>NC_045702.1:3020817-3325655 GCF_009834535.1 Camelus ferus | reverse complement strand
TAACTGATTGTTCCCAGGGTCACCCAGATAATTCAAATTTGGGTCTCCCTGAGAGTAATGTCCCCTGGCGTGCCGTCCCCGTTCTCAGTAATGACGTGTCGCAGTGAGGACGGGCAGGTGAGGGAGAGGAAAGGAGGGTCCCTTTGCACAGCCGGACGAGTGCTGGTCAGGCGGTGGCGCTGATGAGGTCAGTAATTAAACCGGACACGGCGGTGCGGCCCTGACCTCCGGGGCGGAGAGCGCCGGCGTGCCGCGGGGCCTCCGCCCAGCTCTGGGTGCGCAGGGGCAGAGCCACAGGGCGGTGACCGAGGCCTGGGGACAGTCTTTTCCTGCAGCGAGCGGTACTTCTCCACAGCCGTCAAGAACGCAGAACCCTTGCTCGTAGTGGAAGCAGGCCTAGGTTCCTGTGACCCTTGGTCACAACATCTTCATCAGCTGAACAACACGTAACCTTCTCTTATGTGTGTTTCTGTGTAAAGACACCTTACTGAACGTCTCTTGTTCACTGGGTGACGTTGACCTCAGCTCGCGGCCAGCGGCGCCGTGACGCGCGCCTGAGTGAAGCTCAGCGGACACAGGACGCTCTGGTCCTTGCTCTCGGCAGCACCAGGGAGCTCTTCAGGGTGATGCTTAGGGCCCATTTTCAGCAGCGAAATCGTCCCCCAAAGCACACAAACGTGGGGGGTGGGGCCCTCAGCGGGCCGCAGGGCAGCGCCCTCCTTTCAGCAGGAGCTGGCGCAGAAGGCAGCGTGCGGTCTTGTCGGACCTCGGCTGGGAACGCACGCATCGGGCAGCAGACTTGCTTCCACCCCGTGCCTGTCCGCCCATGACTGCAGGGGTGCCGCGGCTGTGACTGGGGTCACAGATGGATGTCAGGGCAGGTGGATTGCCAGTAAGCGGGCTGAGTGATGAGGATCAACCGGTTACATCAGCACGTTGTCCATCCTGCGGACCCTCAGAACCCGGAACCATAAAGAAATCAGTCTATAAAAAAGACCTCTAACTCGGGATACTTTGAGAAACAGTTCTCACACTCCAGAAAATTCTAAATGGCTTTCGTTTGCTGGTGGACGGGGTGCCCTCCTTGAGGAATCTGCTTACCGCCTTGTTTCCACAAGCAGCGTGGGGGGAGCTCAGGCAGGACAGCGGGATGGAACTGCTGCCACCGCCTGCGTCTGCACTGACGTGAGCGCGCGGTCAGGCGTGGCCCTGTCGGGAAGGGAGCACGGTTCGCCTGTGTCCTCGTGTGAAACGTAAGGACGAGGAGACGCTGGGCTGGGAGGTGACGGGACCTCGGAGCAGTCGCTGTGGCACTTACTACAGCAGGTAAGTGCTTCCGCCTTCAGACGGCCCGCGAGCTGAGGGCCCGTGAGCTGAGGGCCCTGGTGCTGCGAACGCATCTGCGTCTGAACATCTTCATCACGTCTTTTGAAAATGTTTAATGATACTAAATCACAGTCCTTTAAGGAAAGAAATGTGTGTGCCTCTTTGTGTGTGTGTATATTGTGTGTGTGTTTATGGTGTGTGTATGTGTGTGTATATTGTGTGTGATGTGTATATTGTGTGTTTATGGTGTATGTATATGGGTGTGTATATTGTGTGTGTGTATGTATGTGGTGTGTTGTGTGATGTGTACATCGTGTGTGTGTGTTTGTGGAGATCTAATCACTGTGAGGCAGGCATGGAGAATACCATGGTTGATCAATCTAGATAGTTTTGTCTAAGTTTAAAAAATGATTTTAAAATGTCGTGATTGATTTTCATTTGTGGTCCCCAAACTGACCCTGGTCAGCATGTCCCTAGGTTGCCCTCAGCAAAGGATCGTGGGGGTGAGACTCTGGCTGTCTGAGGTGGCAGCGTTGTCCCTTATTGGGACACAGATAAGTAAATACAGCTAGATTTAGAGTCATGCTCTGTGCGTCCATGTGGGTTTAAAATTGTGTCTTTTTTTTTATTATAGTCTGCTTACAGTGTTGTGTTACTTTCTGGTGTACAGCACAGTGATTCAGTTATGCCCACATATATATTCCTTTTCATGTTCTTTTTCTCTATAGGCTATTACAAGATAGTGAATACAGTTCCCTGTGCTGTACAGTAGGACCTTGTTGTCTATCTATTTTATAGTAGTTTGTATCTGCTAATCCCAAACTCCAAATTTATCCCTCCCCCACCACCATTCTCCTTTAGTGACCATAAGTTTGTTTCCTATGTCTGTGAGTCTGTTTCTCTTTTGTAAATAAGTTCATTTGTGTCCTTTTTTAAGATTCCACAGATAAGTGATATCACATTTTTCCTTTCTCTGTCTGACTTACTTCACTTAGCATGATCATCTCCAGGTCCATCCATGTTGCTGCAAATGGCATTATTTCATTCTTTTTTATGGCTGAGTAGTGTTCCGGTGTGTGTGTGTGTGTGTGTGTGTGTGTGTGTGTGTGTGTGTGTACACCACATCTTCTTTATCCAGTCATCTAAAATACAGCCATGTTGACTCAAGCCTTTCTCACTGTGGTCCTGGTGATAATTGTGTTCAGATTGCAGGGTCTCATTAGATTTTTAAATTCAGATAAACTCCTAGAAAATGATATCAGCGTATCCCTGGGCGGCGAGAAGGTGCTGAATGAAACGTGACCTTGAATCACGCTGGGGGTGGGACACGCCATGTTTTAAGGGTCTTCCTTGTTGAAGAAAGTCCATGTTGGCAAGTCCGAGGTTTGCTCTGGTTCTTAGACCATTTGTCCTCAGAAGGATTTAGCTTTAAATAAAAAACCCACTTGCAGTAACTTCACTGGGGAGGATCCTTTGGAAAAACAGTTCTAAAAAGCTCTGGAAAGGATCCTGTTTCTTCCTTTGGGGGTAATAAGCAGATTAGGCCTTGTTTTGAATAATGATGCTTATGTCCTATTCAAAGCCTAGAACATTTTTATGACTTTCAATAGATGTTAAGAATAGTCAGCAGGATATTTTGAAATAAAAGCTCCATTTAGCATAGATAAAACTAAAATAACTGTTTATCTCTAGAGCTGCATGCGGATGGGCCAACAGCGGGAGAAATCACTCTGCAATCCAGGGGCGCGCAGCTGGCCTGTCATTCCAGCGACCCAGTGCTCGCCCTTCCTCTTCTCTTAGTATTAGTGGGGTTTTTAAAGTTTCCGTCACAGAACGCTTGAGGGTTAGACTGAATGCCGATGCAAACTGTGAATTTATTCCTTGGAGCCTCACAAGTGGGAGCTGAGGACCCAAGAAGTGAATCTTTCAGGGAAGCATCTCTTAAAACTCACCCCACTTCCGAGGCTGGAGTACAGGCTCGCGGGCGGGGTGAGCGCAGGTGGCCCCCAGCTGCAGGGACAGCGGGCCCTGGGCTGGAGCTGCCCTCCGCTTGCTGTCTCTGGCCTGAGACACGTCACGTCCCCACTGAGCCTCGGTCCCTTTGTGCGGACACCGTGCCAGCACCTGGGCAGCGCTGCCGTGGGGACTGGAGGCAGCGCACCCCACGCTGGGCGCCGTCTCCTATAGCTGCTCGGTGCACAATGGCTGCGATACGCCTACTGATAATTAGCTACTAATTCATTTACGTTGGGATTTGATTAATAATACTAATGAGTAGGTTCCTTACCACTCCAAAAACAACGTACCTGCAGGCTGGGAATCATTCCTGGGAAAATCACGGCGTGGACACTGTTCTGTTTGCTTGCATCTCCTTGTTCCGGTCACGCAGTGTGAGGCCGGCAGGAGTTGGTAACTCGCTCGTGTCGAGCCCTGTGTTAAGCCCTTTCTGTGTATTAATGTGCGTCCTCACAGTCACCCTGTGAGGTTAGGACGGTTACCGTCTCGCCTTTACAGGTGAGGAGACTGAGGCGGTTCAGACACTCGACCAAGGCACACGGCTTGGAAGTGGTGCTTGTGTAACTGTTATGTGATGAGCATAGTCTTAAACACCAGGATTTATGCTGGAAACGAGATGACGAGAGCTGGTACAGGACCAGGCACGGGGCAGCCTCCCCCTCCGCTGGGGCCCTTCTGCCCTGGGAACTGGGTTCAGAATCATCTATGAGTCACCCTTGAATCTCTTGTCCTCCTCGACGTAACTGAGTGACAGACCCCAAGAGAATTACACAACTTAACACAAGCGTTGTCTGTTGTCAAGATGCATAACTCGTGGTAATTTGTTAAAAGTCAAAGTAGCCACAAGTCCAAAGATGAGCCACCGTGTGTCCTTAGGAGAATGTTCTAGGAGATGTCAGGATATCATGCTGTGTGGGGTTTCAGATGCATCTTGTGTCTGGGTGTAAGGTCTCTGGAATAAGTGTGCCGTTCGGACAGGACCTTCTTGAAATTGGCGCACAGGTGGATTTTAGCGCCAGAACGTGTTTCTGTCAGTGGCCCCTCTTTTATAGTCATACCACGTATTGGGGAACTTGAACTTTCTCTGATGCTGTGGCCTTGGCCTGCATCCTGCCACCTGAGAAAAACGCGAACCACCCTCATCCTGCCTGAGAGCATCCCCAGGTCCTCGGGGCCGGGCGCCACAAAGACGGAGAGATACAGGGTTTGGAGTCAAAAACCGGTTTGAGACGTGGGTCTCTGTGACTTTGTCTCAATGACATAACCTTTCTACAACTGGTTTCCTCACTGTCAGAGGAGCAGTCAGCCCACCCAAGAGAGGACTCATCGAGGACACTGTGTAGCCAGAGTGTCGGCACAGGCTTGGACGAGGTCTGGTGGATTCCAAGCAGGCCGATGACCGCCTTGTCCCTCCGTGTCCCACTCTGCCTGTGGCCCCATCAGCCAGGCGCGGGTACGTAGCGTGCATTTGATGGTGCTGCTTCGCCAGGTGATCTTGCGTGTCCACTGCAGCTGACCTTAGGGTTCTCCCACCTGTGCAGGTACCCGCAGCGGTGCCCACGTCTTCAAACAGCACGTGGGCAACAAGGCAGAGGCTGCAGCCCTCAGGTAAAGGTTGGCTTCCCCCGTGGGTAATTTTTACGCCGTCTCCTGCTCCTGGGCCTTCCCTCCTCTGTGTTCCCCACACCCCTCGGGAGGGGAAGGTGCAGGCTGTGAAGAGTGTGCCCCTCCCTGGGGGCACAGCTCTGGCTTCAGACTCAAACTGGAACTGGGGGAGCAGCCGTGTGCTGCGGAGGAAGACTGCGCCTTGCCTTCTCTTAGGGGCGGCTTCCTTGGAGTTGTTACCAAGTTGAACGCTCACTGGGAAGAACTCACACGCAATGGCTTGTTTATAGTCGCTAGACATGCAGACACTTCTCCCGCCTTTCACGAGAAAACAGAACCAAACAAACAGAAGACTCTCCCGTGTGCTTGGGCAGGTGACTGTGGGTGGTTTCTACGGGGGTTGGAAGCTATCATAATTGATCCTTGTAGAACAGGAGGTTAAATGGTGACTCTGAAGCCACGCCCAAAGGCCAGAGCATCCCCAGACATCTGCCCAGGCCAGAGTCGGAGCACCGGACACCTTGCTCTGGTCCCAGGGGCAATACCCGTCCACATCTGAAGGGTCAGCACGCACAGCCTGTCTCCAGTTCCCACCCCGTCAGGATGCGGGCGGTGGGGTCCACCGTAAGCCCTCTTTGAGCTGGGACCGGACTCACCTCCGCCCACCCCGGGGGCCCCCCCAGCGTGGCCTGCTTGGCTGCTGAGTCCTAGAAGCCCTCCCGCGCCGCCCGAGACCTCTCACCTGAGAGGAGACTAGCGTCGACATTCCAGCCGGCTCGGAATCCTGGACTTGACAACGATTGTGTCATCTGGAACAAGTGGTGTCAACTCTCTCTGCCTGGGCTTCCCCGTCTGTGAGATGAGGATGGAAATTGCCTACATTGTGCGGTTCAAGAATATCTGAGCTCAATGGAATACCACTCAGCCATAAAAATAATAAAATAATGCCATTTGCAGCAACATGGACGCTCCTGGAGATGGTCATTCTAAGTGAAGTAGGCCAGAAAGAGAAAGAAAAATACCATATGAGATCGCTCATATGTGGAATCTAAAAGAAAAAAAACAGACACAAATGAACTTATTTACAACACAGAAACGGACTCATAGACACAGGAAACAAACCTATGGTTACCAGTGGGGAGAGGGGATGGGAAGAGATAAATTGAGAGTTTGAGATTTGCAGATACAAACTACTGTATATAAAATCGATAAACAACAAGTTTCTACTGAATAGCACAGGGAGCTATATTCAATATCTTGTAGTGACCTATAATGAAAAAGAGTATGTACGTATATGTATGACTGAACTGTCATGCTGTACACCAGAAACTGACACAACGTTGTAAACTGATTATACTTAAAAATTTTTTAAAAAGGATTAAAATTTTTTTTAAATTAAAAAAAGAAGAGTTAATACACAGGAACTGTACGTATGCTTGGAACTTGGTGTTTGTCAGTAAACATCAGCCCTGATCATCACCTTCATCATCATCTTCGTCATCGCCTTCATCACCACCGTCGTCACCACTATCGGCAGCAGCATCGCCAGCAGGAACGTAGTGAGCGTTTGTAAAGGCGAAGCAGCACGCGGGGTTCCCTGGAGCACACACAGCGGGCAAGGTGTTCTTCAAGGAACTTACTCTCCATTCGAGGCCAACAACAATAACAATAACAGCAAAGCACAAACAGTCGTTCTGTGAAGCTCACGTAGCACAGGTCACTGTGGGAATGCCAAGCACAAAGAGGATGCCTGGGGGGCAGGCCTGTGTAGACAGACCTTGAGCACCCTTGACGATCCTGGGATCTTCCCAGACAGAAGCTTGGAGGGTCAAGCAGGACTCCGAGTGCGCCCCATGCAACCCCAGGCATGAGAGCACACGATGAGCAGACGTCAGCCTGCCACCCACCCAGGGTGCACCGGACAGTGTGCTGTCCCAGAGATATTGGCGGCTGGCTTGTTCTTCTGACACAGGGAGGTCAAGGGAACAGGTGCTTCTGGACCCAGATCATTCCAGTCATCTTTGCAGATGCACAAAAACAGCTGTTTCCAAATTTGAAAGTAATACATTGTGCTAATATAGAGCTTTTTTGCCTTTCAACGTTTTCCCAAACATTGGCTCATTTGATCCTCCTGACTTTCACATTAGATACGCAAGGCAGTTAGTATCTGCTCTGTTTGACAATTGAGGAAGTGGAGTCACTAGAAGACACCTGATCATGCTCATCAGAGAGTGGGGGAGTGAGTCCCGGATCCCCCTCCGGTCAGCTTGTGGACTGAGAGGTGCCTGTTGTAGGTGGGTCTTAGCTGACTTATAGACCAATGGGGTCATTGTTACCAGATTCTGCCAGGACTTTGAGACGATTTGCAGAACGTAAGAAATGGGGAAGTCATGCAAATTTCAACCAACTGATTGTGTTTCTGAAATATAAACAGCCAAAGTCCCCCACAGTACTGAACACAGGGGCGTGGATACTGAGGACTCAGTGCCCCGGTAATGAGGAGGCAGCATTCGTTCAGCCTTATTCACAGCAGCCAAGAGGCAGAAACAACCCAAGTGTCCATCAGCTGCTGAATAGATACATAAAGTGTGGTCTGTACATGCCATGGAGTGTCACGCAGACATAAAAGAGTGAAGGTCTGATGTGTCCTACAGCATGGATAAGCTTGAAAAAATTATACTCAGTGAACAGACAGTAAGGACAGACATTGTGTGATTCCACCTACATGAAATATCTGGAATAGGCAAATCCATCGAGGGAGAGAGTCGTCAGAGGTCACCACGGGCTGAGGAGAGGAAAGGGGACTTACTGCTTCGTGGTTACGGAGTCTCACTTTGAAGTGATGGAAAACTTCTGGCTGTAGATAGTAGCGATGGTTGCACAACCTTGTGAGTATACTTAACTGCTACTGATTATAGACTGAAAGCTGGTTAACTGGCAAATTTCATTATATATAGCACACCTCATTTTATTGCACTTTGCTTTATTGTACTTCACAGACATTGCTTTTTTTTTTTTTTTAACAAACTGAAGGCTTGTGGCAACTCTGCATTGAGCAAGTCTATTGGCACCATTTTTCCAACAGCATTTGCTCACTTAGTGTCTCTGTGTCACATTTTGGTAAATGTGTCAGACCCTCTACTAGCAAAAAGATTTCAGTTCATTGAAGGCTCAGTTGATGGTTAATCCAAATCCATAAAATCATAAATGAAAAAGAAGTGACAACTGACACCAGAGAAATACAACGGATCATAAGAGACTACTATGAACAACTATGTGCCAACAAAATGGACATCCTAGAAGAAATGGACAAATTCTTAGAATGGTACAATCTCCCAAGACTGAATGAGGAAGAAACAGAAAATATGAACCAAACAATTACCAGTCATGAAACTGAATCAGCAATTTAAAAACTCCCTACAAACAAAAGGCCAGGACCAGATGGCTTCATGGGTGAATTCTATCAAACATGTAGAGAAGAGTTAACATCCATCCTTCTCAAACTATTCCAAAAATTTTCAGAGGAAAGAACACTTCTAAACTCACTCTATGAGGCCAGCATCAGCCTGATACCCAAACCAGACGAAGATATCACAGTAAAAGAAAATTAAGGGCCCGTATCACTGATGAACATAGATGCAAAAACCCTCAACAAAACATTAGCAAACTGAATCCAACAACACATTAGAAAGATCATACACCATGATCAAATGGGATTTATCCCAGGGGTGCAGAAATTTTTCAATATCCACAAATCAATGTGATACATCACATTGACAATCTGAAGAATAAAAACTATATGATCATCTCAATAGATGCAGAAAAAACTTTTGATATTCAACATCCATTTATGATAAAAACTCTCCAGAAAGTGGGCATAGAGGGAACATAACTCAACATGACAAAGGCCATTTATGACAAACCCACAGCTAACATCACACTCAATGGTGAAAAGCTGAAAGCATTTTCTCCAAGATCAGGAACAAGACAAGGATGCCCACTCTCACCATTTTTATTGAACATAATATGGGAAGTCCTAGCCACAGCAATCAGACAAGAAAAAGAAATAAAAGGAATCCAAATGGGAAAGGGAGAAGTAAAACTGTCACTGTTTGCAGATGATGTAATACTGCACATAGAAAATCCTCAAGATGCCACCAGAAAAGTAGCAATAAAGTATTTTTAAGTTAAGGTATGTATCTTGTTGTTTTTAGGCATAACACTATTGCACTCTTAATAGACAACAGTAGGGTGTAAACATAACTTTTACATGCGCTGGGAAACCAAAGGTTGCGTGTGATTTGCTTTATTGCAATGCTCTCTTTATTGTAGAGGTCTGAAACTAAACCCACAGTGTCTCAAAGGTATGCTTCTGTGTGTGTGTGTGTGTGTGTTTAAAAACACAGCTATACTAAGTTTCTGTGAGGAAGTATTTTTAAAAAGTGAAGAGATGGTGACATAATGAATATTATAATTTTTGAGAAGCGTGGTAGGTTCTTATATTTCCCATGAGAAAAAGCATTACTGTCCCAACGCAGAGGTGATCTCCATTTCACCTGAGGACGGATGGTCACTGCTGTGCATTTTATGAAATATATGCCGAGCACTGTGTGTTTAGAAAATAGAAAAGGCAAAGTCTGTGAAGAGATAACAGTTTAACTTTTTGCAAGAAAACTTGGGTGTATTTTTCATTCTGACAAACGGACAACAAGCAAGATGAGGGTCTACTTTGTAAACCTGTTTCACCTTACATTCTCAAGAACCATTTGTCGTCTGTCTTCCCCAATCGTGCTGAAATATACCTCCAAGAAAATACAGCTAATTCCTCAATACCGTTTTTTTTTTTTTAATATGTGTGCTCTGGATGTGTGTGCTAAATATTTCAGAGTTTGTATGCCCTATGTGGGAAAAGAATCAATTCAGTTTTCCAAAACCGCGGAACTGAAAAGAGCGCCTACGTTTTACAGAAAGGGCAGGAGGAGTCGCTGAGGCGGGAGATGGTTTTGTGCAATGACGGGGATAAGAGGACGTGGTCCCCCACCCAGGCCCTGAGTCAGCCTCCATCACCGACAGCCCTGGGCAATTTCATCCTCCTTTTTTTTTCAGTTGAAGCGTAGTTGATCTGCAGTGTTGCGCTGGCTTCCAGGGGAGGAAGACAGAGATCATACGTGTCACTTACATGTGAAATCTGCAACAGGGCGGTTCATCATCTTCACGCGCCCGAAGCAGCAGGAGTGACTGTGATGCTTAACCTCCAGCTGCGTGTTCAGGGCAGACACTGAGCCTCGGGGTCCTTGGGGCCATGCAGGTCACAGGTGCCTCGGGCCATCGTGGGAAGTGGACCAGACAGGGCAGTGGTGCTCCCTTAGATAAAGGCAGCAGGGCCGTGTGTCCATCTGACGGCCCGGCAAGGAGACAGCTTCCCCTGTGGAGTGACTGTGAGGAGCACGTTCTCCTCCAGGCAAGGGGATTATGGACAAGATTTTCATTTTGAGGCACAGCTCCCCGAATGTCCAGAGTCAGTGGCCAGCTGGCCTTCAAGCGCAGACCTCACGCGGCCCTGTCCCTGTCCTGAGCCGTCTGTGTCTTCCCAGTGGAGCTTCTCTGTGGCCTTGGGGACCATCTCCATGGTGCCGAGGAAACAGCTCTCCTGCCCTGATGCTCCCTGGCCCCCGAGGCCGCTGCCTCGTCGTCCACACCCCCGACCAGCTCCGCTCCGGGGATGTCCGTGCTTCAGGGAGGCTTGTCTCCTGAGGGCGCTGGAGGCTCACGGGGGGAGGGAGGACAGAAATCCACCTTCCCAGACACTTGGGGGTGTTCGGTTTCAGCGCGGCTGATCTTGCGTCTGTAAATGGAGGGGGGGGGGTCCCTCCTCCTGGTGGGGTTGGCTGTCTCAGGTTTGGACAAATCCTACTTGGTGCAAAAAAATAACCTCCCAAGTTAGTGTTGGCTGTCATCTGGTTTAGGTAAGTGTCATGCCATCATGCAGCTGGACAAACCTCATGTGGACGTACCCTCTGCCATTGCCATCATTTCCCAAGAACCCTGTCCTCAAGAGAAGAAGAGAGAATTAATAGCAGAGCTGCCGTGTAGACAGGAGCTGGGAGCAGCAGAGGGACAGGGCGCATGGCCGGCCTCCCGCCAGGCCCATCTGCGTGGCAGGCCGACGCCGGCAAGCTCAGTCACGCTTCTGGAACTAGACTCCCCGCAGGGCCGGCAGAAGGGGCTCTTGTCACTTTCCACCTTCCCTCATTAAACAGCAGCGTCTGGTAGAGCAGGAGGTGGCGGTGGGGGGCTGCCCGGAGAAGGTCCTGCTATTTTTGTCCCTGAATCACTGAGGGTATAAAAGGTGAGGGGGCAGCGTCCATCTTGAAGGTGACTGCGTCATTTTAGAGGATTTGGCCATCACCCCAGGACAGACCTTCTTCTACAGAAAATGAGGCTGATAAAAATGGGCTGAGGCCACTGCCACCCAGGGGAGTGTGAGGGCTTCCCCCGATGCCCCAGCCCCCGGGCATCTCAAACCTGGCCCCCCGATGCCCCAGCCCCCGGGCATCTCAAACCTGGCCCAACGATGCCCCGGCCCCTGGGCATCTCAAACCTGGCCCCCCGATGCCCCGGCCCCCGGGCATCTCAAACCTGGCCCAACGATGCCCCGGCCCCCGGGCATCTCAAACCTGGCCCCCCGATGCCCCGGCCCCCGGGCATCTCAAACCTGGCCCCCCGATGCCCCGGCCCCCGGGCATCTCAAATCTGGCCCCCTGATGCCCCGGCCCCTGGGCATCTCAAACCTGGCCCCCCGATGCCCCGGCCACACCCCTCCCTGAGCTCGGGATCTCTGGAGTCATGAGAGCCTTCCTCTGACTTCTGGAGTCTGCTTGTCTGAGACTTACCGAGGGCTGTGATGGTGGCGGGTGGCGGGGGAGGGGACTCACTCGTCATTGATGTGACACGATGCAGTCCCGCAGCCGAGCCTGGGGAGCTCTGCTGGGCGAACCTCCTGCCCAGAGATGGGGGAGGGGTGTGAGGAGAGGGGGCGGCAGGGCAGGGGTGAGACCTTGGAAGTCACGACACACAAGGCAGGACTGATAGGTGAAGGACTGGAACTGGACGTGGGACCGGGGAGCCACGGTGCCCACATGGCAGAGTGAAGCCACCACTGACCCCACATCACCCCTCCACACATGAGGAGGACGTGTGAGAGCAGGACAGGGTCCCCCGGATGCACCCCTTACTGGTTTCCTATTGTAGGGCCGGCAGCCACGTCCAGGGGACTCGGGGTGAGAGGACTGGGCCGCCTGCACTCCGCGGCCGACTCGCTGAGGGACCCCAGACCGGTAGCACACCTGCCGTCTGCAACAACTATTCCTCTCTCGAGAGGGGAGACAATGTATGCCTTGCCCGCTTTTTAAGGCAGGCTTGAATAATATGACATCATATGTAAGGGCGCAGGTTGTCCTCCCCGTAGAAGCCATGACTCACATAAAGCAGTTTCATCCCCGAGATGACTCCCTCTGAGCTTTGCTCCCTGCAAGTGGCAGAGGAAGAAGCCGGTGTGACCGTGAATGCTTCAGCCATTATCTATCAAGCACCTGCTCCACGCCGGGCGCTGGTTTAAGGCCTTGTAATGTGCTGATGAATAAAGCAGATTGTAAATTTCTGCCCCTGGGACTTGGTATCCTCATGGACACTTGAAGAAACCTGATTCTAGTTAAAGTGAATGCACAGAGGCAGTTACATGCAGAACGTGACAATCATGGGTGACACAAAAATAAATTTCAGGAGAGATTGATTTTGAAATTAGTGTAGTGCTCGCAGGCTCTGCCACTCCGAGACTGACAGCCTGTCACCTGTCTGTCTGTACTTGGGAAGTGCAATGAGTAATGTGTGTCAGGAGTGAGGACCGGGTTGAACAAAGAGGAAGGCTTGCAGTGGCAGAAAAAGGCGGTTCCGGGCAGAAGAGGATGCCGATGAAAGAAGAGAAAAGCCGGCCATGAGAGTTAGTGGAGTCTCAAAGGAGAGGAGAGAGAGAAACGGGTGGCAGGAGGCACATCCAGGTAAGAAACAAGAAGCCACCCTCAGCCGAGGCAGAGAAGCATTTGAGACTCAGTAAATGACCCAGACGCCGCTCTCCACTCTCAGCGGCAGGACCAAGCTCTCCGTGCGGCACAGCAAATGCAGGCCAACGGCCACCAAGCCCACGACCGAGAGTCCTTCCTGTCTGAGTCCCGTCGCTGGACCAGTGGCTTGCGGGGCACTGGTGGCACCTGATTCAGAGTCAGAGTCACCGGCACTGTGCCCCATTGGGCTGGTTCAATCCTCTCATTTCCACAATGGACACCCTCATTTAGGGAGCACCTACTGTGTGCAAAGCACGAGGTGGGCGGGGCACAAATGAGCAAGGCTGGCAGGCACCTGCCCCAGCAGGACCCCGGCTGGGTAACAAAACCAGAGGGGGCGGTGACCTGCTCCGAGTCACACAGCCTGTGTGTGTGGCAGATCCTGCGCTGACACCAGGGAGCACACCTTCCTCCTCCAGGGGGCAGGACTGACATCACATTTGTGTGGACTTACTTTTGCTCAGCGAGCCCCCTCCAGAGTCCAGGGAACAAACACCAAGTGAACTGGGAGCCGGATGTGGACAGCGTGCAGGGTGTCAGTCTGCTGGGGAGTCTACAACAAAATGCTGTAGCCGGGGGCGGGGGGTGCTTGTAAGTAACTGACATTTATTTCTCATTGTTCTGGAAGCTGGAGCCCAAGATCAAGGCGCCGGCAAGTTCAGTGGCTGGTGGGGTTGTTCTTGGTTCATGTCTTCTCACCGTGTCCTCACGTGGCGGGAGGCACGAGGCAGCCCTCAGGGCCTCCTTCCCCAGGACACTGATCCCACTCGTGAGGCTCTGCCCGCAGGACCTGGTCACCTCCTGGTCGTCCCATCTCCAAATACCATCACACGGGAGTTTGGTTTTAACATATGAATTCGGGATGGGGGTGGGGCGGACGCGAATATTTATTCTAAAGCCAGCACTGAAGCTAAACGTCCTGAACCCGGAGTTACTCTTGCCCCATGAGCCACACGGACCAGATTAATCAAAATAAGGAACCCAGAGCCCTCGGGTTGAAATACAATAGTTGGAGGGACCAGAACGCTTGGCAGAACAGTCGATGGAGAGGCTGTTGAAAAGAAATGGGGTGTGATCAGTACGGTGTATCCCCACCGTCACAGAATTGCTGGGCAGTGAGTTCCATGTGGGCCCAGCGAGCGCCAGGGAAAGAGGACGAGTGAAAGGCGGAAGTGAGGGACACGTGTCTGACGTTGACAGCCCCTCGCTCCGGGCTTTCCAGGGGGTTATCTGTGTACTGCAGCTAAATTTAGCCAAAGAAAATGGATCCACTCTTAATTGGTCAACAGGTTCTTTGAGGTCAACCCAGATACGCACTTTTAATTTTTCTTTTTTATCCGTCCGCACTGTTTCACTGCGGGCACTTCCTATTTCTCGCTTGGACGACTCCCGAAACTTTCTAAGCTGGTATCTGCCCTGGTTCATTCTCCACCCGCTGAAAAGAGACCTTCCTAAATGGCAGATCTGCTCATATGCCAGTTTATTGCCTACATCATCTCATCTGTTGTCTGCAGGGTAGAGTTTGTTCCGTTAACAAACAGGACGCCTCATAATCTGAACTTGGCCAGCTCCACACCCCCCCCCCCCGCCCACTGTGCGCCCCAGCACCCGAGATGCCCTGCAGCCCCTCAAAGGGCCTTCCTGGCCATCGCCACCCTTCCTCTGTACCCGATGTCCCACTGCCCAGTCCTCTCTGCACTAGTCACCCTGGCCCTGTGACTCCACTGGGACTTCTTACAACAGCCGTCAAGAACCACGGGTCCGTTGATCTTGCTCAGAACACACTTGCCTTCGCGTTTATCTAGAGATACTGTCTGTCTGTCTGCCTTCCCACTAGACTGGGAGCCCTTCAAAGCCAAGGTTGATTTTTTTAAATAGAATTCATTTTTTGGTGGGGAGGGGTGGTTAGATTTATTTGTTTGTTTACTTATTTATTTATTATTTCTTTAATTAAAGTATAGTCAGCTTATAATGCTGTGTCAATTTCTGGTGTGCAGGCTAACTTCAGTCGTACGTGTGTATACATTCCTTTTCATACTCTTTTTCATTAGAGGTCACTGCAAGATACTGAACAGAGTGCCCTGTGCCCTAGAGAAGAGCCCTGTTGTTTGTCTGTTTTGCGTCTAGCGGCGTGTGTCTGCGCATCTCGACCTCCCTAGGAACTGACCACACGGACCGCGCTCTTTCCCGCCGGGCGTCCTGCTCAGGACGGGCTTTGAGAACCTGTCAGTCATCCCGGTTTCCATCTCGCGTCCTTCTGAGGCGCGGCTCAAGCACGGCTGCCGTCCTGGGCTCCGCGCTCAGCACAGGCCAGTCTTTCCGTCCCAGCGCGGCCGGGCGTCTTGGTGAGAGACGCGGTCGGTCACGAGCCCTCGTCCGCTTCAGGCGCGCTCTCCCCGCCGCGGCGGGGCCCTCGGTCGGCCTGGCACGGCGGCCTGCGGGTGTGTTGGAAAGGGGGCCTTGCTGGGTGCTGGAGGCTGAGGCTCCCGCGTCGGCGTCTGAAAGCGTCCAGGAGCAGCTGTGGGGCCGGGGCGCCCTCAGAAAGGGCGAGAAAGGCCTGGAATGAACAGGAGCCCTAGGCCCACGGGCAGGCGCAGTGGCCCCCCCCCAGAACCTGGAGAAGAGCTTTCTCGTCTGTCACACGTGCCCCCACTTCCCCAAAGCTTCGCAAAACCACACCCTTGCTGAGAGCTGTGTCCGCTTCTATTTTCTGTTTTATTCTGCTTTCTCTCCTTTAATGCTGGTTGGCACTGATAAATGGCAGAATCAACTTCATGACATGAACCTTGTTTTTCTTAATTTTCCTGGGAGGGTCGTTGTCTTCCCCGGTTGCCCCTGAGCTCTGCCCCCCGGGGGGCCGGGGGGGCCTCCCACTCAACACTCAAGAGCAGACACACGCTCTCTTTTCGTTGTGATTGGACAGGCCGGGCTCTGGTTCTTAAGGATTTTAACCTAGTTCTCATTTCAGCCAAAGATGCACTGAGGGGCTCGGAACCTTCCATGCTTGTCTGACGAGGTGAAGACCCGTCCCTTCCTCGTGCGGGTGTCATCTCTGATTTCTGAAGTGTTCGAAGTGTTCCCCCTCGGTGGGCATTGTTCATCCTCTCTTCTTTCTTCCTTTGAGAAGCCGTCTCGGGTGGGGAGCCGGGTGTACCCGAAGGGGGCAGATGCTGAGGCGCGGGTGGGGTGGTGTGGACGGGGTCCCAAGTTCCAGGCAAGCCCCGTCTCCCACCCTTGTCCTCTTGGCGGCGTGAGGGACAGTCCCTGCAGCACGGTTTGAAAGCATCTGGCTGGGCCAGTCCAGCCTTCGTCCTCTGGACGCTGTCCCGCCCTCCCAGGGCGACCTACATGCTGGCTTCCACCTCGCAGCCCCTGTGACCATCCTGCGCTGCGCAGCTCCGCGTGGGATGTCGCGTGTTGTGAGTCTGCCTGGATTTATTTTCTGGTCCTGAGTTCCTGCAGTGAACAGTCTGGTGTTCCCTCTCCTGGAGCATCGTGAGGAGGGAGGCAACTTCCTCCTAATTTCTGTCGAGGCAACACTCACGTTTTCCAAAAGTTCTCTCCCGAACACATCCATTTTTCTGTTGTTTTCTGTGTACTAAGCACAGGAGATACAAAGAGGAAGACGTGGCCTTAAGGTGATGTCAGTCCAGCAGTGGGAAGCACCACTGAGCATCCCCAATTCACCCAGTGGGTCTGATTTTGCTCTGACGACATTCTACGAGCCGTCTGCTGCTGCGGGGGTTTAGCAGTGGAAGTCTGGACGTGGTGGCTTACACGTGGCCAGCACGTGAACGGACCTGGGGTGTGCAAATAAGAAATTATTAAAACTCATTCCTTTGACTGACAGGCAACGCATCATTTTATGTGGGCCTTGCCCTGGAAAAACCCACAGTGGGGCTAGGAGGCCAGGCAGGGAAGTGGGCCACGATGCTGTGATGTGACAAGGACTTCACATAAGTATGGGACATAAAAAGTGTGATGGGAGAACAATGAGGCAAGGGATGAAGTCTAGGGGCCAGAGGAGGTGATATTTGAACTGGGCATTGAAGGACGAATAGGAGCTCATGAGCGAGGAGGGGCTGGGGCGAAGCCAGTGCTAGTGCTTTGATGTTTTCTTTGACGCTCCTTTGTCAGTGCCCTTGCTTTGTTGTTACCTCCCAAGAGGAAACACCAGGTGTCTTAGATTGACGCTGTTTATATGTGTCTCCAATATAAGGGGACCGTTTACTCTGTCATTTACACTCATCCCCAAAGCCAAATCAGATGTGTTTTGCAAAGTTGGATGAGAGTGACTTCATTAGCTGCTCCTTCTCTGGGAATGTCCCGCACGAAGCTGCTTATTTACTGATTCAGTGTTGAAAACGAAGCAGGAGAACTTAAAGGCTTGGTGGGACCTGTCACGTAAGACGTGTTCCCACGGGGGTGTGAAAACTCTACCGGACCCCGATCTGCTTGCTACACAGCCCCGCCCCGACAAGAAGGCAGGAGGTGAGCAGAGGTTCTGGGAAACCAGACAGGATGCAAAACACAAGCCAGGAGGGTGACCCGGGGGCTCCTTTGAGGACATCTGCCCTGAAACACCATTGATGACAGTGTGACAGCAGGAGTGTCTGAGTTCCCCACTGCGCCGAGAGTTACCCAAATAACAGGAGAGCTTGTGCACAGCTGGCCTCGTGAACAGCCCCAGAAACTTCAGCTGGGGCCACTGGAGACCATAAACAAGGCATCTGCCGAGCGGCTGCTGCCAAGGTCACCCTGGCGGTGTGAGGCGCCCGTGGGGGAGCGGGCGTTGCCAGCCGTCACCCATGAGTGGCCAGCTCGGGAGTCCCCCTGCCTGGGTGCCAGGGTGCCCTTTCTCTTTGCCTGGGTTTAAAGGTACGAGATGGGTCAGGCGGAGACAGCAAAGGCAAAGCGATGTGAATGGAATCAAGCTGCTTCGGATGAAACATGAAACATCTGCAACAAGGTTTTCAAAATGTCACACTGTTAGCCTTGCGTCTGGTCCCCCTGCCAGCTGAACAGGGGCTGCCGTCCACCAGCCAGGGCATGAACAGAGCTGGGAGATGGTTTAAGAGGTTTTTGCATAATGGCAGTTTTGAGAAATTTGATTATCATCCTTGGAACGTCTACCTGGACTCACAAAACAGACCTTTCCAGCTGGAAGGCATTTGGGGAACTTGCTGCTTCTGCGCAGAGAGCGGAGAGCTGGCCTTAGATGTGGATTCACGCCAGGCCCGTCAATCAGAGCACCCTCCGTGTGACCTTGGGCAAATGATCCGGTCTCTCGAAGCCTCCGTTGCCTCATCTGTAAATTAAGAATTGAACAGCTATTGCCGGCATTGTTGTGAAGATTAAGTAAGATGGTGCAAATGACAGTGCAGGGCTCCGTACGCTTTATTTTGACTTTCTCCACCGTTACTGACAGAGGTGCAGTTTACATCACGCTGGCACCAGGGGTCCAAGCAAAGCCCACGCCTGCCTTCCTCCTCCCCTTTGTCCTGGGCGCCCTCCCTGCCTGTCGTCCTCCCTCCCCCCGTCCTTCTCCTTACTCAGCTCATAATCTATTCCCTTTTCATCAGCACTTGTTATGTTTGGTGGGTAGCTTCGTGTTTGCATGTGCTTTAGCAAAACACATATTTTATATGAATGCATTTTTATTTGTTAAATGGTTTGGGTTTATGTATACATGCATATATGTGATTCATGTAAATATATATTTACACATATATACATATGTTTAAATATGTCTATATTTCTCTCTTTTTTTGCCCTAAGCACTGTGTTTATAATCTATCCATGCTGCTCTGTGTACACATTAACTTGCTTTTTGTCACTGCTTAGCTCTGCATGGTGTGTATCCAGAGCATTCTGCACATCCCTGCTCAAGGATGGGTACCCAGGTTGATTCCAAAGCCCCTCCCCACCGCCACCATCACATCTTTCTCCCTGGACTTCCTAAGGCATTTACGTGTTACAAGCTTCCCTCTCCTGTTAGACTGTGGCTGTGGGAGCACATTTTCTGACTTATGTACAGAGTACATAATAGTTTCTCAGTAAACATGGGGCCATTGGCTTCTTGGGCAGCTGGCACACTGGCTTACAAGCCTCCTGTGGCCTCTTCGCCAGGAAGAGTGGTTAGTACCACCTTACCTTGTAAAAGTTTCTTATGAGCAACGGAAGCATCTTTTAGAAAAAGATGAAAATCATTCAAATGTGACTTGTAATTGAATTCCTCTGAATAAACCACATTATTCATTTCTCCAAACAAAGAATTATGAACACTTACTCTAAGTGATGGAGGCATGGATTCTGCAAACCATTTGAATGCTCTCAGGATTCCCAAATCCATGGGAGGTTCCTGCTTCCCGGGCACTGAACCCCATTCCATGGAACCGGTGTGGCACTGGGAGAGGATGCGCAGTGGAGGGTGTGTGGAGGCTCCGGGGTCGAGCCCCAGGCTCCCAACAGGAAGTGAGACACTCTGACAGCAGTGGGGGGGTGGGGGGACCGCCGCCAGGAGAGGAGACAGTTGCGTTCCTGTGGGATGTGTCTTCTAGGCTGTTGGTAGGAAGCGCTAGGCCTTCTCCCTGTGGTCTTCCCATTTGGAGGGTGGGAGGGATGGTCGGCCCTGAAACAAGGTTTGTTTCTGTTGAATGCGTGACTCTGAGCGAGCCGATGTAACTTTGATGGCTGTGTAACCAGGTCACTCTCGACCTGGGGTCTGCAAACCTTCCCTGTAAAGGACCAGAGGGAAAACATTTTACACTTCACAGGTCACGTGGTCTTTGCTTCAGCGTATACTCTGCCCTCGTAGCACAGGAGCTGCCCCTGGACCGCACGTGAATGGACAGGCTCAGCCGTGTCCCCGCAAAACTGCGTTTGAAATGACAAGCAGTGGGCTGGCTCTGGCCCGGGGCCCAGTGCGTGCAACCCGAGCTGGAAGCTCACACGTTTGCTGCATCTAGAGATCCACACACGTTTAGCAGGTCTCCTAAGACAGACTGGCTCCCGCGTCTTCCTGACTTGATTGGCTATAGTTTCAGGGGACAGTTTTTTTAATTGAAGTATAGTCGATTGACAATGTTGTGTTAATGGCTGGTGTGCAGCAGAGTGATTCCTTTTCAGATTCTTTTTCATCATAGGCCATTACAAGGTATTGAATAGTGTTCCCTGTGCTATCCAGCAGGACCTTGCTGTTTATCTATTTGTATATAGTGGTGTGTATCTGCTAGTCCCAAACTCCTCATTTATCCCTCCCCACCCACCTTCCCCTTCGGTAACCGTAAGTTTGTTCTCTATGACTGTGAGTCTATCTCTGTTTTGTAAATAAATTCATTTGTGTCTTTTTGTTTTAGATTCCACATACGTGTGATATATGATATTTTTCTCTCTCTCTCTCTGGCTTACTTCACTTAATATGATGATCTCTATGTCCTTCCATGTTGCTGCAAATGGCATTATTCCTTTTTATGGCTGAGTAGTATGTATATTTATATACACCACAGCTTCTTCATCCAGTCATCTGTCACTGGACATTTAGGTTGCTTCCATGTCTTAGCTGTTCTAAACAGTGCTGCTGTGAACATTGGGGTGCCTGTATCTTTTCTAATTAGAGTTCCCTCCAGATACATGCCCAGGAGTGGGATTGCTGTATCACATGGTAAGTCTATTTTTAGTTTTTTGAGGAATCTCCATACTGTGTTCTGTAACGGCTGCACCAATTTACATTCCCCCCAGCAGTGTAGGAGGGCTCCCTTTTCTCCACACCCTCTCCGGCATTTATTGTTTGTGGACTTTTTAGAGATGGACATTCTGACTGGTGTGAGGTGATACCTCATTGTAGTTGTGATTTGCATCTCTCTGATAATTAGCAATACTGAGCATCTCTCATGTGTCTGTTGGCCATTTGTATGTCTTCAATGGAGAAATGTTTGTTTAGGTCTTCTGCCCATTTTTGGACTGGGTTTTTTGTTTTTCTGTTATTGTATTGAGCTGTTTGTATATTCTGGAAACTAAGCCCTGGTCAGTTGCATCATCTGCAAATATTCTCCCCCATTCTGTAGGTTGTCTTTTCATTTTATTTATGGTTTCCTTTGCTGTGCAAAAGCTTGTAAGTTTAATTAGGTTCCACTTGTTTACTTTTGCTTTTATTTCGATCGCCTGGGTAGACTGCCCTAGGAGAGCACTGCTGAGATTTATGTCAGGGAACGTTTTGCCTGTGTTTTCTTCTAGGAGGTTCATGGTGTCTTATCTTATGTTTAAGTCTTTAAGCCACTTTGAGTTGGTTTTTGTGTGTGGTGTGAGGGAGTGTTCTAACTTCTTTGATTTACAGGCATGGGGGGTAGAACATTCAACAACACTGTTAGCAGTAACATGAAGAGAAGACAGAGAGGAACTTGTACTGTATTAATTTGAGCCCAGGTAAGAGAGAAGTTTCTTTCTCTCTTTTGTGTATAGAATTTGGAGTTTAGCAGCCCAAGAATGTGACAGCTACTTCTTCTCACAAGACCCTTCTGTTTTCTCCCATGAATGGTCTTGATTTCATGGTTTAAGATGGTAGCAAGCATTCGAGGTAGAAAGATGGGAAAAGGTAGGGGTGGTGGGGGAGGGGCAGTGGAGAAGAAGAGTAAGTTAAGAACATTCACCCTGACAGATGCATTACTAGTCATT
Source organism: Camelus ferus (assembly GCF_009834535.1). NCBI lineage: Eukaryota > Metazoa > Chordata > Mammalia > Artiodactyla > Camelidae > Camelus > Camelus ferus. The sequence goes on along the minus strand of NC_045702.1, from coordinate 3,303,915 downwards.
TCTACTCATCACCTGTCATAGCTATTTTTATGTGTCAGTGTGGTCAAACAGGATGTTGCTGTGGAGGATTTGGGCTTTTTAATGTGATTAACCTTAAATCAGTAGACTTTTCAGTAAAGCAGATTACCCTCCGTGATGTGGTGGGCTTTGTCCAATCAGTTGAAGGATTTAAGAGGAAAGAGACTGATCACTCCAAGAAAGGAAATTCTGCTGCCAGAGGGCCTTTTCCCTGGGTTTCCAGCCTTCTGGTCTACCCTACCCTGTAGATTTCAGATTTGCAAGCACGCACAATGGAGTGAGCTAATTCCTTAAATTCTTTAAACTAAACCAATCTCTCTCTCTCTCTCTCTCTCTCTCTTTCTCTCTCTCTCTCTCGGTTCTGTTTCCCTAGAGAAACCCAGTCTTCAGGACACATCCATGTTCTCCTCCCCCCTGGTCATTTTCAGCATGTGTATATATATAAACTCTTTTTTTTTTAAATTTGCTTCTTTGGATCCTGGCCTGACTCTCCAGGGAATCTTACCTAGCTACCCATATTTGCTTTTGTTTTCAGGAAACTGTAAGCTAGAATAGGCTTCTTGCAGATGGTTCATGCTTAAAAAAAAAAACTTCCCGTATCTCACTCTAAGGGCCTTCTGATCCAACCTTACAGCAGCAAGGCAGCCAGCGTAGGTGGTTTCTTGTAGGTGGCTTCGCTGTCTGCACCTAGTAGCTGCTTGATGAAGACTCGCTGATGGAGAGATTCTTGCAGCAAAGCTGTTTAGCTGATTGGCTATTCAGGGCCAGGTGAGTGGAAATCAGAGGGGTGAGAAATTGTGTGGAGCTGCAGAGGGATCCAGGCCTCCCTGTCCCCAAATAAACCTAATGAGCTGAACCTGTGCCAGCCGCCCTTGTCAGACATGCCTTGGGGGGAGAGACAGGATGGAGGCCGGCTCGTGGCCATGGGACAAGCCCCTGTCCAGGTGCCCCTGCCCCAGACTGCTGTGCCTCGGGTCCACGCAAGGGAGCTGATGGCCGGACCTGAGAGGTTTCTAGTAGAGCTGGGCAACGGTGCCAGCTGCGATGGGAGGTGAGTAACATGGCAAGACAGGCAGCTGGTGGCGTCTTCCTTGGCAGGCGGGCTGCCGCGCTCTGCCAGGCTCAGCTGCCTGTGTCCGGCAAATGCAGGGAAGAGCGGGCGGGGCCGAGAAGCGGGCTTCGGTGGAGAGCCCGCTCGGTGCTCCAGGAAGGTGCTCAGCTACAGGATGAAGCTGCTTGGCTTGCACTAGCTTCTCTCCCACCCCCTTGGCACAGGGAGCCACTCACCGGGGAAGGGCTGAGTCCCTCCTGCGCTCCTTCAAATGCGCTCCTTCCTAGGTCCACACAGGGACTTGCCCGGAGGGAGGACTTGGCAGGACACTTTAAGCTGCCTGCCACCTTGCAGGAGCTGAGGGGTCGGGACCCCTACTGTCCTTTGGAGAATCCAGGGAACGGGTTCCTGCCCAGGCGCTTGGCCAGGGTCTAAAGGGAGCCTGCATGTGCGCCTGTCGGGTAGCAAGGGTTCTGACAGAGCAGAACAGGACCTAAATGCCGGCTCTGCCATTTCCTACTGACTGTGTGACTTTGGAGGAGCTACTTAATCATTTTAAGCCTCAATTTTCTCATTAGTAAAGTGAGGCTAACATGTGTTAGGGGCTGAATTGTGCCCCCCACCATTTATTTATATATTTATTTTGAAGTATAGTCAGTTTACTATGTTTTGTCAATTTCTGGTGGACAGTGTAATGCCTCAGTCACACATGTACATACATGTATTCCTTTTCAGATTCTTTTTCATTATAGGCCATTACAAGGTATTCAGTATAGTTCCCTGTTCTAAACAGTAGGCCCTTGTTGTTTATCTATGTTATATATAGTAGTGTGTGTGTGCAATTCCAAGCTCCCAATTTATCCCTCCCCACCCCGTTTCCCCACTCCTGGTAACTGTAAGTTTGTTTTCTATGTATGTGAGTCTGTTTCTGTTTTACAAATAAGTTCATTTGTGTCTTTTCTTTTTTTTTTTAGATTCCACCTATAAGTGATATCATATGGTATTTTTCTCTCTTTCTGGCTTACTTTACTTAGAATGACCATCTCCAGGTCCATCTATGTTGCTGCAAATGGCATTATTTTATTCTTTTTTTATGTCTGAGTAGTATTCCATTGTATAAATATACCACACCTTTATCCAGCTGTCTGTCGGTGGACATTTAGATTACTTCCATGTCTTGGCTATTGTAAATAGTGCTGCTATGAATATTGGGGTGAATGTATTTTTTCAAATTAGAGTTCCCTCCAGATATATGCTCAGGAGTAGCATTGCTGGATCACATGGTTAAGTCTATTTTTAGTTTTTTGAGGAATCTCCTTGTTATGGCAAACTGCTGCACCAAACTACATTCCCACCAACAGGGTAGGAGGGTTCTGTTCATTTATTTCTGCTTGTTTGTTATACTCCGCATATGACTGAAATCATATTTGTTTTCCTGTCTGACTTATTTCACATAACAGATTTATAAATGTCCAATGCAGTGTTGTTAACTAGAGAGCCGTGTTTGAAGCAAAGCTCTAGAACTTTCTCATCTGGCATAACAGAAATTTTATACACGTAGAACAGCCAGCCACTCCCCATGCCCCCTTCCCCCTCTGCCAGCCCCTGGCAGAGCCATTCTGTTCTCTGCTTCCTTCCGTGAGTGTGACTGTTTTAGATTTGTCATGTAAGTGGAATCACGCAGTATTTGTCCTTCTGTGACTGGCTTACTTCACTCCCTGTAATGTCCTCTGGGTTCATCCTTGTTGTCTGATTTGGCAGGAAGTCCTACCTTTTCTCTTTGAAAAGCAGTCAAAGTCAAAATATGCAGTAAAGTTGGCTACTGGGCACCTGGTGCCAGAAAGACCCACAGAAAGGTTCCGAGTGGCACAACCTGGCCTCCATCAACCCACCATTCGAGAGCCTTTCCACCGGATATAGTTGAAGGAGGGGTGTGAGACCTGGGAGGGGCTGGGCCAGGCAAGTGCCCCGAGAGATCTGCTGATCTGAAGCCAGCAGGAGACTCCTTTGAAGTATCAGGTATAATCTTGCAAATGTGCATAAACTTTGCATTCTACCCATATTCATTTTCGATGTAGAGTAACACTTAAGGTCTTTACTGAGAAGTCAAATAGAAGTGCCCGAAGGGTTTCAGATCACTCCCCACCGGACACAGCTGAGCACCCTGGGGCCCCGCCGACTTGGTTGGACCCAGGGAGCCAGCTGAGCAGGCGGGTCCTGTTTCCCTTTGCTTCTCTCCCTTTCCCGCTGGTGTCTTTGCCCTTGGGTATCAGTCCTGGGCGGTGTTCATGGACCCCGTGAGTTAGCAGTGGGTCCTTCCGGAGATGTTAACAGATGTTAAAATGGGTTTTAATTGAAGAGGGAACTCTGAAGGACAGACCAGTTCTAGGTGCTCAGGAATGAATCATTTTGCTGCAGGGGCTACTGGTCTTACCCATCACCAAAGTCCCCGGGGGCTGCTGTGGTCCAGGTGTACCAGGGGAGGGGTGCTGCTCATCTCACTGCCCAGGTCTCCTTTCTGAGTCTTTGCTGCGGGGGCCTGGATGGCAGCTTTGCTTGGGGACCTCTTGCTGCAGTGGCTGCATCTTTCCCTCAGGAGCAACACTGCACAGCGACTCCCCTGGGGGTCTGTGTGGCCTGGCGCACTCAGTCCAGCCCACCCAGGTGGTAACCCTTGCTTTAGACTCTCCCGTAGCAGGCCACAGATGCAGGGAGCCACCCCGGAAACTCCCCACCCAGCGGGGAAGTCTGAATACCAGGCGGACGCAGCAGGAGCCAGAGCCTGAGCCGGTGGCGGGGATTTCGCACGGGTTTTTTGTTTTTGTTTTTGGTTTTTTTTTTTTTTTCTGCACTCTCGGCCAAGCCAGGCAGGCTCCCAGATGCCCGTCCTGAGCTTTGGGAATCTGCGCCAGATAGATACTTAGAATTTGGTTCAGGCTGCCGTCAAGGTGACCAGGCAACACTGTCTGGACTCAACTGTCAACGCCAGGAAGGGACACGATGCCTTGGCTTTTGCTGGTGTGTGTTTGTTCTTGTAAGATGACGGGGGTCGGGGGGGCCCTGGGAAGGAGCGGAACAAAGGGAAGTCTTCTGTTAAACACTGGTAACTGGAAGCGTATCTCCTCTGCCTCCTCTCCACGAGGAAGTGCACTGGCAACGCAGAGGGGCCGCAGAAGGCCTCTGCGCCCGGAGCGCCCCGGGTTCTGGAAGGCACAGGTGTTCCCACCTGCAAGCTACCAGCTGGTCAAGCCGGACGCAGTCTCCACACTGCGTTTCTCCTCCGCCTATAACTCGTGTCCAGCCAGGGGCAGCGGCAGGGCGGGAGCAGCGGTGCTCGGGTCCCAGCAAGGCAGCAGGGACATCCGGCAGGGAGGGCAGGAGGCCACCTCTGTCCCTGCGTTCTCCTTGTGCCCAGGACTCGGCGGGAGCCCTTGAGTTCCTGTAAGGTCAGTCCATGGGCTTCTCTCTCTCTTTCTCTTTTTTTTCTCTTAACCAACAGACACCCTTGAGGTCCTGGTTGATTTTCAAAAAGAAAAAGAAGCTTCTTTGAGTGAAAGGATGGAACATAATAAGTTCTCTCAATTTATTTAAAATAAAGGCCAAGGTTTCGATGGCTAGCGTTCCTGCAAACCCCGCACCCCGGGCAAACAGAAGGGAAGCCATTCTTTGGTGCGCATGGAGCACCTTCCTCCTCAAACGCCGCCGGGCACTTGGCAGAGGAGAGGAACAAAGCCCCTCGCCCTGTGGCCCCCGTAGCGGCCCCCTGCCCGGGCGCGCCTGCTGGCAGCACTGCTGCGGGGGCGCAGCTCCGGCCCCCTGCGCAGGTTGGCGTCCGGTTCCCGGGGCTGTAGCCACGCCCCGCCCGCGTCCCCGCCGCTCCCGGCGCCCCCTCCCGCCGGCGCCCCCTCCCCAGTCCCCTCCCCTGCCCGCCGGCCGAGCATGCGCCGTGCGCCGCGGGAGGCGGGCGGGAGCGGCGCGCATCGCTCGGGTCCCCTTCCTGCACCGCGCCGCCACTTGCAGGTTGCTAAGCAGTTATCATTGTTTCTGTGGCGATTGCAGAGGCCGTTGCTAATTGGAGAAGCCCCGCTGAGCCGCAGCATCTCCCCTCTTCGGATCCGCGCTCCGCTCTTTGCATTGAAAGAGAAAACTAGGCTGGCCTCCCCCGCGCCCTCCCCCATCCTCCCCCAGTAGCCGTGTGATTTCGGAAGTATGGACTAAATCCTAGTCCTCCCGCCGACTAGACCCTGGTGGCCCCAAACTGCCCGGCAGATCGCACCGGCCCCCGGGCCGCTGTGCACCCCGGACAGGAGATCATGACTACAGCCAAGGAGCCAAATGCTTCAGGGAAATCCGTGCAGCAGCAGGAGCAGGTAATGCTGCTTTAGGGAGTGTTCCCGGGTCTCGGTGTGCGTGTGTGTGCGTGCGCGCCCGCGGGTGTGTGTGTGTGTGTGTGTTGAGTGATTTAGTATTCGCATGACTGTGGCCACCTGAGCCACGGAGCTGGCCCGAGAAATGAAGTGCTGAGTGTGTGCTGGGGTCTGCCTTTGTCCTCTCCCCCACTTCTATTTTTGAAAGACCCTTGGTCCATCAGTAATGCACAGCCACAGGGAGCATCTGCCGAGGTGAACTTGAAGTAAAGGGACCTCCGGACAAAGGCCTCTCTCAGAGCTGCAGAATTCAGCCCGTCTGCTGTGGAGGTTTCAACTACTTTGTAATTTGGGGGAGGGGGATGGAGGAGGTGGCTAAACCCCACCCCCCAAAATGTTCCATTTAATATTCCGTTTATTCTGACTTTCCAGCAGGACTTTGCTCTGGTCCTAACACAAGTCGAAAGAAGACTTATGAGCTGTGCTGAAAGGACTTTTTTTGGATACCTGTGTCCCTTTTCCTCCTTTTAAAACTATTTCTGAAGGTATTACCAGGTCGCTGCTGTTCATCCTGGCATTTGGAGAGTACACACTCTCCCAGCTAGAAAAGCCAGAGGAGGCACCGTGGGGACCCAGTGGGGCCCCAGCTGAGCAGTAGCAGGCCTTGGAGGTCTGGCAAGGGTGGCAAGGATTGCATTGGTGTCCCCATATGACAGCAGGTGGCCTGAAGGGCCCAGTGTCTGCAGACTCGGGAGTTGAGGGAAACCAGCAGGCTGTTATACTGTAATTCCCTTCTCAGAAGATCTTGAGGGTTCTTATCTTTTTTAATCGCTGCTTAGTTCTCCTCGGCAGATCATTAAAATAGACCCTGGGAGACACCAGTGGATTCACAGAGCAGCCTCCTCAGGCCTCGTGAATCAGCAGCGGGGGCTGACCTTCCCTGCTTATTTTAGGGGTGTTGTGAGCAGTCCCTTGCTGGGATTGGGGCAAAGATAGGGGGCCCCTCTAGAGTTCAGGAAGGCAGAGAGCCTCTCTAGGGACATTGCGTGACATCCCATCCTCAACTATTCAGAGACCTTATGAAGACAACTTTGGATCTGTTTTTCTTGCAAGCTGCCTTTTTGGGGTCATTTCCTTGAAGTCCATTTTCCCATTAAAAAATGAGACCATCTTATTAGCTGTATCATCATCATTTAAAGAACTTAGATACAGTTTCACGTCTTCTGGGAAGAAGATTCTGTAAATGTGGAAATGCAGGGGTTCTTCTGTGCAGTGGGCAGGCTCGTGTGAGGGCTCATGCTCTGGGCAGCATGAACACGGGGGTTCTCGGTGGGCAAGGCAAGCCCTCCTCCTTTAAAATATTCTACAGGATATTTGTTCACGAAAGCAAAGTGTCCATGCCGAGTTAGCATCCTGTAACTGCCTGGGCTTCCTTGTAATACAGATCTCCTCCTCACTAGCTAGGAAATAGACCTGCCCTGGGCTTCCAGGCTCCGGCGAGGACTCAGGTGGCAGTTCCGACCATGGGACAGGAGCAGTGACTGGGGAGAGAGCACAGTGCTAAGCCCAAGGGCAGGCACGCAGAAGCCGGGTCTGTGTTACGTGGAAGGAGGTCCGTGGCTCTGCTCAGCTTGCTCTCATTTTGCCTGATACCCTCACCTGCCAGGAGAGTGGAAATGGTTAACCAGGGTGTGGGTTTGGGAGGACGTATACAGGCTCTCATTTGATTTTATACCTTTTGATCATGGGAAGCGCCTTACGCTTGAACCTGCTGAAATCGTGGAAGACTTCAGCTGGCCTGACACTGAAGACCAGGGGTGCGTGGTCTCAGGGAGCAGGTGGGACGTCCAGAAGCCGCTGTCCCGTCCCATGCAGCTGGGAGGGCCCTTTCCCCTGCTCCCAGAGGGACGTGAGAATTGCGGTCCCTGGCAGAGGGCCTCAGAGCCTGCCCTGTGACGTCCAGCAAAGAGGAGGCCAGCAGCAGGGCCGGGAGCAGAGGCAGAGTGGGACGGAGGTCGGAGACGGCACATCTAAAGCCGACACGCCTGTAGGGGGCGCTGGCCGTGGTCTTAGCAAACTGCTCCAAGCACAGAGCGGCGGGTAACACAGCTCATGTAGACTGCTTCTTCCTCCTCCCTTATCGGTCAGTTTTCAAGAGACACAAACTCTCTCTGTGCGTAGGCTGCTGAGCTCTGAACACATCCTCCAATTCTACACATATTGCTCCCTTGTTTCTAATGAAGCTTTGGGGATGGCCCCTTTCCTAGGCTGGTAGCAACATGCTTCCTTTTTTTTCTTTTTTTTTTTTTTTTAACGAGAGAGAAAGAGACACATGCTGGTTTGTGGTTTGCTTTGGTTTTTAAGTTGGGGATCATTTGATTGTGCTAATAACTTAATGGCTGCCGCCAACTCACCAGACCTTGTTCCTTGGTTGAAACTCTTAGCATTACCGAGGATTTCCATTTAATGTAGCCTGAGACTTGTTTTGAACAGTCTTTAAAATTCTTTGGTTCCTGCAGACTACCCCTTAGTTCTTAGCAAGCTAACACAGGCGTAGTACAGTTTCTTACCTGCCTTGGTAGTTGGGAACCAGGCACGTGGGTGGTGGCTGGAAATAACTTTTACATGCTGAGGATTACTGCAGATTAATGAAAAAAAATCAAACGATTTTTACCTATGAATTAGAGATTGCCAAGTTTTTCCAATTTGTTTTCTAAAATATGTACTAAAAATAGATGACTCTGTAGAAAGAATTTTTTTAAATGATACTGTATGAACATTGAAATAAAATGGAGAAGAGACATCTAAAGGCCTTACTCCCTCTCTTTGGAGATGCTAAGAATTATTTTTAAATGAAATATGAAAACTCAAAGATGTTTGGACACAGTATCTCTTTTAAGCGGAATGAATTAAATCCCTCCTTTGGCTCTGAGGCCCATCAGATGTTACAGAGGCTTGTCGGTCGTGGAGTCCACACTGGCCTGCCCCCAGCTTCGCCATGTGCCCAGAGGTCAGCCTGTGAGGTGAAGTTGAAAAGGCTGAGGCCAATTTGGTTTAAATTTAGTGTATTCTCACAAACAAACTAGATCTTTCCTTAGAGAAACAAAGGAAGGGATTTTTTTTTCCCCCTGAAAATACATTAAAGCATAAATTTATTTTAAAATATACTGTCCTCGTTTCAAATGCCAAAATGGAAAAGTGGTGATCAGGGATGCCGTGGGGAGTAAGAGGAGACAGAAAGCATTCTCCTTGCTTCTGTCAGCCGTGACCATTTTTTTCCTCAAATATTGAGCAGGGAGGAGTTTTTAGTGGCAGATTCTGTATCTGTATGTGTTGGTGGGGGGTTTGTTCACACACACACAGACACACACAGAGGCAGACCCCATGCATCAAAATCATGGTTGGAAAAGACTTCGTAAGTGCATCACGTGACCTAGTCCACCCTCTTTGGCTGGGGGATCTCGCAGTTAAATAAGAATATGCCTTTTCTTAAAAGGTCTTCAAAAAAGCCTCTTCCCATTCAGAAATATTCTGTGTTCTGTGGGCCGACTTGGGTCTTCTGCTGAATGTCAAGTTCACCGCCTCTATGACTTCCTAGATCTGAATGCCAGTGGGTCTGACGGTCCTTCTATATGTAACAATTACTTTTTGTTGCTTCTCTGTTTTCTCCAAGCTACACAAGTCCTAATACATAAGGACTTAAGATTGCCCCAGTGTGTCTATTCTCCTGTTAAATTATGGGCCCCAGGACCTGCTGCTGACTGGTAGGTTGGATTATTTACCTGGACCTTTGTAATAACCATGCCTTTGCAGAAGAGTTTTCTGAAGTGAATAAAATTTTATAAACAGCTATGAAGTGAACATTAAAACGCATGGAGCTTAGAATTTGGAACGAGGGTAGGATACAAAGGTGATGACTGCTGACTTTCCCAGGCCAGTCCTCTTTGCGTTAGACCGTGTTGCTTCTTTCAGTGGTAAAATTACATATTGAGGCAGAGGATCTGGCTTTGATCATCATGGGAGTTAAATTTTTTATGTAACCGCGTCAAAGGAAAAGGCAATGAGAGGTACCTGCGGTGGAGGCAGCGGTGGTGTTAAGAAGAGAAGGGGGGCTGAGAGGAGGAGGAAGGGGAAGAAGAAGAACCAGAAGACAAATTCAGTGTTAGGAAGCGCAAACATGACGTCTTCATGAGCCTTTCAGCAGGAGCCGTGGTCCTTTCATGACTCAGAAAGTCTCACGATGTGCTGCGTTAGTTCCCACGATGGATGCAGAAATTGTCCGGGTGTAAATTAAATCATGTTCTGCCCACGGGCTGACTTAGCCAAGACTCTGGATAAAAAGGAGACTCGAAGGAACTGGGCGAAGAAGAGGGATGATGGCTTCTTAAGATTGTCTTGAAATTCATCTCGGACTCCTCGACTTCCAGAGCAGGGAGAGGGAGAGAAGCTCCTTGCCTGCAGAAGGGGTTGGTGTGCGAAGGGTCTGAGGGGAGATCTGTCCTGTAGAGGGAGCAGGTTCAGAGCCAGAGCTCAGTGCCTGGAGCTGCCGGGTGGAGCCGGCAGCTGAGGGGCGCGGGGGAGAGCTGTGCGACGTCTTTGAGGAGAGGAAGGAGGGGGCTGGCGTGATGCTTTTCTTAGATGAGGCTGTGTAGCCTCGTCACCAGAGAGAACAGCACAGCCATGAAGCAGACACTGGCCTGAAGCCATCATCTGTGTGCTCGGGTGTCCACAGGTAGTTCCCACTCTTCTGGGATGCAAGTCACGGGATGTGTTAAAAGCAGTCAGTTAGCAAGTGTCACTTGACGAAACAAAAACCCAGACAACCCCAGACTGGCTGTATACACAGCCCAAATTCGAAACAAGTGGAAAGCAGCTGAGTTTTCTTCCTGAAAGATGCCTTCTCTGTGCATTGAACATGTTTTGTTGTGTTGCATCAACATTCCACTGAATTTCATCCAGCCCTTCATTTCTAGGACTTGGAGTTACCGTAGAAGGCTTAGCCAGGACCTTCAAATGCTCCGCAGAGGAAACCCGGGGGACCTAGAGGGTTGGAGAATGCTTTCTATTAACCATCACCAAAACACCTTCAGCTCCAGCATGTCTGTGGGGGAGGCTCAGATGCTGAGCACTTGCAGGGATGAGCAGTCCCCGTGTTCCCGCCTTATTGGCAGTTGTAGCTTTGTTATCTTTTATGGAAATGAGCCATGCCGGCATTTGGCATTAACTGATTTGGTTTTGCCGTAGACATTTTTCACCCTCTCTCGTTGAGAGAGAGAGAAGACAGAATGAGTCTGTCGATCGAGTTCTAAAAATCGAGGAAAAGAGTATAACTTGGGGAAGAAGCGATTCTCTGTAAGCTTTTAGAGATCAGTGCTGGGTGGAGGTCCTTGCTTTGAAAATACCAGATGAGTGGAGGTTGTGCGTTCTTGATTCGAACATTGTTTGGAAAGGCAGGATGAGCTAAAAGGTTTTTATTTCACATGTGGGTTTGGTTACTTTGTGGCCTTAAAGCGTGGGAGTGGATAACCATGTAATTGAGTGGAATTTCAGCCTAAATCCTGTTTGTTGTAATTCTTCATGAGAGACATTCCCGGGTCCTTCCTGACTTGGGCATCCTGTGTTCCTTGAAGTGGGGAAATGAATGAAAGAGGGGAGGGGTGGAAAGGAATTTTTAAAATAGCCCAGATAAAGTGATCAGTCCAGAAAGTTTGTTCTCAGTCCTTCCCCCATCTGCCGTTTACTCTCCAGAACTCTTTACCGCCATGTCCCTAATGGGCCTTTTTTAAAAAATTCAGAATATGGGGTCATTTATCCTTTTTTAAAATTAAAAATTTTTTCCCTTTTTTCATTGAAATATAATCAGTTTACAATGTTGTGTCAATTCCTGGTGTACAGCGTAATAGTTCAGTCATATGTATATATACGTATATTCATTTTCATAGTCTTCTTCATTATAGGTTACTACAAGATATGAAATGCAGTACCCTGAGCTATACACTATAAACTTGTTTATCTATTCTATATGTAGTAGTTTGTATCTGCAAATCTCAAACTCCCAGTTTATCCCTTCCCAGCCCATTTCCCCCTGGTAACCATAAGTTTGTTTTCTATGCCTGTGAGTCTGTTTCTGTTTTGTAAATAAGTTCATTTGTATCTTTTTTTTTTTAGATTCCACATATAAATGATATCATGTGGTATTTTTCTTTCTCTTTCTGGCTTACTTCACTTAGAAAGACGATCTCCAGGTGCATCCATGTTGTAGCAAATGGCCTTCTTTTATTTTTGTTTTATGGCTGAGTAGTGTTCCCTTGCATAAACATACCACAACTCCTTTATCCAGTCATCTGTCAATCCCGATTGGCCTTTAGTTGTCACTGGTACCTATAAGGTACCAATATTTGTCCATAGTTGACTTTTTATCAAACCTTCTCAATGTGATTCCACCTGGCCTTGCTCAATGACTGAGACAAATCCAACCACTGAAAAATGTATAAAGTCAGTGTAATGCATCACTTTCCTTGAGAGCATCTGCAATTTTAACAACAGCAGTTGGTGATGAGACCCAGTGGAATTACTAATGGTTGAAATTTCTGGCACAAACTTCCGACAGAGTTGATCAAAGAAAAAAAACCTGTGGTGTTTAGTCACAATCATGAATGGAAACTTAAGGAGCGGTCACAGTGAGCACAGTCATGGCACCCCTTAAACCACTGCTGGTTCGTGGTATCTGGTCAGTTCTGTGAATTCTGCATTTACATGGAGCAGGTCCTGCGACTGGCGAGGACCAGAGAGCAGCTGCTGTTCTGTGTTCAGCTTCCAGTCCCAGGAGGATTTAGTGGTGATGGAATTGAAGCTTGCAGCAGTCCCCTCCTAGGAAGCGTTGCCTCGGCACAGGCGTTGAGCCAGTGCCGTGGGCCCTCGTCCACAGTGCTGCCTGTCTATTTTTAGCAGTGGTGGCTGGGATGCCCTTGGATTTGGGATGCAGTCCTCTGCTAGCGACTTTACGAAACACCTTAGTGATATAATAAAGTCTTGATAAGAGAATTTTCTGTTATTTTGTGTTATTGTGTTATTCCCTTACTAGGATCTGGTCAATTGTTAGAGAGATTTAGTTTCTCCTGCCAGAACTAGAAACTGCTTTCCCATCAGAAAGCACATGAGACTCGGAGCATCATCTCAGGCTGTTCCATTGTTAATCTGGAACACAGGCTTCTGAAAAATGTCAGCGTGCACGCCTGTGTGTGGAGGTGGGAGACGGGACCGCGAGGCCCCCGCATGGTCTGCTGATTGAAATGGGAAACCATGGTGGGTGGGGCTCTTTCAGAATGTTTTCAAAGTTCAGAGTCTGTCTTCCGACCTACTCCTGTGGTTCCTCTTGACAGTGATGGGAGTCTGTGTCCTTGGAAGGTTAGACTCAACCCAGACTGACATGAGCATCAGACCAAAGAATTTGAAATCTATCCCCTTTGTTTTCTTTTCTTTTTTTTGTATATGTGTATTTTTATTGCAGTACAATCAGTTTACCATGTTGTGTCAATTCCGGGCGTACAGCACATTGCTTCAGTCATACATGAACATACGTATATTCATTTTCATATTCTTTTTCACTATAAGTTACTGTAAGGTATTGAATTTAGTTCCCTGTGCTATATAGTGGGACCTTGTCGTTCACCTATTTTATGTATATTAGTTAGTATCTGCAAATATCAAATTCCCAATTTATCCCTTCCCACCCTTTTCCCCCCTCGGTAGCCATAAGTTTGTTTTCTATGTCTGTGAGTCTGCTTCTGTTTTGTAAATAAGTTCATTTGTCTTTCTTTTTTTTCAGATTCCACATATACATGATATCATATGGCATTTTTCTTTCTCTTCCTGGCTTACTTCACTTAAAGTGATGGTCTCCAGGTCCATCCATGTTGCTGCAAATGGCATTATTTCATTCTTTTTTATGACCGAGTAGTATTCCATTGTATAAATCTACCACAGCTTCTTTATCCAGTCATCTGTCGATGCACATTTAGGTTGTTTCCATGTCTTGGCTATTATAAGTAGTGCTGCTATGAGCATTGCAGTGCATGTATCTTTTTGAATTAGGGTTCCTTCTGGATATGTCCCCAGGAGTGGGATTGCTGGATGGTAAGTCTATTTTTAGTCTTTTGAGGAATCTCCATACTGTTTTCTATAACAGCTACACCAAAGTACATCCCCACTAGCAGTGCAGGAGGGCTGCCTTTTCTCCACACCCCTTCCAGCATTTATCGTTTGTGGACTTTTGAATAATGGCCATCCATTTCGTTTCTCTTGTAGAAATAGACAACAGAGATGTCCTTGAATGATGGTGATGTCTGTTTTAAAATTAATGAGAGAAATTTTACTTCTCTGTTTTTGAAGAGGCGATTTTTATTCTTCTTGTTAGAATATTTGAGGTTGTTACTGTGTTCACTCAGGGAACTCTTAGAATTATAGCACGTACTTTGTATCTTAAATTGGATCCCTGGATAGGAGAGGCAAGTAAACATATTTTTAAATTTTAATAGCTACCTAATACCCCCTGTGCTTTGTGGACAGATGCTGGCTCAGAGGAAGGTTTCTCTTTGATTAGCAGGCGCACTGTCAGGGGAGAGGCATCGCCGGCGAGGAGGGCTGGGTGGAGCAGCTGGAGGTGGGGAGACCTTCCCAGCTGTGCCATCCAGACCTGGGGGTCGGCTGAGCGCTCTGTGCTGGGAGGCGACTTGGGGAAACCGGGCGTGCTGACACGGTGGCGTGGGAAGGGTTGCAGGGGGAAGCAGAGCAGGGTCAGGCCAATTCTCGAAGAAAGGGAGGAAAACGGAACTTCACAGAATGGAATCCTGCTCAGTAGAAGGGGGTTTGGGGAGGAATGTGTGCAACTGGGAGAATGACTTGGACATCAGGATAACACTTTGTGGGGGGAGGGATTCTGTCATCCAGGCGTGTCTGATGGGCTGGAAAGGGCGCTGCGAGCTAAAGGGGTTTGTGATGTCCCCAGTAAAGTTCAAGTTTACTTAGAAGCAACAAAATATTTTAGGGCTTAATGGTTACACTCACACACGCACACACACACAAATATGTGTGTACATAGATAGATAGATATAGATAGATAGATAGATAGATAGATAGATAGATGTAGAGATACGTACATGCACTATTTCTTGAAATAGCCTGAGATATTTTTAAGACTCAGGACAATTGGAATTTTTGGCTATGATTTTGAAAAGCAGAATAAACACTGGCTTCCACCAGTACCAGGTCACATGGTACACAGGTAGAGAATGAGATTAACCAGTAAGAGAACTTCGGCAGGTAAGCGCTGTTTTATTATTAAAAATCCTAGCGCCTTAATGCCTCAGAGCTCCCTTAATGCATTCCATTAATTTGACCTGCTCATTACAAAGGCAGGGTGGGGCAAGGGGTGGGGTATTCTGCCTTGACCTCGCCAGTCGCTCTTTTTCCCGGGGGTTGGAAGAGCACACGTGGGCGTGGGCATGGATGCCTCTGACTTCTGATCCCAGGTCCCCGCTCCTAGCTGAGGGACCTTGGGCCAATCTGGTCTGTGTCCACATCTGGAGAGAATGCCCATTACACTGTATTTGTGAAGCACAGAACACTGTTCCTAGCGTGGAGATTTCAAACTGCTGTCGAGTGAGCACTTCCTTTGTGTGCTGGCATGGCGTTGACATGTGAACGGCTCTTGTTGCTTTCAGCATTTGGCGGAGGCTTGTGTGTCCATTCTAACAGTGGCTGTTTTATGAAATCATAGAATGTTGGACTTTTAAGGCGTTTCATAGACCATCCTGCCCAGAGATTTTTGGACTTTTGTTTTCTTAACAGAAACCTATTCCCCAAATTAAATAAGCCAAACCCAACATGTGAAAGAGGTGACAGCACTTCCTTAGGGACACCCAGGGACATCCCAGCAGAGCCCCAGAGCAGCTGGGAGCACGGCTTTCAAACCAGACATCTAATTCAGCAGTAGAATGTTACACAGGAGGCAGTAAGGCTCAGAGAGGTTAAGTAAATTACCAAAATCACACAGCAGACAAACTGCAGATTCAGGACTGCAAACCCCCCCCCTTTTTTTTTTTTGCTCCAAAGCAAGCAATCCCAGGTGAGATGTGGTAAAAGTTATATACTGAAGAGATTAACACAAAAACTGACATTAACTGGAAATGGCACAGGAAATAAAAGAAATAAGTATTATATATGCACTGAAAAACTCTTGTCTGCAGATCAGCTGACAAAGGTACAGGCTTGGGGCAGTGAGGGGTTGACCGCTGTTCTCTGTCTTCACATCGTGCAGGAGTTGTAGCTCTTTCTTCGTTTGGTGGCACCATCCCAGGAGGCATTTGGTTTTTCATAGCAACTTTTCTTATTTAATTAGTTATTTAATGAGTTGCTTTGGAAACAAGAGAAAAAAATGAAGATATAATAAATGTTTTTCTCCACCATTTTTTCCAAGTAAGCAACAATGAATAAATTCTGCTTGCGCTGGAAGTGTGCAGTGGGTAATTTCCATCTCCTCTTACCCTTAAATAGCTTCAAAGGTGGTAGTTACACAACAGGTGTGGGGAGATGAGTGTGAAAGAGGAGGAGCCCCAGCCTAACGCCTGTGCGTGCGGGGACTTGGACCCGCAGGCGTTCGGACGTTGAAACATTTGGAAATTTCATTAGTTCACGAGCTTAAAGTGAACCGACAGTGTCGATCACTACCCTTGGATTTCAGATCCGTCTTTTTTTCTGTGATTTTTTTTTAATTGAAGTATAGTTGATTTACAGTGTTGTGTTAGCTTCTGGTGTACAACGTAATGATTCAGTTATGTATGTGTGTGTATACATATATATATGTGTGTTCTCTTTCCAGTTCTTTTCCATTATAGGTTATCACAAAATATTGAATGTAGTTCCCTGTGCTGTATGGTAAATCCTTGTTGTATATCTGTTTTATATATAGTAATATTAATCTGCAAATCCTAAACTTCTAATTTATCCCTTTCCCCCTTTCCCTCTTTTTAACCATAGTTTGTTTTCTATGTCTGTGAGTCTCTTTCTGGTTTATAATAAGTTCATTCATGTCATTTTTTAGATTCCACATATAAGTGATATCATGATACTTGTCTCTGTCTGACTTACTTCACTTAGCATGATAATCTCCAGGTCCATCCCTGTTACAGCCAATGGCATTATTTCATTCTTTTTTCATGGCTGAGTAGTATTCCGTTGTATATAGGTACCACAACTTCTTCATCCAGTTGCACAGACCCCTTCTGAGGGTCTGATGAAAGCCGTGGAGCGGCTCACCAGGAAAAATCCGACCGTCTCTTGATCACGTGAGGCTCACAGAAGCCCCCGGGTTTGCAAGTAGACTGCAGGTTGCGTGTCTGTCCCTTTAATGGGGTCTTGCAGAAACCAGCAGGGTCTGAAGATCATTGGCAGATACGATGCTCACTGCTCAGTCCTTGTGCAGATACTGACTGAGTAGCGGTCCCGTCTGGGTGCAGTCAAAGCGCTCACTGCATAGGGGAGGGGCTGGGGTGGGGCTGGGCGTGGAGGGTCAGGGAAAAATGGGTCTGGTACCCCAGAAGTGGTGGCTGAAGGGTCTGTGAGCCATGTCGGGTGAGGAAAGTGGAAAGGGAAGTTGAAGGAAGTGTGTCTTTCATTTGAGGAACTGTCAAATATTAGGAGAAGTGGTAGGATTTCGATCTTTTCATTTTCTGGGCTACTCTAGAAGGCAAAACTAGGGGGTGTGGACCGAGGTCCCTCGACAGCAGCTCTAGCTGAGAGCCAGCCCGCACGCCTCGGGGCAGGGGTCGCTTCTCGCCCCCAGAGCTGCCCCGGGCCCAGCGGGATGACCCCGGGCCTGTGCTCGTCCCCCATTGGGGCAGGCTCGACTCAGGCTCCTTCCACGTGAGGATCTCGGGACTTCAGCGTGGAGCCTTTTGGAGTTTCCCTGACACGCAGCACGGGCCTGCGCCTTGCGTGTCTCCCGCACCGAGCGCGGCGCCCGCGTGGGCCTGTGTGCGGAGTGAGGCGGTGAAGGAAGGGCGCGCGCCCTCCCCGCCAGCCTCCTCCCGGGAGCGAGCCCCAGGTCGGGGGTCCGTGGTTTTATTCACTCAGCAAGTGCATTTCCTAGAGGAAAGTAAACCCCAGTCCCCTGGACGAACACGTCACCCTCCTTCCCTGACGCTCCGAGTCTCGTTACTGCTTTTCCTTTCCCCAAATTCCACCCCACCTGACCTGCCTGGACCCATTTCTCAGCCTCAGAAGCGGCGTCCCTGCCGCGGCTGCGGGTCACGCGCGGGCGTCCTGTCTTGCCGTGGCTCCTCCGCGCAGTGAGTGAACAGCCTGCATTTACCAGCTGGGTCGGTAAACAGGAAGGCCAGCTGGTGAGAGACTGGGGCCCGGCTGGAGAGGGGCCTGTGCGCGGCACCGCGGGCCCTTCTTGCTGAGTCAGAAGCACCGAGCCTCTTTCAACCACAGAAGCGACTTGCTGTGATGAAAAGACGGTAAGATCCCAATTGCGCCCCTTCCCCCGGATGCAGGGGAAGTGGACTCGGACCTTTGAGCTGCAGCTCTGAGACTCAGGTGGGAGAAGTGCTTTCAGGAAACAAGGAAGAAGGTGGATCAACCAATCGCAAAGTGGGCGGAAGACGTGAGGAGACGTTTCTCCAAAGAAGACATCCAGACGGCCAGCAGGCACGTGGAGAGATGCTCAGTGTTGCTGATTACAAGGGAAATGCAATTAAAGCCATAGTGAGGCATCGCCTCACACCGGTCAAAATAGCCATCATTAAAATGGCCATAAAGAGTAAATGCTGCAGAGGGTGTGGAGAGAAGGGGACCCTCCTACACGCTTGGTGGGAGTGTAATTTGGTGCAGCCGTTATGGAAAACTGGAGATTCCTTAAAAAACTGAGAATAGAGTTACTATATGATCCAGCAACCCTACTCCTGGGCATCTGTCTGGAGTGAAGTAAGTCAGAGAAAGACACATACCATATAACATCACTCATGGTTGGAATCTAAAAACAATGACACAAATGAAATTATTTACAAAACAGAAAGAGACTCACAGACACAGATAACAAACTCACAGTCATCAAAGAGGGAAGGAGGGGAGGGGTAAATTAGGAGTTCGGGATTAGCAGCTGCAAACTGCTATATACAAAATGGATAAACAACAAGCTCCTCCCGTACAGCACAGGGAACTGCATTCAGTACCTTGTGACAACCTACAATGGAAAGGAATATATGTGTGTAACTGAATCGCTGAGGCTAGCACAGTACTGTGTGTAGATCAACCACACTTCAGTAAGAAAAGGGCCCGTGCATCACGGTCCGCAGGCCGGGAGGCCTGGGCAGGGCGCGCACCTGCCAGCCTCGTTGCCCCTGGGGCCGTGCAGGGTTGAGGGTGATTTCCAGTGCGGGGACAGGATGCAGCACCTCTGAAGAAGACACGATGAAGCTGTGAACCTTTGGTTTATGGAGCCAAGGAGGTTGTGGGGAGGGGGCTTAGGGGAAGGAGCCTTGGATTCCTGTAGGCCTGAGCTTAAAGTGCAGCCCTGGCACTCACCCGCAGGCGGCTTGGACCCTTTGGGCGACCTCAGTTCCCGCACTGACCGAGTGTCTGACAGATGACAGATGTGAATATTGCTGCTGTGTGGTTGTGGTACGTGCCACGTAGAGGGGTGGAGACATGATGCAGTCATGAGAGTTGGGTCCACGTTTTCATGGTCTCCGCGGCCCCGGAACAGGCCAGCTGGAGGGGAGAAGCCGCCGAATGGATGCAGAGGTTTACATCCTGTGAGGTGTGTTTGCTGCGTTGAGTGAAGTGCTTTACTTTTCCTTACCTGCTGTTGTGCTTGAAGTTGCATAGCTAATAAGATGCATTGCAAGCAGTTAGTCTGCAGTTTCTGACACTGTCAAATTCACGCGGGCGTGTGGCTTGAATAGTTACATTAAGGTGCTTGACGCTAAGTTGTGGTTTATTAGTTGTCAGACATGTGCTTGCAGCTCGGATGCTTATCCAGCTTAGTTCCCTGGTGACACTGCCATGAACGTGAATGTGATAGCAACTCATGGGTGCAATTTTACCTGCAAAGTAGACTCTGCTTTAAAGTTACTAAAATCTTGCAGTGTCGCCAGGTTTTAAGATGACTGAACTTGGTTTCTGAAGAATTACGGTCCTTGTAATGAGTGGATATATGATTTGAATTTTTTTTATTAGTTTACTTCTGTGGTGAAATATCCCTGTTGAAACTTTTAGATTTGTATAATTGTGTTGTCATTGCTTGAACGAGGAGGAAATTATACTTAAAGTAACAGACAGTAATTGAATTTAAGAAAAACACTGCAGAAAATAAAGATCACTGCACGAAAGGCTGGCCTGTGCTTTTTCTGCAGACTGCACAAGATGTTCTCATCAAAGGAGTACCAACGAAAGGAAATACTAAACTTGTGTGTGTTTTTCACTGAGATCTTAATGTCGTGAAAGAAACTTCCAATTCTTTTTTTTTTTTCAAATTGAAGTCTCGCTGGTTTACAGTGTTGTGTTAATTTCTCGTGCACAGAATAGTGATTCAGTTACACATACATCCCCTCTCATGTTCTTTGGGTGGAGGGACACATTGGAAGTTCGGGACTTAGCAATACTTTTTAATTCTGGAGGAGTTTCCGAGCTAATCCGGTGTCTTGAATTTTAGGAGAAAAATTGTATGAATTCTCCTTTGTTAGAGAGCCCTTACTTCTAGCCACAAATCACCCGTTAACTGGATTTGAAAACATTCCCAGACTGTAATTATGTAGTTTTATTTAGAAACATGTGAAGAGTTTTTAATAATATGGGACTCAGTATTTATCCTTGTTTTGCACGCCCTTTCCATGTATAGGAATGTCAATTGATTTTCTTATATTACCCTATAAAAAGGTGCAGTGAATTTAAGAATAATGAGAGAGATTTGGGGGAAAATTATTAAGCCGCAAATCAATTAGATACTTTTTAACCACACTCTTTCCTGGACTCCTTATGTCTCCCCGCCCCCCTAGACCTCCTGGCCACCAGACCAGAAAGCTAGGGGTCACGTCCCTGGAGGCCCGTGGACAAAGTTTGTTCACTTACTGGAAGAATAAATCCCTTGACTGATTTTTGTTGGGTGGGTGGAAGCACCCCAGTTAAGACTGATTGCGGCAGAACTGGAAATCACCCACGGACGGTAAGTTATAACCTGCAAGTTGGGGGAGGAGAGATGTGGTTCTGGCCCCTCGTTCATCAGGGGCTATTATTTCCTTTCTTTGGGGGCTGATTAAGTTAACAATCTGCTATCACTTTTTCCTAGCCAGACGCATGGGCTTATATGTTGGAGAGAAGAGAGAAGGCTTGCGTGCAGTGGACTGTCTCAGAGACGTGGGGTCTCTTCTCTGTTGACAGCTGCAGTCACTGCTGTGGGAGACGCGAGCATATGCACGCACGTCAGTCCTGCCACCCCCAAGCTGCCCCCGCTGCCCCCGCCCCTTCGGTTGGGATGGATGCTGGTTGGTGCTGTGGGCTGATCTGTGCTTGGTTCCTAAGCCTTGCAGCCAGGCAGGGAGGCTAGTCGTGTCAGAGGAAAGTAATCAAGTATAAACAGCCCAGAATCGCCCGGGTGCAGTCTCTCTGGAGCACTTGTCATCATGAATTCCCTCAACAAGCTCCCTGATTCCTTTTTAAAAACAAAAATTATAGCTGATGATTGTTTCATGTAAAAAGACAAAGCCTATTTTGAGGTAAGGATTAAAATAAAGCACTTTTTTGCCCTCAAATTGTTTTTGCTCTCAGTCAGGTGGAATTTTTATTTCCAAAGACAAAGATAAAACTCCTACTTTCCCTCTGTATGTTGTAATGTCTGGAATAGAGTAATAATTCTCCTGTGTATTCGTGCAACAGGCAAACACCAGTGCTTTAATAAGGAGGCAGTGCAAGCCATGTGTACAATTTAAAAAAAATTTAGTAGCCACATACGATTACAAGAAATAGATGGAATTAATTTTATAGTATGTTTTATTTAACCCAGCATTTTATTATTCCAACATGAAACCAACAGACAAAATTATT
The DNA here is from genome assembly GCF_009834535.1 of Camelus ferus. Lineage (NCBI taxonomy): Eukaryota > Metazoa > Chordata > Mammalia > Artiodactyla > Camelidae > Camelus > Camelus ferus. The sequence continues at coordinate 3,282,375 of NC_045702.1, read as the reverse complement.
AACGAAAAATCTTTTACATTTTTTGTTCATACCAACTCTTTGAAGTTGGGTGTGTGTTTTACACCGACAGCACATGTCCGTTTGGACTGGCCACGTTTAAGTGCCAAAGCTCCATCTGTGGCTCGTGTCTGGCGTTTGGGCAGCAGCTCTGTACGGCACTTGCTTTCTGTAAATTGCCCCATATCCTCTAATATCTTTAATTCTACAGTAAAATGAAAGGATTCACCCCCAAGTAACAAACTGTATCTAAGGTCCATATCGTGAAGAGAAACGTTGGCTCATTGTGTTTGCGTTTCGCACTTACATTGGCAGATGTGGTCATTTTCTAAAGCTTCAGGAAAAGTGATGTTCTCCCTGTATCAGTATTTACGGAGGACTAGCAGAAAAGAAGTAGTGCTCACCCAGCGTGTGCACCTGCTGGGCGTCCGCTAGGTGTCAGGCTCACTTCCGGACACAGCGGACCAAGAGGAAGTATAAGAACATTGAATTCAGCAAGTTCTGATCGTGTGCTAGGCATTGTTCTCTGCGTTGAGAGAATTTACAACTTGCAGCCTGAATTAACTTTCACCAAAAAACAGCGTTACGATTGCACAGAACCCTGCTTTCTACCCTCCTTAAGATGAGCCCTGGCCCCGGGGTAAGGCGCAGCCTCAGTCAGTTGAGGAGGGGTTGAGAGAGGGAGTTGGGCAGGTGAAGGTCTTGTTTTGTTTTGTTCTTCCATTGCTTCATTATCGCTGCTCACCAGGCACTGTTGAAGGTTGCAAGTGGGAGATGTCCGTGTGCAGGGGGTTTAGTCATCGTTCTTGCCTCCTCTGCAGACGGCAGCCTGTGGACCTTGTTTGCTTTAAGCAGAAGTGAAGTTTATTGGAAAGCTCCCAGGGTTGATGATACGGGGATGCAGAGGGTGAGGAATCAGCAGCTGCTCTTCTGTAGACCCTCTTGCCCCTCATCTGCCGACAGTTTCCCCCACCGCACCTCCTGGCTCAGCCCCTAGGAGAGAGCTGTCCCCTCCCCATCGTCCCCAGCCAGGGAGGTGCATGGAAGGTCTCCGCCTGGCCTGGCTAACGCCACATGTCCATCTGCAGACCTGTCCCCTTGTCTTGGGACAGAGGTGCTGGGGTCCCGCACCCTCAACTGTGATACAGAACTGTCAGCACGTGGACGTCAGACGCTCCCGTACATTAGGGTGCAGTGCGTCTGTGTGTCAATTGAAGGACAAGCATTTGAGGTGCGGAGGAGCCGAACAGCTGGTCCCCTCCTCCTGCCAGTTCTTCTTTGGGCAGAATAAGCACGATCTGATAAATCTCTATTTCTGTCCCCACCCCCTCCCTGTTCTGACACGTTAACAAGACACCTACAAAGCAGAAGGGCCCGCAACAGAAGGAAAGCGATTTTCATTTGTTCTGAAACTTTGTACCTGTTATGTTCTGTGTCTTGAAGAGAATCTCGCTTAATAATTCATTTTCCAGCTGTGACAGGCGACGTGGCAGAGTCCAAACCGTGGGAAGCCTAGGCCCCGCCTGCAGGAGGGTAGCAGTTTCCTGCGGCAGGGGAATCAAAGTAGAGTCACGAAGCCACAGCAGCACAGGGTGGAACAGAGACTTCCTAGTCCGGGGGCGCCCAGGGCGGGGGCGGCGTTCACTGGGTATCTGCTGTGAGGAGGGAAGTGCAGAGAGGGGTTTTCATAGGCAATAAACATCACACACACGGTGGCTTAATATGCTTACTTCAAATGCCTGTCCTTAACGTCACACGACTGTGACGTTAGCAGCCTGGTTTCAGAGCCATGCAAAAATCCAGTCAGGTGACATGTGGAAACGTTCATTCCACACAAACCAAGATGGTGTCACTGTGATCAGAGCTCCTGGTGTGTAGCTCATCGTGGAAGCCAGCCTGCTTGCGGGGAAGAATGAGGCCGTTAGCCCTGTTTGGGGAAAAGGAATAATGAAGAAGATGCCATTCCAGACACATCTTGAAAAAGCTGATGAAGTAGCTTAAGCGTGGGGCTTGCTGTGAGCATGGCAGTAAACCCAAAGGGTGTTGTTTCCTTTCCAGGATTCCCTTTCTCAAGATGACTCTGCTGCGAACGTCTCTCTTGGAGTGTTGTGGACTGTTCTTTAAACTGGCACAGTTAGCCTAAAGCTAAAACTCCGTAGTTTGTATTAAAAAGGAAGGAAGGGAAGGAAGCTATTTTGCACAAAAGGCTGTAGAAATGAGGGCTTGGTAAAAAGAGTGTTCGGCTGGATGATGGCGTGTGGCGGGTCCAGCTGCCACCAGGCTTTTGACCCGTGTCTGTGGCGCGCTCCGAGCTTGGTGACGGATGCTTTTGTCAAGCTCTACACAAAAGGTACATGTCCGTTTTCATCATCATCTGATTTCTGCCGAGCCCTCGCTGCCTTTGGTCCCCCAGCCGCGCAGGCCTGCTGGCCCGTTTGCCGTCCCTCGTGGAGGTGGGCGGCTCCTCTCTCCCTCCGGGTGGAGGGCGCCCGGAGTGATGCGACGCGTGTCCCCGAGCTCCTGCGCCCGCGTGCTCACAGGGGTGAGCGTCCGCATCGTCGTCTGTGAGCCATAGGCCGCTGGGAGGAGGGCGAAGGCCGCTGTCTCTAGTGTTGCTGTTATTTCCGTGACAGTTCTGGGCTTCCCTCTTAGCTGGCACCTGCGGGCTAGTGATGTTTGGGTGATCTGAGCGAGGTGAAGCTGGGAACAGATAAAGCCGGTTTGATTTCATTGTGTCGGAGGTTTGATGGGTTTGCTGCGGGTGAAGGCTATTGAGAGGTACGAGCGAGGTACTTACCGGTTAAAACTTCACACAAACCGTGTATAACAAATGCACAGAAGCTGTATACACACGTCCTCGTATTTTCCACTTACAGTTAAGAGGACAGTGAGGGCAGGAGGACAGAATAAATACACTGTGTCATTTCTTCAGTCAGTTCAGAGCCTTGAACGGAGGGTTAAGTGGGCCGGGCTCCATGAAAGAAATGGGACATGTTCTCTCCCATTTGGAAACGTCCTAGGGGTTGGTTAAGGCAGGCTTTGCTGCAACACGTCCTGCGTCCCTTCTCATTCACAGGCACCTTCCACCTACGTAGCCGGTGGCTTGGGGATCTGTCTGTCCCTACGCTAGACATTGCAATCCCTCTTTGCTTGGTTAACTACGTTTCAAATATGTTATAAAAATTGTGTTTGCTATTGTGTGTGTGTGTGTATACTGTTGTGTGCGTGTGTACACACAGACACACACACACAATATATACCACCTCTTTACCCAGTCATCCGTTGACAGGCGCTCAGGTTGCTTCCATGTCTTGGCTATTGTGCATAATGCTGCTGTGAACACTGGGGCACGTGTGTCTTTTCACATTCGTGTTTTTGTTTTCTTCAGATACACACCCAGGAGTGGAATTATTGGATCAGACAGTGGTTCTATTTTTAGTTTTTTGAGGAGCTTCCATACAGTTTTCCAAAGTGGTTGCACTAAATTGCATCCCTGCCAACAGTGTGCAAAGGCTCTCTTTTCCACGCATCCTCGCCAACACTGGCTATTTGTGATCTTTTTGCTGATCGCCGCTCTGACAGGTGTGCGTGGCACCTCATGTTGGATTTGATGTGCGTTTCTCTGATGATTAGTGATGTTGAGCATCTTTTCCTGTGCCTGTTGACCCTCTGTATGTCTTCTTTGGAAAAAATGTCTATTCAGATCTGCCGATTTTTTAATAAGGGTTTTTTTTTATATTAACTTGTAGGAGCTGCTAATATATTTTAGATATTAACCCCTATATCGGTCTCATCATTTGCAAACATTTTCTCTCATTCAGTGGGTTGTCTTTTCATTTTGTTGATGGTTTCCTTTGCCTTGGAAAAGCTTTTAAGTTTAATTAGTTTCCATTTGTTTATTTTTACTTTTGTTTCCTTTGCCTTAGGAGACAGATCCAAAAAAATACTGCTACAATTTATGTCAAAGTGTTCTGCCTGTGTTTTCTGCTGGGAGTTTTATGATTTCTGGTCTTACATTTAGGTCTTTAATCAGTTTGGAGTTTATTTTTGTACATGGTGTGAGAAAATGGTCTATTTTCATGGAATACTACTCAGCCATAAAAAGGAATGAAATTCTGCCATTTGCAACAACATGGATAGACCTGGAGGGTATTAGGCTCAGTGAAATAAGTCAGACAGAGAAAGATAAATACCATATGTTACCACTTATATGTAGAATCTAAAAAATAAATGAATGAACATAACAAAACATAAACAGAGTCACAAATGTAGAGAACAAACTAGTGGTGACCAGTGGGGAGAGGGAAGGTGGGGGCAAGACAGGGATAGAGGATTAAGAGGTACAAACTACTGTGTATAAAATAAATAAACTACAAGGATATATTGTGCAGAATCGAGAATATAGTCAACATTTTATAATAACTTTAAATGAAGTATAATCTAAAAATTTTGAATGACTATGTTGTACACCTGAAACTAACATGATACTGTGCATCAGCGGTCCCTCAGTTAGAAAAACTTACGTTTCCCAATGAGTTCTTCTCCCCTTTTGCCCCGTCAGTGCAGGCTCAGCTTAATGCTGGCGTACTTCTGTGTGCCTTTCCCTTTGCTTTTCACTGTCTCTGTCAGAACTAAGCTGCAGCTTTGTCATCCCCTCTGACCATGGGTATCCCAGGGTGTGCCCTTCCCTTCCAGGTTCTTCCGAATAGAACCCGTCTGTCTCCCATCTCTCCCTGCGTCATGGTCGTTACCCCAGGCTCCGGACTCCGTAGCAGCCGTGTGAGTGTTTTCTGGCCCAGCAGGCCCTTTTCTCAGCCAGGCAGGAGGTTGTGTCTTCGATGAATGTTCTGAGTTTTAACAGATGTGGACACCATGCTGCTAAGTGACGTTGTGGGGAACCTTTTAGGGTCACTCAGCTCTCACAGGCGGCTGGTCCTCCCAGGCTCCTGGGATGGCATCTGCTGTCTCCATTTTCCACAAGAGGAAATGCAAGCGCAGTGAGAGGATGTGCCCGAGACCACGCGGCTGGCGCGCGGGGGAGGCGGGGCTGCGGCCCGGCCCCCTCTGTCCACGTCCATCCCATGGAGGAGGGACTTAGGGTCTATCTAGCAGATGACATCTTCCAGGGAACCTCTTTGCAGCAAAAAGAAAGCCATGCCTGGCCTTGATGACCGTGAGCCCCCAAGCTCAGTGTTGCACCTGGGACTCACTGTTCAGCTTTATTTCAGATACAAACTGCGTTCTCATTGCTCACAGTTGATGTCTGCACGTTGCCCTGGGGGTCACTTTTAAAATCGACGTTAAGTCTAGCTGGAGCCTCTCTTCTGTGATGGAAATTCCCTTCCCAAAGAGAGAGAGCAGTGTTTCTTAATTAGGTATTTACTCTAATGACTCAGAAACAGAGTCAGTTGGTCCTGTTTGCTTTGTTTTCATTATAAACTAAAGAGTTGGATTTTGTGATTTATTCAGAACTGCACCAAGATGGTTGGTATTCAGTAAATATTAACAATCAGAGGAGAGATGCTTAATTTTCTGTCATACACACATCTCTAAATGTTTAGGCCAGGGGCACGTTTTTAATGGATTCAAATAACAAATATAAATTGTGCCTGAATATCTGCTACCTGGACATCTTACCTGTCTGGAGGCTCCGTTGCCGGGAACTGCCAAATTACTTGCATGCGTCACTTTAATTGAACCTTCAACCTGACACTTTTATTGAAAAAAAAAAAAAAAGGATTCCAAGTTACTTTTCATACGTAAAGGCTGCTAAACCCATGCTTCATCGGTGAAGTCTCTGTCAGATATGGATGACCGCACCACCACGTTTCAAGGGAAAAAATGAAACCTCGCTATCTCATATGCTTGAGATTTGGTAAAGAGTGATCATTTAACTCTGCAAAGATCTGTAATTAAAGGACTGCAGGGAATGAAACAAACTGAATTATGTTCAGTTCAGCTCATGAAAATGTCATCTTTGGGCCAGAGACGTCTCTGGCATTTAAGCTTTGGGTTCTATTCGTGGTGACGGTGTAACCCTTGTGTGGCTCTGCTCCCTGTCCAGAAACATGCTGTGGTCATACCTTCGATGGTCCCCAATTCAGGGGAGACTACTGTTTCCTATTCTTAAGTCATCCCTGGAGAGCACAAGTCAGAGTTCAAAATGTATATTTCATTCAAACAAGGGTGCAGATGTAATTGTGATAAAACTGACCCCGTGACCCAGAAACCTGAATTAAAAGGTCTGAAAACTCTACCTGACACCAGTGAATGCACTGGTATTCCCTTGTCGTCATAACAGACTTGGTCCAGATCTGGAGAGGCTCCTGTGTGCTCAGTGTCCCGTGTTTATCCAGAGGGCATAGCTCTGGCATTCTCTTGTCTTGCTGACTTCGGCCTGTGAGTGTGGACATGCTGTGCAGTGGGTGCAGGCTGCTGCGACCTTCGTCCTGTCATTAGTGCGTTTGCTGCATAGAAATAATACCACTTTGTTTTCCCGCCATGATCTTCTCTAGAGAGCCAGTTGTGCAGCGCTGGATGGCTCTTATATCTCTTCCTGCGGTGGATGGCAAATGAAATAGTCCGACTTCCCACGAGGACGGAGTGAGGACAGGGAGGTGCTTGGTGCCCCTGGTCTGCAGACAGTATCCAGGGGTCCTGGGAGGGCAGGCACAGCTAAGGGTCCAGAAGAATGGTCATGACGGAGTTGCTGCTCCAAGTTCACAGTATTTTTAGAGAGATAAGAAATACACAGCTTTGGTTTGATCTTAATGTTTTGTTCGAGGTTGGGTTACCGCACATCACTGTTGGGGTCTGTATGGAGACGGATGATTCTGGAAAAAAAGTTTAGGTTTCTAGGCAAAGCTGAGAATTAAGAGCAGAAACTTGGAATGGGTATCAGGAGAAAATGGAAGAATTCATACTTATGAGCATTATGAGGATAAAAAGCAGTTTATAGGTTTTTAAAAAGCGCTCTATAGGTAGGGTGACCAGATACCCAGTTTGCTTAGGCCAGCCCTGGTTTATGCCAATGTCATGGCTTACCACCCCCTTTTACTCCTAGTGGTGTCCTTGTCTGGGCCATAAGCGTGTGGTCAACACAGGCATCGGTGAGGAATTGGTATCTGGAAGCAGCAGCAGGTTGGAAGGGAAGACGTTGGTGAAACTGATTTTGCGGCCGCCTTTCACTGCACCGCTGTTTGATATTTGTGTCTCCTTCTATTTTATTTCATTTTTAAAAAATTACTTGTTTATTTTACTGTTTTTTAAATATATATGTTATATATGTATTTTTTTAATTTGAAGAGTCGTGTTGACTTCATTGCTTAGAAGAAAAGTGAAGGTAAGAAAAGTTAACAGAACTTTGTTCCAGCTGTTGTGAAGTCCTCTTTCCACGGTGGAGCTGGAACCTGGGGCTCAGAGGCTTCATTGCCCGCACTAGCTTCCACCCTCTGTGGTGGAGAAAATAGAAGAGAGCAAGGAAATAACAGGGTATGAAATGTATGCCCTGCCCCCCTCTGTTACGAGTGCGCCGCGCCACTACCACTGTCTGTGCTGGTTGCGTGACTTGGTTAGCCAGGACAGAGAAGACAAAACACAGATGTCGTAAGACCTGTGATAATTTGCAGAAGAAATCTCATTTGTCTGGGCTGTTACGTTTCTGTTCCGCCTTCAGTGGAAATGTGCATTACGGTGAGTAACGCCCGACATGAGCGCCTTTAAAGCAGGAGAGCCTTCTGGGTTTGTTCCCTGGGACTCCGCTGAGGGAGTGGTGATTATGCACACTTGCTGGAACAGGCTTCGTGAGGTCCAGTGGCGCAGGGAGGTCACGGTCTCAGACCCACAGCGCCGGCTGTCAGAGACTGGAAGAAAAGGGAACAACGATCAGGTCTCAGATCTCCACGTGCCCCTGCCCTCACGCAGGCTTCACGTGGTCAAGGTCCGGGAGCGGTCTGCCGGAGCGGGTGTAGCCTTCGGGGGGTGAGAGCTGATGGGGCCACAGGCGGTGAGAAGAGGCAGGACCAAAACAGTAACAGGCACAGGAAGAGCTGGGACCTGGAGTCATCATGATGCTCCCCCCCAGGGTGGAGGGAAGCTCTCACCGCAGCGAAGGGCATGGGAGGGATCCCCATTCACTTGGCGAACTGTTGTCGCTGAAGTGTTTGCCTGAGGATGGATTTCACTGATGATGTCGGATGAAGGGAGAAGCAGGGATAGGAAGCAATTTGATACGAATGTGGCCCTGAAAATGCTTTTTGCTGACCCACCTGGAATGGTCTACACTAGCAGGGGAAGCCTTGGGGATCCTTCCCGTTTAGCACCAGGAAACCACAGACTGAAAGCAGAAGGAAGCCTAGGAGATCATTGCGTTTGTTCTGAAATGAGAGGAAGTCAAGCCCAGAGAAGTAAAGGGTTTATGTAGCTCCCAAGGTTATGTGCTGATTAGTGGTGGGACCCAGGTTTACAGCACACCCATGCCCTGCCCGACGTCAGCCCCCACTTTTCCGGAGAGCAGAAGGGGACCCTGTGGTCCCACAGTGACGGAGACGCAGCGTGGGCAAGGCCAGACCCGAAACCCTGGAGGGAGTCTCACGGACACAGGTGCCAAGTCTGCGAGCGTCCGTTACGCTGTTTCCCTAGTTCTCATCAGCGAGGTTTCCTAACTTCTGTGGCAGCACAGCCGGGGTTACTTAGAAACTCGGAGAGTAAGTATTTCCAAATGTGGGCAGCCCTGAGAGTATGGCCTTGCGTCTTTCTAACGCCTGTTACAGCTTTTTCTAGCAACAATTTCGAATGAGAAGTTGAAGCCACTGGCTCTAAGCTTCGGCATTTCTAAGAGAAGCAGGGACGGTAGGACACAGCTTTGTTTCTGGATTTACTCGGGTGCCCCCCGCTAACGCTTTGCTGTGCACTTTTTTGTTCTTCATTTCAACACATCTTCACTGTGCACCAGACAGTCTTTTCCAGAGCAGTGTGGCGCAGTGGCACTTCGTGTGATGACAGAGCTGTTGTGTGTCCGCCTCGTCCAGTATGGTGGCCACTAGGGCACGTTGCTGTTGAGTCCTTGAAGTGCGGTTAGTGTGACTGAGGAACAGAAGTTTTAATTTCAGTTAGTCCTACTTATGTGGAATTGAAATAACCCTGTAGCTGGGGGCTATCGTATTGTGTAGCACAGGTCTGGACACTGGGATCCTAGTTCTAGACAAGGCGACGGCGGAGGGGACAGAGGGGTAAGCGAACGCTCTTCCCTGGAGAGAGATCGGTGTCCCGTACGTGTTGGAATGAGGTCCTGTGGGAGCACAGAAGAGAGAGCAGGGCTCTTCCCTGGGGTGGGGAGCACTAGGGCTGCTTCGACAAGGAATGGATATTCGAATCTGGATGGATAACCTGGGTCTGTCTGTTCCGTCCATCCGACATGAATGAGAGAGGAAGGAAGTGTCCACAGTGGGGGAAATGTGTCCAAACTCACAGTGGCATGAGGAGCAGAGGCACCCGGAGCGAAGCTGAGAGTTTTGGGCGCCTGTCCTCTCACGCCCCTCTGAATTGTGCGTGCCTTCCCCATTGTTGCAGATTCCTTCTCAACATATAAACGCAGAGGTGCAGCAGCAGGTGGCTCAGTGAGAAGGCAGCCTGCAGTGTTCTGCACGGTTTAGCCCCGTGACCACAGACAGATCAGTCTGCCACCTGGCCCTGAGACTCCTCTTCCGGAAGCGAGGAGCTCCCACTCCAAGCCCGAGTCGGAGCCGGGGATGCAGCGGTTTGGTGACTCCGTCCCACTTTGCAGCAATGATTAGCTTCAGGGTAACTGGCTGTAAGTGGCTCCTCGTCCACAGGCTCCTGCGACGGTCTCCCCTCGAGACCACAGAAACCCCCTGTGTCGTCTCTGACGCTGGTCGGTGTTCCCGGAGGACCCCGGAGACGCCCGAGAGGTGCACGCTCTGGCCCCATCGTTGGTGCTGGCTGACCTCTTCCAGCGAACATAACAGTTTCATGCTTTGAATGCATGTCTTGTAGCTGCGTTTTTCCTCCCGTTTCAGGTACTGGATCCCACAGACAAATGCTTTCTCTGCAGCTTAGTGTGACGAGCGGGTGGCCTTTGGAACTGGCAGCTGGGGGGGTGACTTGGGGAAGCGTTCATCTGTCATCACCTCAGTGGCTGTACTCAGTGTGCGGGGGCTGCCTGCGTGGCTTTTTTTCTGAGATGCATAGAAGATTTATTTTTTTCCATGACTTACCTGCAGGCAAGGTACAAAAGGCCTCTGCCAATCCCTGAGCAGTCTCACTTGAGCTGCAGTGCAGGCGGACGGCTGACTGGTGGGCCCACAGAGCCTCCACGAGAAGAAAGGACTCACTTTTGTAAATGAACCTCTCAGGCTTTTGATTTCAAGGCCCTTGAATTCTCTCTTTATCCACGAGGGTCTCGCTCACCTGCAGGGAAGCCAGTTTTACAACAAATGGAACAGGAGGGCGTTGCTGTGGGCTGGGGAGGACCCAGCTTTGGAAGATGTCCGTGGGGGAGAGGACCCACTCGTCTGCCATTCTCGTGGGCTCGCCCCATCGGCGGCACACCCAGAGCGCTCCGTACCTGTATCCCGCCAGGTGGGCAGAGTGTCCCACGCGATGGACCCTTAACTCAGCAGGTGCGGGTGAAATATAGAGATCTCGTGTGAAACGAATAGCCTCCTGAGAACAGGGCTCCTTTCTCAGGGTCCATAAAGGCACACTCTGAATTTCCCCAAATAGAGTTACTACACATGTGCCTGGAAAGTCCGGGGTTTTGTTTTTATTACGGCGTGTGCATCTGCGCTCACACTTAACACGTGTTTATTTGGGAGTGGGCTAAACATATCATACCTTTCTGAGTTTCACCTGTTTGTGTGTGATGGAGTCTGTGGCCAAGGAGCACAGAAAGTGCCCAGTGCAGGGATCCAAACTGTGCCCTCCACTACGTCTGAACCCAGTGTGCTTCAAGCTTTCACGGCAAGCAGATCACCTGGAGAGTGTGTCTAAATGCAGATTATGATTCAGTGGGTTTGACACAGGTCCTGAGATGCTGTGTTTCTGACAAACTCGCCTGTGCTGAGCCTGCTTCTGGCCCGTGGCTAAGCCTTTGGGTCTCTGTGTGTGTGTCCACTGTGAAGAGATTGAATCTAGATGGGAGCCCCTTCGAGTCTGAAGCTCTAGGACCCATGGAATCTGAGAAATAAGATCCAGGTGTTTTTTTAGTTGAAGTGCAGTCAGTCACAATGTGTCAGTTTCTGGTGCACAGCACAGTGTCCCCGTCATGCATATACACACATACATTCGTTTTCATATTCTTTCCCATTATAGGTTATTACAAGATATTGAACATAGTTCCCTGCTATACAGAAGAAATTTGTTCTTTATCTATTTTTATATATAGCGGTTAACATTTTCAAATCTTAAACTCCCAGATTTATCCCTTCTCACCCCATTTCCCCTGGTAACCATAAAATCATTTACTGTGTCTGAGTCTGTTTCTGTTTTGTAGACGAGTTCATTAGTGTCCTCTTTCTTCTTTTTTTATTTATTTTTATTTAGATTCCGCATATGAGTGACATCATATGGAATTTTTCTTTCTCTTTCTGGCTTACTTCACTTAGAATGACACAGATCCAGGTTTTGAGAGTGTGCACACATTTTGCGATTCTGAGGTTTTCCCCAAAGGGAAGCAAAATGAAGCCTTCCGTGATCAAGTTCTATAAATAATTCGTTTATCTCAAATGCATTTTTGAGGATGCATTTGGCCCTTTCGCACTGAAGTTGCCTTCCTGATGTCCCTGTCGGCACAGTGGCCGCACCGTCATTGGAAATAGTGGAAAACTCTGGCCTTGGAGGTGAGATGCTTGTCTGGGTCTGGGGGGCTGGAGAGCTGCTGGAGCGGCTGGAGGCTAGCTGTGCATCCCAGGAACAGCTGCTCTGTTTCTGCAGGAGGAAATGCCGCCATCACGAAGCTCATGACGGACGCTGTTACCCCACCCGCTGTCTCCTTAGAGCAGAGAGCTTTATGCCTTCGCGTAACAATCACAAACATTCGCTTTTGGCTGTTTTAATAGTTCTGCTTCCAGCATATTTGTTTTTCCTTATTTTCTAGTGTCTTTGGGGAAACTCTAATTCTGTATAACCCAGTTTGGAAGAGAGATGACATGCTGGACTCTGTAAGGAAATATACATATTTCTCAGGTTTTTTTTTAATTGAGACTTTGATGTTTGACTTCTAGGCAGTCTTTAGTGTGAAAGACAAACACACTTATTTTCTATCATTCCTGGAAAACATTCCCAGTTTGAAAACCTCCAGAACATCCTTGTCTGCAGCACTGTGGCAGGTGCTCCTACGTATTTCTAGGGCTTAGCTCCGCCAGTCTTACAGAGTAATGCTTTGTGGACAGTGCCCAGGCTGAGCTCCCGTGCCACACTGACATGGGTTAAACATCAACTTCTCTCTGACAGCTCATGGTGTTGGATGCCCCAAGTGGGGGAAGGTTGGTTGATCCCTATAGCGCATAAATACTGGTGAAGCTCATAGTTTTCCTTTATTATAAGATTCACCATGGATATGAAGAGTGCTTTAAATCATTGTGAACATTGCAATCAGAAAAAAACAAACTTCCTCATGATACTCAAGAATTATGGGTCCAAAACAACATTCAGTTTGATATTTGGCCACCCAATCAACATGTGACTTCATATAATTTTAGTTAGTGAGGTCTGTCATTAGATTTAGAATATATTTTATAATGATGTCTATCAAGTTTTTTTTAAAAATGTTTAATCTTGTGGATAAACTTATAGAATGGAGGAGGAAGTAAGAATTCAAATTCCTTAACACCATTCTTTGTAGTTAGAAATGAGATTTTAGTAGATTGCACCCATGATACATCCCCAGATCACTTCTGTAACTTACTAAGGTAGGTGCAAGCTGACTGCAGCGGGCGGCGCGGCATCGGCTTGCCGTCGTGTTAGTGTTCCTTCATGCTGTTCTGGTCCCAGGCGTAGTATCCACACATCCCCTTCAGAGAGAGTTGTACAGATGCACTGACCGAATTTGTGTAGAGTTTGTGTTTTGTTCCTTATTTTAAAAAGGGGGATGGAGGAGGAGAAAACCCTTCTCAAAGACTCTCTTATGAGGGCCAGCTCTTCCCGAGCCTTGGTACCCTGATTCCTCTTGCGGGGTGTGTCCCTCACACTGTGCCCTCTAGGACGGAAAGTTTGGGAGGGAAGAAGTGGGTGCAAAGGTGAGAGGAAATGTGATGTCAGCGCCCAGAATAGCTGACACTGTTCCTGTCATTGTGATGCAGGGACGAGCACACCTCGTACCAGACGCTGCCACTTCTGGAAGTCCCCAGGGCCACCCTCCCTGCTGCATCACCTGCGGGCTCAGGGCTCCCCTCGGGCTCCATAATTCAGTAGAAGGACTCACAGGTCTCAGAAAGCCTTACACCCACGGCTGTGGTGTATTACAGCGAGACGACATAGAGTCAAATCGGCCAAGAAAGAGACACATGGACAGAGTCCAGGAGGGTTCTTGGCGTGGGGCTGCCAGCTGCCTCGTCCCAGTGAGGTGGTGGGCAGTGCCAGCTGCTCCCGGCAACAAACACGGAGAGAGTGTTGCCAGCCGGGGAAGCTCGCCGGAGCCTCGGTGTCAGAGTTTTTATCGGGCGTGGTCGTGTAGACCTGGTTGACCACCTGCCTGCCGACCTTGGTCTCTGGACCCTCCAGAGGGCAAACTGATACCACGTGACCTGAAGGCCCACCCTCGATGGCGTTGTTAACGTAGACAGTCTGGCAGCCCAGCATCGCCAGATAAACAGCGATGTTCTTACCAGGCGGGACATCCCGGGGGCTTGAAGACTATCCCGGGAGCCGAGGCAGACACCAGACTTCTCTTTGGGCAGGTGGCAGATGAGATGGGGGCATGATTGGGAAGTCTGAGAAGCAGGACCTGTCAGAGCTGAGAGCAGGTTCCCTCGTCACAGGCGTGAGGAAGGTGACGCCCCCCAGTGAGGGACCCATGACGCAGGCACCTCCTTAGAGGCAGCCCTGCAGTCAGGCCGAGTGGAAGATCTACAGATAATCCAGAGTATTATCAAGATAACCCCGCATTCAGGTGCAGATGCCAGGTTGTTTAACAAGAGCAGCAGAGATGGCGTCTTCACTCTCTCCCGCGCTCTTTCCGCCTCTAAACTGGAAGTCACAGAAATGTTTGATGGTTGTTTGGTCTTTGATAAAGGCTTTGATTCAAGCTTTATTTTCAGGGACTCTATAATTTAAATTGCTGAAATTGCTTACTGGCTAACAAATGCTTTTCAGCCCATCTTCGTAAGCCTGGAGTAAAATATTACAAAACTGGGGAGCCTTCTCTAAATCTTCCTCATAGCTGTTCTTCCATAATGGTGATGGTGGGCCTTGCTGGGGGACTCTGTATCTGCCAAAAAAAGTCCACTGAAGTCGATCCAGAACCTCGCTGTGCACCGTGGACTTCTCATCCACCATGCTAATGTTAAGATTCCACTGACCAGCAATTCCATTTCTAGTCATCTAAGCTTTGGGAATAATCACACGTGTGCCAAATTTTAGACACAAGCAAGCGTGTTCATCACAGCATCATTTATATGTACAAGGACCCTATAGAAAGGGCAGCGTTCTACCTGTGTTTGAGAAACGTGAACATCCCTGGTGGACGTTACATTTATGTTTAAGAATTAGACACGATTAAGCTAATCATGTGCAGCCGTGAAAAATTATGTCCAAAAAAGTACTTAGGGAAATATGGAAATGCTGCTTCTATATTTAGGAAATATTACAGCCCAAGTGTAGACAGCTTTGTGCAAATTGTGTGTGCACGTGTGGGTACGTCATGGGCTGAAAAGTAATATTAGAAATTAAACTCTTGTTCCAGACGTCTGCTGGGGTTAGGTTTGTAGAGTGGAGCAGAGAAGGAAATACAGTGGCTTCATTCTTCCTGGTTCTCACTTTTTCTGTGGGGTGGGGGCTGCTGAGCTGGTGCCCCTGTGCTGGTTAAGGGTAAGCCCCAAAGCGTGGAAACGCAAGGTGGGCTGCGAGCCGAGGAGTTTCGGGAGCTACATTTCTTTTGACAATAAGGTGAAGAGAGTTGAGTTTCTTGGAGCCTCCAAAAGGAGGGGTCCAAAGATGAGAGGGGCAGTGACTAGATGCTGAGTGCATGAGGGGCCAGAGAATGAAGATGAGGAGCAGGAAAGACAGGCCAGGGAAAGCTCTGCTGAGCAGACAGCCAAGGACGTTGCTTTTTTATTGTGGTTGATACACAGTGTCATGTTAGCGTCCGGTATAGAGCAAAGTGATTCAGTTACACACACACACACACATATGTATTCTTTTTTATTTTCTTTTTCATTATAGAGTATTACAAGACACTGGGTATAGTTCCCTGTGCTCTACAGTAGGACCTTGTTGTTTACTTTATTTATAGCAGTTAGTATCTGCTAGTCCCGAACTCCTGATTTATCCCTCCCCCTGCCCACTTTCCCCTTTGGTAACTATAGTTTGTTTTCTACATCTATCAGTCTCTTTCTGTTTTGTATATAAGTTCGTATGTATCATTTTTTTAGATTCCACATGTAAGTGATATATGATATTTGTTTTTCTCTTTCTGGCTTACTTCACTTACTATGATAATCTCTAGGTCCATCCATGTTCCTGCAAATGGCATTATTTCATTCTTTTTTATGGCTGAGTAGTATTCCATTGTATAAATAAATATACCACAGCTTCTTTATCCAGTCATCTGTCAATGGATATTTGGGTTGTTTCCATGTCTTGGCTGTTGTTAATAGTGCTGCTGTGAACACTGAGGCGCGTGTATCTTTTCAAATTACTTTTAAGTGGAGGCCGACTGACGTTGAATTTTAAGTTTGTGTCTTCAGGATAAACTTTTCTAAGGACTCAGCCTTCGGTGACGTGCTCTCTCCCCATTAACCTTGTTGAGAAATTTCGGGGGCGTCAAGGAGAGAGCAGCATTCTGCCTCATGTTTGAAGGAAGTGACCATCCATGCTCAATGAGTTGTGGGGACATGGGCACTGAGCCTGAAGGGGCCCCGAAAAACTGGGAATTTGGCTGTAAGCGTGTCAGACTTCCTGCGGAGCTGGGCCAGGTGGCAAACTCCTGCTTTACATCTGAGAAGGGAGGGTGGCCTCACCTAGTATGTAGGTAATACAATTAACGTAACACATGCACACAGCACCTCTGAAAAAGACTCGAGCGATATATCCATTTTTGTCAGTGTCTGTCTCTCAGTGTTAAAAGAAGCAGTGTTTAATTGTTTTCCTGTGACTTTTCCTTCCTTTTGAAATTGGGGGGGCGGCCACCTCAGGGCTCTTTCTCCAGGTGGTGGAGGCTTTTCACTGAGGCCTTCCTCATGTTATGCAGACGACTTCTGTTCCTGGGTTTATAGACTTGAATAGAGCATTTGCAGATCCAGGATCTTACAAATTTGCAACAGCTCAGTTCCCCTTTGCTGACACACGCTGTGCACACAGCATCCTCTCTCACAATTCAGTGGAAAGGGGGGGCGGTGAACGCAGGAAAGAGGGGCGGAGGCTGTGTTCGATGCTCCTCTGATGTGGTTCTGGAAATCTCATCGGAGCCTGGGTGGGGGGCATGCGCTACTGTTGATAACTTCGCTCAGATGAAACTGGAATCGCTCGTGGCAGTTCGGGGACAGAAGAGAACAACTCCAGTGTCACTCAGCAAACCTCAAGCCAAAGCAGACAGTTTCCTTACCTTAGAGACTGGAGATGTGAGGAAGTAGGTGACATCTCGGAGGAAAAAAGAACAAGCTTCGTCGGTATCTAGGTAGGAGAAACCGTCCATCAGACTGGACCACAAACAGCTGCCCAGCGTGTGTCCGAACACACTGCTGGGGGGCCATCCAGACGGCATTATTCCTGCCTCCTCGTATGGCCCCGGGCTCTGCTCTGGCTCTCAATGTCCCCGGGCTTCCTGCATCCGCACACGCATCCCTGTCTGCTCTCATCGCCTGTCTGCTCTGCGCCCTTCCTGCTGGACCAGAAGTGATGTCGGGGTGAAGGGCGCCTGGCCGCCCGTAATCCATAGCACGTCTCACAGTAGGGTTCACAGAAGAGCGCCAGCCAGTGCACCTGTGAGGAGGAATGGCTGAAGCCACGTACATTAAGTGGCCAAGTGAAGAATGTTTTGTTTTCACGTATCATGGGGCGAGGGAGAGCAGAGCCCAGTGGAGACAGAAGCCGTAGCTAATTCTCCACCCCTTTGACTTGGGAAATATTCGGGGGAGGCGAGATTTATGAGCTTATGCTGAGGTCTGGAGGATAGCGGAGTTACCCTTTCTGTAGCTTTTTGGAGGATGGATGTTTTCATCAGAGATACTAATTCAGGCCCCTTGGTCCCAGATGGAAACCTTGTGTCTGTCGTTTGAAATATAGTCTCATCAAATATACTCTCATGTATATACACTCATGTATATATTCTCATGAAATGCACTCTCATCAAAGTGAATAATGGAAAGCCCCTAGACCTAGATTCTGACCGTGATTCAGCCCCCAGCTTGGATGCTCACCAGCTGAGGGAGGAGCTGAGATGTCTGGAGCACAGTAGCTGCTCAGGAAATGCCCATAGAAATAGCTCGCACCATGCGGGGACATTGTGCAGAATCACAGAGTTATATATGGTCCTACGTTCACTCCAAGCTTATTTCTGCCCCTAATTGTTTCTTTAAACTTGTGTTTGTTACTTCAGGTTTCCCATGCTAGGAAATCCTATTCTTGAAGTTGAATGATTATTTCATCTTTTTTTCAATACTTAAACATAGAAAATATGCAGGAATCTGTGATGCAGAAAGGAGGTGTGAGAACTGCACGAGGGGACAGTGGTGGCACCAGGGACGACGCCACGCACGGGCTGTGGAGCACGGCCACGCTCAGCGCCTGGGGGAGATGCTCTAGGTGTTGGTTGTGACGCTTCTGTTCCGGCGTCTCCCCGCAGAGGCGGGTGCAAGACACGTGCTCCTCCCGCCAGTGCGGGGAGATCCTACACTGCGGCTCAGCGTATCAAATGAGAGTGTCCCTTAGGGAAAAAATCTCCCAGCGCCACCCACCTGACTGTGACTGGTTATCATTTCACCCAGCAGACAGCGATACTTTGCCACTTACGGGGTGTATAAATGACCACTGAGATGGTTTGTGGGACACAGCACGTGTCGTTAACCTGTCAACAGTGTGTGGATACAGGGTGTGAACCATGACACTCAGAATCCACGCAGCACCCGCGGTGGGAAATGTTCCACGTCTTAGATAAACAATTACTGTAGTCGATTAAGGATCCAAAGTCAATCCAGGAGGCTGCGGAGCTGGAATTAGGTCCCGTAACCCAAGTGCAGCATGCTGACACTTGCAGTAGACTAGGCACTCCGGCCACACTGCAGCTTGAAGGTTGCAGGCTACCCTGAAAGCGGTCTGTGTTTTGTATTCTGATTGGCAATTTTGTAAGTATTTGTGGAAAAGGACCAATCAGCCTGTTAATGAGATGCATGCAGTTTATGGTGCTGATGGCTCTTAGTTAGGTGCTGTGTGGGGTGTAATAAAACATAACGTGGGACTTTTTCCCCTCAGATGGCTTAGACAGAGAGCTCATACGTGTGTGTCCATGTAAGGGAGCCAGTGGTACAAAACGGCAGTAGTGTCGGGCCTCGGAGTCCCCTCCGGCCCAGCCCCGTCCGTGGTAGGAGTCAGAGTGGCACCTGGCAGATGAGAAGTGTCTTGAGATGACAGAGCAGCAGAGCTGGGCTGGGAGCCTTTCTGGTTCTGCCCCTGTAGCTTTGGCGTCAAGTGTGGGGAGTGGGGAGAGCACCAGACCCACCGCCGCCCAGGGGCAGGAGCGCCGCTGAGGGCGCTGGCCGTCTGGGCTCCTCGGCGCAGCGTGGGGTCCCCTGCCCAGAAACACAGGCTCATGGGGGTGACAGGGATCTCCGAGGGCTGCTGAGCGCAGCGCCCACCCCACCCTTTGGAGTACAGTTCAAGATGGAGTGTATAGTTAATTCCAACTTGTGTGTGAGTCGAAGTGGATGCCACGTTCGTCAGAGGGCTGGAAAACACAGGAGAGTCAGGGACTGTGGCCCCAGAGAGCCCGGAGAGGATTCTGAGAGGTGGAAAGGAGGTGGGAGGCTGGTGACTGAAGATGCAGGTGCTGTCGGAGGCAGCAGGCAGGACCACCCTGCAGAGGGCCAGGCGCTTTCTGCCCACCGGGTCTGACCTCCTTTAGGGAAGTCGCAGCTGGAAGGGGTACCGGAAGGCGGGGAGTGCCCGGCGGGCACCCGGCGGTGTTAACTGGGGAGTCGGGACCAGAGGAACCAGGGTAGAGGAGCAGCAGCACTGAAGTGTGAGTGCCTCAAATGTCTTTTCCCAACGTCCTAGGTGTAAACAGATCGATCACTCCTGATCCCTGGTTCCTCAACTGTCCTTGTTTCAAAGTCGAACCTGAGCGACCTCTCGCAGGGGCAGAGGAGGGGCAGTTGGCTGTCAGTGATGTCAGACTGTGCAGCCGAGTCCCTGATTCTAGCCTCCCATCAATGGGATCCTGGTTCATGCAGATTGGACTCACACAGGTCTGCACATCCTTCCTCAGTCCTCTCCCAAAGCATTCCTGCTCTTTTTGCAAACATAAGGTAAACCCAGACGTTTTCATGTCAAACCATTGAGGTGTTTTCAGTATTGTAAGAAGAGGAAAAACAAGTGTCAACTCTTTAATGATGATGGCATGTGTCCCAAATCTGAGCTTTTAGAAAGAATCGTCTGGAATCTAGACTTGTTGCTGGGGTGCTGGCCACACAGCAGCCCAGTCTCAGGGGCTTATGATGACATAGATCGGGATCTGGCTCTGCCTGGGGCTGGGGGTGCCCTCTCTGTACCTCCTACCCACGAAGACACCCAGGACCCACCAGATTTCTTCCCAGGCAGGGCTCATCAAAACCTGCGCTCAGGAAGGGATCCAATGAAACCATCCCCCCAAAAGCTAAAAGATGGAGGAAGCCCCCTTTCAGCAGCGCTAGCATTTCCGTGGGGACAGAGGCAACGCCCGGGGAGGAAGGAGGTGCGTGTAGTGTTAAGCACCAGCGGCAAGGTGGCTCTCTGGGAGCCCTGGCAGGATCTGCTGTCTGGGGACTCTCGTCTGGGACCCCTGAGATGGCGCCCCAGTGAACCCAGACCCCTCGCTCTGGACCAGGAGTCAGGCTGGCCGCGGTGGGGGAGTCTGGGCGGCTCTTCATTGACAAATTTCTAAGTGCATGTTTGTCTTGCTTTCTGCAAGATATTTTCCAAGTGGCATTTTGCTTCTTTTTAGCCTGGACTCAAATTATCTTCTTCAGCAGATGAGATTGTTTGCCAAGATGTCACAGAGAGAGGCGGATGACAAGCTAGAGGTCACTTAGATTTTCTCAAAGGGCTCTAGAAGCGCCGTTCCTTCAGACGGAACTAGCACCCCAAACCTGGCTCCCCAGCAGGCGGGAGAAGCTGGTTTCTGAGAACCCTGACGTCCCCGCGCCCCTCTGATGCGTTACCTGACCCTGGCCTGTCTCAAACACGCGGAGGATGCCGTGGTCCGAGAGGCGGCTTCTTGTTACGAAGGCGAATCTCTGTGGGATAAAGAAAACTCTGCGAAGCACCAGGGAAGAAGAAGTGGACTCAGAACAGCCTGCATGCGACTCATGCTTCTGAGAAGTGAACTTCTGAACGAACACAGCGCACTGAAAGTGGCAACCCCCTACAGCAGCTCCGGGCGGAAGAGAAAAGGCGTGAGGGACCGGGCTGAGTGCAAGAGGCGGGGGCCCCGCGGGGCCAGGGCGGCGCCGTGCCGCGTGCGAGGACGCCGTCTGGAGCGCGTGCGCCCGGCCCCGCCGCGTGGCTTCCCGCTCGGCGTCAGACCGGGGCCCGCGGGGCCCCTGCGGCCGCCCCTGCGCCCTCACCCCCCTCCCCCGCCCCCGGCGCCCGAGCCCTTCGGGAGCCGCCGCGCCCCGCACCGCGTCCTCCTTCACGCCCTTCGTCCGGCCTCGCGCCTGAACGTGATCTGAAAGCAGACGCTCGGGCCTGTCCGGCCGCAGCAGCGCGCCGGCGCCGCCTCCCGGGCTTGCCGCTTCCTCCCCGAGCGCCGCCGCGCTGCCCCCGCGAAGGGCCGCGCCGGCTCGCCCCGCCCCGCCCAGGTCACCGGGCGTCAGCGCGCCGTTAAAACCCCGGGGCCCTAACCTTGCCCCGCCTGGGCGCGGACGGGCGCCTGCTGGTCGCGCGGCGGGGTCGGCGCTCGGCGGCCCCTGCCCACGGGGTGGGAAAACGCGATTCGGTCACACAGGCTGCCGCCTCTTCTCCTTCGACACGTGTCCAGCAGCACGCGTTGCGCACTGAAGATGCTCTGAATTCAGGATTTACAGGGAAAGAAGGGACGGTCGGGCGACACAGATGGCAGGCACCTGGGGCAGTAGGGCAGGGGTGCCGGCTGATTTATTTTAATACAGTGGTTTGGTTGGTGGGAACGCGGAGTGGGGAAGGTGATGGCTGCCTGCCTGTCCCGTGGGGCGGGGGCTTTGCAGCTCTGCGTGGGACTGATGTTTACTGAGTGGCTTCTCACAGAGCTCCCACAGGCTAGAAAAACCTCACTTCCCAAGTTCCCAAGAAGCTTCTTGCAGTCAGTGGGCATGTTCTGCATAACAGTCCATTTGAATTCAGCAACAGTTTGTTAAGAAATTAATATGAATAGATCATTGAAAACTCAGTCCCCGTCCAATGAATGGTTGCTTAGACACACCTTTCTTTGGGTGTATTTTTCACCGCAGTAGGATTAGGACCTTTGCATCTGGTGAGTGACAATGGAGTAGCCGATCGTGTACAAAGGAGGTGTGCTTTAGTTCCTTGGATGCACCTGGTCCAACTGCCCAACCTGAATGTGGTCAGCGACTTAATGTGGTTGCCTGAGGTTGGGAAGCACCACGTCAGAGTTAATTTAGAACACAACCTTGTGGCTGCCAAGGGGTGGGGGGTGTGAAGGGATAGACTGGGAGCTCAAAATGTGTAGTGCTCTACACTGGAATCTGACACAACATTGTAAAATGACTATAACCCAATTAAAAAAAAGATTGATATGCAGAGATCCCATGCTACGTCTGGCATTTTTAAAAGGACGTACTATAGATTTTAATTCATCGGTTTTAAATAGAGAGTTGCAAAAGGAAAGCCTTAAAGCCTTGATGAGACAGCACTGATACTCCGTAATCACTAACGTTATTTGTATACTGTGAACGATTGCAGTGAGCAGTTGAACAAGGAAATGAATCAGGAACCCCCAACACTTCCCAGCCAGCTCCGCCCGCAGATGCCTGCTTGGCCACTTCAGTTCTCTCCTTCTCTGGCTCCTGACATGCTGTCATAGAGCCAGCTTGCAGAGATGTCCTCAGTTCTCTCGACCTTCCTCCAGGTCTCCTGGCTGTGATGAAAAATTTGTCCCTCTGACTTTAATGCAGTATATTTTCTGGTATTTTAAACATTGGAGATCCAAACTGCTGATCGTGGAATCTCTTTGTTTAAAACTGTGTTTAAAAAATATTTCCTTTGATGGTCCTGGTGTATCACATAGCAGATGCCGGCTAGTTCACAAAGTGTTCTACCTGCATCATCTCAGTGAATCCCACAACCATCTTCATCACTGTGATCACACCCACTTCACCATGGAGAATAGTGGTGCTTAAGCAGTTTACATTTCTTGCTCGGGGTGGCAGACGTGGTACCGAAACCTCCCCTGCAGAGGTGGTTCTGCTCTGCGTAGCTGAGGGCACGTGGCTAACTTTTTGAAGAACACTTTCCTTGAGGCCTCCTCTCCTTCTGATGTTTGGACTCCTCTCAACGTCTTCTTACATGAACATGCCGGTCTCATTCTCTGATGAACTAATCTATGGCTGTCAGCCTAGACACTCATGTTTTAAGCAATGTTATTACTCATAATAAATGACACTAAAATATCATTCAGTCCAATGCTAGTACATTACTCCATCTTCCTTTTGGTATTTAGAAGACACACAAAAAGCATGTTTATAAAATACATTTAAGTCTTTAAGCCATTTTGAGTTTGTTTTTGTGTCTGGTGTGAGGCAGTGTTGCAGCCTCACTGATTTACATGCACCTGGCAGCCTTCCCAACACCACACGCTGAAGAGACTGTCTTTTCTCCGCTGTATATTCTTGCCTCCTCTGTCGAAGAATAATTGACTGTAAGGCTCTCTATTCTGTTCCATTGAATCATGTCTGTTTTTGTGCCAATACCTCACTGTTTTGATGACTGTAGCTCCGTAGCATTGTCTGAAGTCTGGGAGGGTTATTCCTCCAGCTTCATTCTTTTTCTTCAGTAATGCTTTGGCAATTCTGAGTCTTTTGTGATTCCATATAAATTTTGGGTTTATTTGTTCTAGTTCTGTGAGAAATGTCCTGGGTAATTTGATAGGGATCACACTGAATCTGTAGATTGCTTTGGGTGGTGTGGCCATTTTAACAGTATTAATTCTTCCAATCCAAGAACATGGGATGTCGTTCCATTTCTTTGAATCACCTTTAATTTCCTTAATCAGTGTTTTATAGTTCTCTGCATGTAAGTCTTTCCCCTCCTTGATTGGGTTTATTCTTGAGTATTTTTTTTTGATGTGATTTTAAAAGGGATTGCTTTTTTACTTTCCTCTTCTGATATTTCATTGTTAGTGTAACAAAACACAACAGATTTCTGTCTGTTCGTCTTGTATCCAGCTACCTTGCCGAATTTGTCAGGGCTCGTAGTTTTAAGGTGGAGCCTTTAGGGTTTTCTATATATAGTCATCTGCATATTTGTCATATAGAGGTTTTAAATGATGGGCTTACACAGTGAAGGTGTTCAAGAGTCTTTACCCAGCTTTCGTTGGAGGCCGGACGCCCCCATCAGTTCAGAGGATGGTCTCTGGCTCTGTCCAGAGACCTTGTGGGTGGCTGCGGTCCAGACGGAGGAGGGAGTGATCTAGGACGCAGGGGAATGAACCGTTGTGAGCTTCCATTTCTTTAGGTTTTAGAAATGAAACCCATAATTGAAAGTGCCTTGCTGACACTCTCTTTCAAAGATCTGATGGGAAAAGCCAGAGGCAAGTAGACTAGAAAGAAGCCATTCACCCCGGGGCCAGGATTCACTTCTTGCCTTCTGCCAAAAAAAAAAAAAGAAAGAAAGAAAGAAACGACTGATGTGAGTTCTCTGTTCTTTCCTGGAAACA
This sequence comes from Camelus ferus, assembly GCF_009834535.1. Lineage (NCBI taxonomy): Eukaryota > Metazoa > Chordata > Mammalia > Artiodactyla > Camelidae > Camelus > Camelus ferus. The sequence goes on along the minus strand of NC_045702.1, from coordinate 3,258,080 downwards.
GTGTTGTCCCTTTGAAGTAGCAAAAAGTCCTATGTCTTATTCCATTTCTTGTACCTTATGTTTAGTCTTGAAGCGTGTATGTTTGACTTTTCCCCTCAATGACACGTAATTGCCTTCATTTCCATCTTCCAGGTGTGGCTGCTCCTCGGTTGCCTTCTCCTACAGTCTAAATGTATGAGAACAGTTTTGAATTAAAAAGGCAATGACTTTAGAACCAATTACAGAAAACATTTCGGTACAACGAGCCGCACTTACTCGAGTCCCTGGGAGCAGAGTTTGTTGCATGGGAAATGGGGGGCGGGGGCTGCTCACCTACATTGGGGGTGTGCCTTGGGTCCTTTGGGGTTGGAGTCGTATCAGAACCTGAATCCTCTGCATTCTTGTTAGCATCTAGAAACACAGAGTTAAGAATTGGTTCATCCTTAGAAATGATGAAGAAAGACATTACAGCGGGATGGGCGGAGGCAGGTTCTTCACGTGGGGAATGGCCCGGGTCCGGCACCAGGACCAGGTGGCTGGTCAGCAGAGCCTGAGAGGCAGCTTGGTCAGCAACCCCAGAAGATCCAAAGGACCTGGACAGTATCAAGAGAAGGTGTGGAGAGGGAGGCCCCTGAGTCCACGCCCGCGCGAGCCTGTGATTAGGAGGAGGAGGGCGGGCCCCAGGGTTGCTTCGGGGCTGGGATGGGGCCAGATGGAGGGGCAGCACTGAGGTCCTCACGCTTCCAGAGGATCTAGGAGGGAGGACGTGATGTCGGTGGATTCTCCAAGCCTGCCTGTCTCAGGGCAGAGCAGCCGGTTTGCAAAAGCAGCATCAGAAGGTCCTCCTGAGACTTGGCCTTGTCTGCCCTGAGGTGGCTCTGACCCTCGGTGGATCCCCCACCACAGACACAGGAAGGGCTTTAGGAACAGCCGGAAGATTCATCACTCTAAGGACTGTTTTCCTGGAGGCAAGTCAGTCGATCTGGCATTGACAGAACAGTCGATGTCTCTTAGAGGAAGTGATGTGGACGCCCGACGGCTTCTGTTCCTTTCAGTCGAGGGCCACGTGCTGAGCGCTTTGACTGGAGGGGACGTACAGGAGTGAGTCACTTCTTTCCTTCCGATGTGAGACCAAGAGGACAGCAGAGCCACCATCCACTTCTTAAGCGTTGAAGGCTTTAGTGTTGCTGCTGGTGCAGAAATGGCAACCGATCATTGCTGGAGTCTCAGGCAAGCTGGGCACTGGAATGACCACTGTGCTGGTAATAGGGCAGCAGCGATTCATTGGTGATGGGGCAGAGGGCGCTGAGCGGCAGCGCAGGAGGGCTGTACTTGGGGTGTTCAGAACGCCCCTTGCTGCCGAGACACACTGGATGGCGGGCTTTGCTGAAAGAGACTTAAGGCACGTTTGCATCGGGGTGAAGGGAATGTCAGTTGTCCAAGTGAAACAGGCGGGATGCCCTGGCGGGAGGAAGGGGCCTCCTGCTCCAGTGCTGCCTGAGCGCGAGGCCTCGTGTCCCGGCTCTGTTAGGGCATCACCACCCACGCACTTGCAGCGCAGACGGCGCGTGCAGGTTCCCCGAGGGCTCGGAGCCCATCTCCCGGCACAGGCATCTTCAGGGGCGTCTTCCGTCCACGGCCCTGAAACTGACAGCCGATCGTGCGTTGCTTTTGAGACAATGCGAGTCTCAACCAGCTCTGTCACTCACTGTCAAGTCTGAGTCACACCAACGTACGTGTGAGGTTGTCTCCCGTGCCGGTGGACCTGACCCCGCTGGGAAAGGGTTGATAAATGAGTCACCCGGCTTCACTTTTCTAACGTCTTTGAAGGCATCATGATGTGGGAGGAGACGAGACTGATGGCAGGCAGGCGGGAGGGACACTGCTCTGTCCGTGGCCCCATCGGCCCTTCTTCGTTAACGCCAGTTACACGAAGGCGCCTTCCCTTGCAAACTAGGCTTCTCCAGCCACGGCCCCGCGTCAGTTTTCTGACGTCCACCTTTGATGTGCTTTGTCTCAACAACACACGGAGTTCATAAATGCCTCAGGTTCATCTCCTGGGAGTGAAAGGTTTTGAGAGGAGCGCTGCTACCGGCTAGACTGTGTGGCATACGGGTCAAGGATTCTTGAGAGAATCATCTGCGGTCACACCCAGCTTGGGGACCGAGTGTCTGCATGCCTTTGCCTGATTATTGGCACCTCTGTATCGCTTTTTCCTCTTTGTAAAAGATGAGTAATAACCCCAAAGGGCTCTTGTAGGGATTCAAGGAGAGAATGTGGTTCAAGTGCTTAGTAATAATCTTGGCCCCTCCAGAAACGTGTGGGAGAAATCCTGTAAGGGAGCCACTGGGCCGATGGTGCGTTTCGGATTTCGCCACTTCAGTGGCGCCTGGGGGAGGCCCCCCCAGCATGTCCTGGGAACTGTCACCATTTCCCCAGCCTGCTCGGGTTTGCTGTTACTCCTTCCCCGTGGAGGTGTTTTCTTGTCCCTTCTGCCCCGTGTGGACTCCACAGTGTGCATCCACAGAAGCTCATCTGTGATCCCTCAGTCAGGGGTTCAGTGTGTCCTGCCCCGGCTTCCTTTTCCCGCTGTTTCTTTCTTTTCTTTTCTTTTTCTAATTGAAGTACAGTCAGTTACAGTGTGTTGATTTCTGGTGCACAGCACCATGTCCCAGCCATGCATGTACATATGTATATTCTTTTTCATTAAAGGTTATAACAAGATATTGAATATAGTTCCCTGTGCTGTACAGAAGAAACTTGTTTATCTATTTTTATATACAGTGGCTAACATTTGCAAATCTCAAACTCCCAGATTTATCCCTTCCCATCCGCTTGCCCCCAGTAACCATAAGATTGTTCACTATGTCCGCAAGTCTGTTTCTGTTCTTTAGAATGAGTTCATTAGTGTCCTCTTTTTCCTTTCCTTTTCTTTTTTGAATCTACATATGAGTGGTGTCATATGGTATTTTTCTTTTTCTTCCTGGCTGACTTAGAATGATGATCTCCAGGTCCATCCGTGTTGCTGCAGTAGTATTTTATGGCTGAGTAGGATTCCATTGTATAAACCCACCACAACTTCTTTATCCAGTCGTCTGCTGATGGACACTTAGATTGCTTCCATGTCTTGGCTATCGTATGTAGTTCTGCTGTGAACATCGGGGTGCATGTATCTTTTCAAATTAGAGTTCCCTCTGCATATATGGCCAGGAGCAGGGCTGCTGGCTATGTGGTGAGTCCATTTTCATGCTGTTTCTGACTGCTGAAGGAGGCGGTACGCTCTGGTCCTCTGGTCGCCAGAATAAGTCCTACCCCCTGCCCCTCTGTACGTCATTTCTTTGTACGCAAAGTACCTTCTCAACGTCATGAGAAACTTCTTTAAGTTGAAACAGTCGTACTCTTTGATGGTGATAGAAGTACTCTGACCAGGAGCGGGCAGGACCCCTTTCCGCTGTCTGCCGCCAGGGCGGACCTTCTCAGCTGAAAGCACCCCCCCCCCCCCACCGGCTTTCCTGTGCGTCGGAAAGTGCGCTGCGCTCGAGAATCAGGATTCCAGTCATTTCCTACTTAACAGCCGCTGTGAGTTTCCTAATGGTGGAACTGTTTGCATGTAGAGCCTACCTCCTTCCCAGACAGGGGCTCAGATGCCCAGGATGAAGGAGGGACCACTCGGCACCTACATACACTGAGTGGAGACCAAACGAAGGACTTTTCTAGCATCTCAAAGCCACTCTGCGTGTGTTCTGCTCACTCATTTCTAACTGGAACCCCCCCCCCGTGTCCCGCGGGACCCCGAGTGGCATCAGAGCTGAGGTGCTTTGTCATGAATCACGTCACCTGGAGCATTGAGTTCACGCTCAGGTTTACAGAAAGTCACTGTTAAGGCCTGGAATGCACCACTGTGCCTCGTGGTCATTTTTTAAAATGCAAAACAGCGCATATCTTGGGACTACATTAAAGCAGCGGCGTGTTCCGTGTTGCCTCTGGAGTTTCCAGTAACTGAAAATCCAGGCATGTCAGTGAACTTTCACCTGCAGTAAGATGTTTTCCACTCCTTCCCCTTCCCTGGAGCTCTTCTCTTGAGATTGATACAAAAGAGATAAAGCAAGAAGCACCCTTCACTTAAGCAAAGCCACTTAAAGCGCAATGCGCATCATTTATACACTCAGGAACACTCGCAGCATGACCTTTGGTCAATTTGTTGCCTTTGACCAAACCCAGTGGATTTGAATGATTGCTCCAGTTCAAGTTATAGCAAACAGAAGCCTTACTCTGTGAGGTTAACATTATCCTTCCAGACTTAACTTGGGTTGAGGACACATTCACGGAGACTGTAAACTCTTGATCTGGGGTTTTCAAAATCTGCATGGTTGTGTATTAAATGAAAAAGATCTGAAAGATAATTCTAGCCTTGGATAAAACTGTTTGTTTAAAGAGTGAAGTTTTAGGCAGAAATTAGTTTTCGGAACATTAAAAGATTCCAGTGATAATATTTGCAAATCCTTTCATTTGCATGAAAAATTAGCAACTAAATCTGGCCATTAAATGCATAATCTTTATTTGACCAAAGCATGATAGACAAATGGAATAAACTGTAATTTATCTTGGCTGACAGCTAATTACCTGGAAGTCTGATTAAAGAGAAAGCTAAATTTACTTAATTAGTGTTTTGGTGTTTAGTCTGTATACATATAAATATGCCCAGCTCCTCTTCCACAGGAACATTGCTAGAAATAAATTACCATTTGTATTTTGTCCCATTCAAATGTTGCCAAACCGAGAACAACATAGGAAGAATGGGTGTTTTACTGACAATGGTAACAGGTGTTCGTAGACTATGAGCCTAACAGGGGAGCGCCTGTTAGCAGGAGAATAGGGTGTTGATGACGAAGTCGTTTCTTTCTGTTCTCAACGGCTTGTCCTTCAGTTGTCAGCCGGAGGACGGCCAACTCGTGGGGGAGCCACCCAGCCAATAAATCCTGGTCCAGGGTGGAGATGGCTGCATACGGCACAGCCGCTGCAGTAGACGGGCTCCCTCAGCCTCTGAGATTCCTTTGGGACCCTCAGAATCACATGCTCATTGTTAGGCATGTATTTGGGGGTGTCGCCTTTTTGGGGTTTGAGGAACCGTGCGGTAAGTACAGCCAGAGACAGAGAACGTGTGTCTCAGTTCTCACCCGTGTGTTCCGATGCCGCCGAGTTCCCCCGCCAGGTGCACTTCAAACAGGAGGCATAAGTAACCACCGAAGGCGGTGTCATGAGACCGTCGTCCTCTGTGAGCTGCTGGAAGTGAAAGGAGTTGGCAGTAATTTTTGAAAGCAATCAGTAAGCCATGCAATGCTCTTCATGAGCCAGAGAGGTTTTCCTTATTTGAAGGGCAGACCTACCAATAGTTCAGTTATAGGCATATAAGTCACTGTGCCAAAAGGTTATTCTAAAAAAGCATTGCGGGTTTTAATCAAAAGCCCTAAAGAAATGAAAGTCTTAATTAAATCGGAAAACTCTGCTTCCCAGGCCTCCGGTTGCTAATGCTGTTTTTCGTCCTCGCTGAACATCCTCTACGATTACCGTGGACTCTGAGTGGTGAGCCGGCCGGCTGGGGAAAGGGCAGCATCACTGAAACAAACCCAGAGAAAATGAGAAGTCACTTCTGACTCCGGGCCCCTGGAAGATGAAAGAGGCTCCATTCCCGAGGACCTCGGCGCCACCGTCGCCTGCGTTCGTTACGCTCGGCCTTCTCCTTTGAGAATCGCCTGGCATAATTGGATGTGCACCAAATAACTACTTCTGACAATGGTTCTAAAACTTGCCAAGTGGAGCTTTAAAAAGAAAAAAATGCTCTGACTGGCCCGCTGGAGACTGCGATGGCGGCTCCTGGAGGCACGCCCTCTGCCCGCTGCTCCGTTGTCTCCCTCTGCTCTCTGGCAGTTGACACAGTCACCCTCTGGAACCCTCGGTCTTGATTATTTCACCATGGATTGCAGGGCCCTAAGGTCACTCGGAGGAAAGGGGATGCTTTAAAGTTCACAAATGCAACTTACGATGCCATGGGCAACACAGGTTACCTGGTCTCTGCCAGACCGTTTCAGGGTTTTAGGAAAATGTCATTGTCCAGTGGATGTTAGGGACGGTGGTGAGAGTGTTAGTGGTTTCGATCAGGTATTCAGTACAAGAGTAGCTACCTCGTGGATCCCATCCTCTAAGTCCGCAAGGGATGGGAGAACCGAGGGGCTAGAAGTCGGTGGAAGTATCTGGAAACCTGCTGTGAAACCCAGGCCACAGGGGAGGAGATGACTTGTGGTTTCTATGTGTGTAACTTTTTTTTTAATTGAAATACAGTCAGTTACAGCGTGTTGATTTCTGATGCACAGCACGTCTCAGCCATGCATATACATATATATATTCATTTCATATTCTTTTTCATTCACGGTTATTACAAGATATTGAACATAGTTCCCTGTGCTGTACAGAAGATGTTTGTTTTTTGTCTATTTTTATATATAGTGGTTAACATTTTCAAATCTCAAACTCCCAAATTTTTCCCTTCCCATCCCCTTTCACCCGGTAACCATAAGATTGTTTACTGTGTCTGTGAGTCTGTTTCTGTTTTGTAGATGAGTTCATTAGTGTCCTCTTTTTCCTTTCCTTCTTTCTTTCCCTCTTTCTTTCTTTCTTTCTTCCTTCCTTCCTTCCTAGCTTCCTTCCTTCTTTCTTTCCTTCCTTCCTTTCTTTTTATTCTTTGCAACTTTTTTGGTGTCAGGTAAAAAGAGGCTGCAGTTTTCAGGTAAACCCACAAACTGTTGATTCATGGATGCACTTGTCTCAGTAGGGCTCTGTATGCTAGGCTGTGTGAGTTGTCAGTGCCGTGGTAAAAATGGAGTCATGTTTACGGATTGTCTCCAGGACTTCAGGACTGTCGTGAAAGATACGGTTTGTAGGAAGTGATAAACTTCTCATAATATGTCCAGCATGTGTGACAGCAGCTGTGTTGGGGACAGTCACTGCGCCCGTCCGTGGAAGTGGTACCTTCTGTGGCTTTACTGCTTCAGAGGCCTCTGCAGAGTTTCCTTCCTCTCCCAGTGCAAGTGCTGAAAAAACATGTGTATTAGGAAAGGTCAGAATTACAATTTCAGCCATTTATTCTGAAGTAGAGTAGAGCAAAATGTTTGAAGGCTGCTTTATGGATTTTTCACAGCCCTTTGAGTCAGGGAGCTGGCGAGAACTGCACTGGTTCCTCTTGCCACGCAGGCACTGAATACTTGCCGTGAGTAAGACGCTGTTGCAAGGATGCCGGGGTCAGCAGGACATCACCTCTGCCGTTGGCAGGTGTACAGGCAGACCTGCAGGGTAAATGGTGGGTAAAATGCGAGGCAGACAGACGAACCCTGTGACACAGCTGATCAGCAGGGCTGCAGGGTACAGATGAGACCCCCAGCCCGGGACTTCCCGTAGAGAGTGTGGAGCAGGCTTCCCCAAGTAAGTCAGAGTTGCGGGGGTCCCTGCTCTGCCGTCCAAGGGGCCAGGCCTGAGCAGGCGCAGTCCGGCAGAGAGCAGGCTTGGACCTTATACCTTCTTCCTGGACCTGCATCTCCATGCCTTCTTCCACCCCAGACCCTCCCTGGGGAAGTCTGCTCCAGGGGCCGGCCCTGCCTTTAGAAGGGGCTACTGAAGTTATTAGCAAGTCTTTTCAAGAAGAATTGGGGCTCACTGGCAGACCCCTCTTCTCGGGGGCGCCTGGCCTCCAGTTCAGAGCCTTGGAGAAGCACCCTGTTTATTAGCACCTGGGGGTGAATTTTCATCCACAGATCCCTGCCAATAGCAGGAAAACAGAGGCTCTTTATAATTTGTAACAATTATTAATATCAATATAATTTATATAATATTATGCAATACATTCTTATATAATAATTCATATATTACTGTATTGTAGTATATAATTATATATTTATTAATACATTGTATTATATAAATTATACATTCATTAATGTAATCATATTATATTTATTAATTATATTAATTACAAACAATACAATATAAATGATATATTTATCCATATAATTTATATAATAATATTAATAACAGAATTGATCGTAATCAGCCTGCCCCACCCTGTCCAGGCCAGTCCCGTCCCGCACCGGAGGGCCGGTGCCCGCCCGCTCGCACCCAGGACAGTGGCAGTGTGCGGGCAGACGAGCCCTGGGCCTGTGCCGTCCGTGCTCAGCCGGCCTGTGAGGCTACCACGTTATTGCGGCCGCCACAAGGCTGGGAGGGCTCAGTAAGGAGGCGCGCTTTCGCCCCCACGGGTGCTGAAGTGGCAGCGTTGGGGTTGGAACCCACTGGGGCTGCAGCGCCTGCTGTAGCCCCGGGCGCACCGTCTTTGCTCAAGCTGAGCGCGGCTGTCCGAGCAGGGAGGGTGCCCGGAGCCTGGCAGGGTGCCCTGGTCCGCGGCGGCCTGGGCCACACCTGCTGGCGAGGCCGGTGGTGATGCCTCAGCGCATGCGCACCTGCCGACCACCTGCTTCCCGCACCCCCCCCCCCCGCCCCCGGATCCCGCAGGGCTGCTCTGGGGGCCTGACCGGGTTGACCGCAGGAGGAGGGAAAATAAGCATTTATGGAGCAGCTGCTGCGAGCTGCCTTCATTTGTTCTTAAAAATGTGGACGTTTATGGTCTGATGTAGGGGGTTAACTATCGGCAGTGCTTTTGTTTGTGTTTCAAGAACCAGAGGACTGAACAGCCTCCTTCTGTCTCTGAGAATTTTCTCTTTAAAATTAGAAACTGCAAGCATGCGTCAGCGGCACGAGGCCCGGAAGACGCGCTCAGACTTGTGCCCCGAGCCCTGGTCCCCGGACCAGGACCAGCAAGCCTGGCTGGGCCTCGGAACTTCAGGCCTGGGCGCCTCCGCCCCTCCCCCACGCCCACCGAGTGAGTCAGAATCTGCATCTCACAGGGTCCCACACATTAGGTTTGGAGACACATTAAGTCTGAGGAGCACTGTTTAAAGAAAACAGGAGCGGATTTGCCTAATAGTCTATTTGGTGGACCTTTCAGTATAATTTCTTTCTGGGTGAATGGTATTTATATTCTTGTAACAAGAGTTTGGACTAGACTTATTCTGAATTTTTTAAATTGCTGTAGAAAGGAAGATACACCTGCATTCGAGTGGGTGTACCAGTGTTTCAGGAGCAGGGCAATGCTGCTCTGGGAAACGGAAGGGCATTTCGAGGCTGTGTACACGCTGAGTTCAGCTCCCACATAGGGGAGGTGGCAGCCAGGTCTCCTAGTCTGATTCAGGAATTCTCCGTGACAATTGAGTGATGGAGTAATTTTAGATTTTTCCTGTGTGTTTCTTCTGGCAGGTGGACAGGCCTTTTGATGAACCCTAGATCTGATTACAAGGTCTTTAATGTAAAAGACAAAAGCATCCCAGACATCTAACCTATTAGAATTGAGCTCTAGTCAAATAAGAGATGATTCTCTCCTGCAGCAAATTCAGTGCACCTGCAAACGGAAGACATCTCTGATTCACACTGATTTAGGGGCAGGAAGCCTGCAATTAAAATTAAGCTGGAGGACTGCTGGCTTTACATGAAAATGACAGGCAAATCCCTGTGGTTCATGGAACAAACGTAATGCAGTCCCGTCGCAAGGCCCTTCCAAAGGAAAAACTTTCTCTGGAAAATAAATTCCATTGCCACGTTTTCCTTCCCATTCTGTTATGCCCGTTGGTGTCCACGGGGAATTTCCACCAAAGTCCGTGACGATGGGGGTTATTTTACTCATCGTATATTTGTTAAGTCTTACCAGAAATTGACATATTGTAAACTGACTATACATCAATTAAAAAAAAAAAAGTCTTAGGCATGCGTCCAGCACTGTGGGAGGCAGAGGGCATTAGAAGCAGTGAGTGAGTCCCCGTCATGCGTCTCTGTTCACCAGCCCTGGCTCAGTGAGGTCAACAGAGCAGGAGCAACTCCCCTGGACCAAGTTCCCGCCTGTCGAAGTTTCATCCCCTCCGTACCCTGCAGGCAGCGCCCCAGCTGTCTTCCGCATCCAGTCTCTCTGAACGTCCACTTTTCCATCAAAACCTCTTCCCTGGTTGCTCTTCCCTTTTCATTTCCACAGTTCCCAGTCTAATAATCATTGTAACAGCTGACACTTCTTGACGATGTCATGGGACAGGTGCTGTAGGTGTTTCATGTGTATTTTGCCGTTTAATCCCACAGCCCTGGGATGTTTAATCCGCAGTGCTGTCCTTGCCCCCATCCAGACGCTCCTCATCCTGGGCCACTGCAACTGCTTGAGAACTTACCCTCCGAGTCCCAAGGTGCCCCGTCCAGTGCGCCCTGCAGGCCGCCTCTCTGGGAATATCCCTAAGTCAGGATTTCACTGGTGTCTCCTCTTCTCCCAAAGACAAACGCCATTCTGACGTCTTTCACGATCCATGTGTTTTGCTTGCTTTTGATGCTTCTATGAACGAGACTGTGCAGCGCATGTTCTTTTGTGTCAGATTTAATTTGCTCATACTCATGGCCGAGAGGATCCTCTGGCGCATGGCAGAAGGCCCCTCTTGCATTTCTGTAAAGCATCCCATTGTATGAGCACAGCACCATCTCTTCTTTTGTGGATGGGCACTCGTGTTGTTCCCCGACTTGGTGCTTTTGCCGGTGCTGACAATGTCATTGTGTGTTTTCAGTGCATAAATGAAATCGAGGATTGTAAGCTGTGGATATAATCCTGCCAGAGCTGTCCAAAGTGGACGTTCTATCTTATACTCCCATCAGCAGCATGGAGACCACCTTCTCTCCTCACCACTCTCAGAGTGGCTCAGGTTGTGTTTGTGGCGGTGACTGTTTTTGACATATTGGTGAGTGTGCAGTGGGATCTCATTGCCCTTTTAATCTCCATTTCTCTGATGGCTAATGAGCTGGAGCACCTGTTCATGTGCTTATTGTCTATTTTGGATAGCTTTCCTCTAGTGCCTATTCAAGACTTTTGTCTTTTTTTTTATTACATTGGGTTACCTGACTCCCCCCTCCCACTTGTTGATTTGTAAAAGCTTTTTATATATTCTGGATATGAGACCATATTATAGATATCTTCTCTCTATTCATAGCTTGCCTTCTCACACAGTGGCTTTCACAGTAGTGCCTTCTGAAGAACGCTATTTTAAATTTTTGGTGAAGCCTAATATGTTCACTTTTGCTTTTTGTTTCCCCCTTTTTAAAAATCATGTAACGAAATGTTTGCCCTGTTCAAGGACATGGAATGTTTTCCTTTGTTACTGTCTGGAAGCTTTATTATTTTATCTTCAGTGTTTAAGTCTTATGATTGATCCAGGATGGGTTTTTTGAATATGGTGTGAGGTAGGGATCATAATTCATTATTTCCATATGGATATTGAATTACTTCATCATGATGTTTTAAAAACATCATCCTTTCTCCACAGTAGAGCTGTGTCACCTTTATTAAAAAGTAGATGACATGTGGATCTATTCCTGGATGGCTTATGCTCCACTGGTTTATTTATCCTTACATTGAAATCACATTGTTTAAATTCCTCTACCTTTAAATAAGTCTTGTTAACTGGTGGTTTAAGTGCTTCAGATAGCAAGATCGTCTTTACTATTCTCTACCCTGTACATTTTCATAAAACTTTCAGAATCAGCTTGTCAAATTACACACATGGACATGTGTGCATGGGCACACACACAGCAGCTGGGATTTTTGATTGAGATTGCTTTCTGTCTCCAGAAGATGAAATTGATGAGAATTTACGTATTTACAGTATGAAATATTCCAATCCATGAATGTGGTATACCTCTCCATTTATTTAGATCTGAAATTTCTCTTAATAACATCCTAAAGTTTTCTGTGTAGAGATCTTGCACATTTTTATGAGATTGATCCCTAAGTATTTGGGGGTTGTTGATGCTAATATAAATCCTTTTATTTCCTTATTCTTTTCTGTTTTTTCTGTTTCATTTCTATTCTACTCACTGCTTATAAGTTTATCTTAGTAAAATGGAAATACAGTTAAGACTGATATACTGACCCTGCACTTCTTGGTCCTCATTTAAAACAATGTTTTGCTTTATATGGTTTTGTAATTTTACTTTTCACTGGGGTAAGAGAACACTTTGGATTTTTTTAGGCCTTGTTCTCACAGTGCTTAGCTGAATATTGACCAAATAAATGCTGCACCCGTTGTTGACTTGCCAATTGATGATTTGTGAAGGAACTTTGGTATTTTCTTGTTACTCTAAAAGTGATAACTCATTGGACCAGTTCTTCAATGGTCAGACTATTTTGGCTAAATCTAAGAAGGTAAATGTAACTAAATTCCACAGGCATTTCAATCATCTTGTAAATTACAATTTTTAAAACAAATCACCTCCTCTAAAGTTCAGATGTGCACATGCTCCTGCAGGTGCGGTTGTACTGTATCTCGTCTCGCTAAAGGTCATTTTGGTTGAATTAATGTAAAACTGAGAGTGCATAAAATAAAGAATAAAATAATGAAAAATATAAAGGATACAAAACTGGAAGATGATTAACAAATTTTCTTGAAATTTGATGCTACTACATAAGCAATGCAAATTTCATGAAGCACCAAGTCTCACCATCTAAACAGTATTACCTTGTATTTGAAGAGTTAAAAAGGAAAAGCTTATTGGACAAAAGTTTCATTCAAAACTATCATTTAATGGAAAAGTCGTTGTTAAAATGAAAGAATTCTAAATACTGCATTTTACCATCCTCATGATATGTTTTAAATGAACAATGAACAATGAACATCTGACCTTAATACGTGAAGCAAGAGATTCAAGTAAAAAGACATTCATCTAAAATGAAACTTAAAAAGCCACACAGTTTTCTCTGATCTTATACCAAACAAGCACAGTGCCTCTTTCATTAATGCATTATCTTTAGAAAATAGTCCAGGTTTGTCGGAACTGAAATAAGATTCATTTAATCAGCTCTCGCAGCTCATCTGTTAAATTACAGCACTTTGCTCTCCATTTGTAAAATAATCTTCAAACTAATGAAGTAAGGTCAATTGCATACAGTTTTATTCTAGCCAAATTGCTATTAATTGCATCAAAGGCTTCCATAAGGTCAGTAAATGTTGCCTTTTTATATCCTCTCTTGAAAATGGTAGAAAATCAACTCCTTTTCTCTGTGATGCATTCAGGCTTGGGGAGAGCTCACGGCAGGCGGACTCTTACCTGATCAGGACTCTCAGTACCTGATTGGAAAGTGTTCCATTTCCATTTGGAGTTACCAGAGCAGCTTTAGAAAGGACACTTTCGTCACAAGTTCTCCGTGTTATTTTGTAATGGCAGTGGTGCCTCTCAAATAGACAGGCTTCTCTTGAACACCTTAATACAGATTATGGACTTTGACTTCTTTTAATGAGTCAGTCTGGACCATGGCACCCCTTTTCGCTTAACTTCCCTTGCAACAAACAGTAAATGTTGGCAACTGCTCCACCGCCTTCACAGTGTGAGGTGTGCAAGCTGGCTAGCTTGGTGAGCCCGGCAGCCTGAGCCATGTGATCAAAGGAAAGGGACCTGGACCCCACGGGGGAGCAGGGTTCCCCTGGTCTCATTGGTTCTGAAGACCTGCTGTAAAGTGCTTAGGGACTTGAATAAAACTTTAGTAAGGGTTAGCCCTCAAAGTGTGTATTTTTCTAGCTGGCTCATTGGTAAGTCAGCACTGGGTGGGTATTGGTGTGTCTGGAACTGTGGAGACACGTGATGTGAGGCACGTGGCAGGGAAAGTCAGAAAACTACAAGGATGGCAAGTCAAAGATGCAATGGAAGGGGGCACAATAGTGGTGTTACCCAGTCCAAGCTTGTTCTGCTCGCCACACCACAAGCCAGTAAATCAGGAGATGAGGTGTTGGGGCAAGGAGTGATGACTTTATTGGGAAAGCCTGCAGACCGAGAAGATGGGGGACTCATGTCCTGGAGAACCATCTTCCCCAAGTCAGAATTCAGGCTCCTTTTATACTAAAAGGAGAAAAGATGTGGTTGGTTGTTGCAAACTTCCTGGTGTCGGAATCCTTTGTTCTTGCAACTGTCCACATAGGTCAGATCATGGCGTCTCTGTAAACCTCCAACAAAATAAATGTTATTCTCTGTTCTGCAACTTTTTACCTTTATATGAATCAGAAAGTGTTATACCCTTAAAGGTCAGAGCCTTGAGAATGGGCTGTCCTGTCTGTTTCAGGCTGTAGGCAACATCCTTTTACAAAAGGTGCAGAACCAGCAGGACTCAGCACAGGAACCAGAGCACAGGGTTGGAGCCAAAGACACAGATCTGATATGGAGTCAGATATGTTCTTTCCCACGACAGCAGGGGTGGGAGGGTGTGACACCGGCCATGCCCGGCACTTGCCTGGGGCTCCTTGACGAATGGCACTTTCTCTTATGTGCCTCCACTTGAGGCCACAATTACTATTAGTCTATGTTTGACATACTGGTGACTAACATTGATGCTACTCCGGTTCAAGAAACAGTGTATTTTTTAGCACAGAGCTGAGCAGGAAGGCCTTCGGTAGCCAGCTGAACTCACGAATGTGCTGCACATCCTGGTAGATGTGACCAGCAAAACCGTGGACCACGCGGGAGGCAGGCAGTGGGGGAGGGGCAGGAGGGAGAGTCGGTGCTTTCGTGGAGGAGCCTTGGAGCAGCGCTGGGCGCTGTAGGTGTCTGTCTCCATGTGTGACATAAACAGTGTCAACCCCTAAACAAGGCGTTCATCCTTAACACATCCTGTTTGCTGAGCCCGTGGGCCCTGCACTCGGTGCTGGTGACATGGAGAGAGGCCACTGTTGGTGCCCCGAGGGCTCACAGCCTAGTGAGAGTGGCAGGCGAGGGGAAGCCGCATGTGGCGGCGAGCGCTCACCCCTTCGGGACTTTGCTCACGTGTTTCTTCCCCAGGAGCCCCGCCCGACCTCCACTTACTGCTGTTTTTACAGGAGGCAATTTCATGTACCCGCTGCACCATGAGGCCAGACCAACCAGAATGTTGGCGTTCGGAGCAGAGAAAGGTGTATTGCAGGGCCAAGCAAGGAGGACGGGGTGACTCATGCCCGAGAAAACCCCAAACTCCTCAAAGGGCTTCAGCAAAGCAATTTAAAGTCCAGGTGAGGTGGGGCGTTGCAGGGTTCATGATCAGCTCGTGCACAATCCTTTGATTGGCTGATGATGAGGGACAAGGTGGTCAACACCATCAACCTCGAGGTGCCAGAAAGTCTGGGGGTCACGCACTCTCGAATCATCAAGTAGTTAATTTCTTCCCTTTGGTGGTGGTTTTAGCATCTGAAACACTCAGGAAATAGGCATGAGATACTACGGTCTGGCCCTTCAGAGAGGGGCTGCAGCAGCGGGTGTGGGAAAGGCCTGTCCTGGGAAGGCCCCCAGGGTCCTGCTGGGTTGCTAGGTGTCCTCCCTTCCTCCTGCTCCCCAGCCTCCTCCTCCCCCCACCCCTCACTGCCTCTAACTTACGTGTGAGGGTGGCGTGCACAGTCTGTCTCCCTCTCCAACCCACAAGCTCCTGAGCAGGGAGTTTTGTCTTTTCCTGTCTCCTGTTTCCAAGGAAGTATTTCAGGAACCTAGAACAGTACCTGGATGCTAAGCCCTCCAAAGTGTCTGCTGAGGGGATGAGCAAATCCATGAACGAACACGCACGTGAGGTCCTGAAGGTGTAGGTGCAGACAGAGCTCTGTGGGAGGCACTTCCCCAAACACGGGGTTGCGGAGGGGCATGCTGGGGTAAGTTCAAAGAAAGGTTCCTACACATGGTAATGCTGGGTAATCGTGCATGCATGGGTGAGTAAAACGTGGTGCAGACGGTGCCTCTGCAGGCATGGATCAATCAGCAGGGGCACGTGCACCTCCTGCACACTTACATCCCACGTTCTTAAAATGATGGACTGTTTCTTGAAATCAACAAAAGATTTGTTTGCAAACATAGATTCTACTTTGGTTATTGGTCATCATAATGGCGGGTAACATTTAGCGAGCACTTATTTTTAGGAACCGTCTTACAGAGTATCAATCAGTACCTAGTAAGTGGTAGAGCCTGGACTTGACCCTGGGAAATCTGGTGTCGGAGCCGGCATCCCCACCTTGACAAACGAATCCACCCAAATGTAACCAAAATAAATAAATAGGCCCTACAGCGCCTGTGGGAGCCAGGTGTTCCGGTTAATCAGGGAGGCCCTCCTGGAGGACGTACACGTTGGCCTTAAACCTGGGAAGTCTGGAAAGCTGCAGGGAGGTACAGGGTGGGAGTGCTTCCTGTGAGCAGGTGGAAATGACATAGTGGCCGATTTAGGACTGAGCACAGAGGAAGATGGTTTTCTTCTGAATGGCACTTGGCGCTGAGATGTAAGATTTAGATGCTGGACGCTTCCTGGCTCATTTTACTATGCCATGATGATCTTCTTTTTCTTATTTCATTAAGAAATGAAGCTGGCATGAGTCTCCTTTCGAGCTGCCATTTAGTGGTTGAAACTCTTGAAATATTATCTGAGTGCCCTGGATGCCAGCCTGAATAGGCAGCTTTCGGGGGCTGCTGTCTATGGGATTCTTAGGGCAATTGGCTGTCTCCAGACCCCTGGCTCCACGCCCTCTTTGTCTCCTCTACACTTTGATCCAAAATCCTAAGTGACTTCCCTTAGTTTCTTCTTGTTACAGCGCCAGGGTCAGGCCCAGGATTTCTCTCTTTCTGCGATCCACGGCCCCAAACCAGTATAAGATGACCTTTCAAAGACAGAGACTCGTAAGACGTGAAAACTAACCTAGGACGGACCTAACTGTGCGCTCAACGTGTGAAGACCTCCGCAAGCGCCTGCGTTCGGCGCTTCGCAGCGGAAGTCTTCACGTGACCTGTCACTCGGTTCAGGTATAAAAAGAAGCTGAAAGCACAGTGGAAAACGATTGCCTCGTTTAGAGTTAGCTCGGCACAAGCCTGGCAGCTAGTGAGCTGTCTGGGTGGCCAGCCTGCGTGATGGTGACTGTACTCCAGAAAAATTAAGTGATGTGACATCAGTAAGTAGGGAGTCAGTACGGGGCTTCAGGACACCAGGAAGCAGGACAGTTACTGTCCCCGCCCGTGTGGGCTCAGCACGGATGGCCTGCGCGGGTTCTGCCTTCTGTTTGGGTGGGATGTATTGAGCTGGTGGCTCACTGAGGCCCTTGGACAGTGCGTCTGGTACGGAGTTATCTGATGGGCTCCACGTTGCCACGGAGGAGCTGATGTTTACTGTTAATAATGATAACCTGCTAACGGTGCACTGCCGTTCCGTGCGCTTCAAGGCACCACATGAAGTGTCTTAGTTCCTCACTGTTTCCGGAGGGGCTCTGCCTGAAGGTCACGGTGAGAGGAAGGGCTTTTCAGGTTTCTTCCCGCTTGTGTTTGGGAGGACGCGACGAAACTAGGTTGCTCGTCTTGTATAATAACTTGCATGTGGGGTGGAGATCAGAATCAACAGGGTAAAACCTACCAGGGTTAATGGTCATCTTCCAGGTAGGTTTAAAAAGAAAGCAATTCGGACACTGCCGGAGCAGAGAGCTGTCGAGGGTGCATGCGAGCAGAACAACACAGGATGCCTGGAGTCTGGCTTGGCCTCCTGCCTCACGTGGGCCCATCTGGAGACGTTGCTGCAGAAGCTGCCATAAATAAGTATTTTACTTAGCTGCCTGAAATTAATGAATATTAATTAATATTTGCTTAACTAGCTGATATTAAATTATGGCTAATTGAGCACCTGCGTGGCGGGCCCTGGATGTGTGCGTCCGGCGCTGACTCAGTGACTCCACACACAGTCCTGTGAAGCAGCTGCTCTTGGGACGCACCAGCCTCGCGGATGAGAAAACTGAGCGCAAGGCATCCGGTGGCGCGCCCCGTCCTGCAATGTGGGACTTTGAACCGAGTTCACCTCTGGGGTCCCCCGCCTTGCTGTCCTCTGCAGTGACTGCCCCACACCTGGAACGTGGGGCCCGCCTTGGCAGCCACTTTGTTCATGGGGAGCACTGGCCACCTGGAACCCACTGGGTCCACCCCGGCTCCGACAGCCAGGGTCGAAGAGCAGAGTCACAGAGGTGGCCGGGTGGCCTTCCAAAAGCACGGAAACAGACTCAACGGCGTCCTTCCTCGCTTCCGTGGCAAGACCTCACGGAATGGCTGGTCCTGAGCAGAGTGATCTCAACTGGAGAAACGTGGGCTGTGAGACCTCGGAACAGCACCTGAGGCTTAACTCGGGGAGGAGCCAGGCCACACCGGCAGGAACCCGGGGGCGGGGGGCTCCATGCGGGACATGCCCTCCCTGGACCTCCCTCCCCGCTCCCTCCCCCGAGCGCGGTCACGGCAGGCCAGCTGCAGTTCCCTGCTTCTGGAAGGACGGGCGGACGAGGCAGCACCACAGGCCTTCTTCTATCACGTTCCCCCGAGCGAGGCGTCCTCACTCCGGGGCCGTGTGCTGGGACTGCCTGTGCCGTCCGCTCACGAGGATGGAAACAGGGACGTTCTGACCGTGAGTGTGTGACACCAAACCACGGTGTTGCCTGAACAAGTGAACGGCCTGCTCGTCTGGCCCAGTGTCAGCCTGAGACAGAGCAACTGGGCTCACCGTTCTTGCAGGAAACGGATTCCCCAGGACTTAATGACGCCCTAGACCCCTGTTGAACCACGTGGATTAGAGGGTGTGCCAGTCCCCGAGCATTACTGGGTTTTGCCAGCTAGAGAGCCAGGTGCTCCCAGAAACAAAAACAGGAACAAGACAAAAATAAACTTTGTGGGGCCAGAACCGATGTGAAAGAACGGAATCATGACTCAGAGGTTTGGCAGAGAATATAAAATTCACGGGGCAAAGTGTGAGCCGCAGGCGTTTGATCGAAGCTAAGAGACAAAGAGCCTCGAGGCCTCCCCTCCTGTGGCCTGTTTTCTGGGGAGATAAACCCCCTTTGCGTGGACCTGGGTCCGGGAGAAGGGGACGTGCAGCTGTGAGGCTCACATCGAGGGGAGCGGAGCCTGGCCCTCTCACCCTCCGCGTCTCTGACTGGATCAGAGTTCACAGCACAGACCCCCCCCCATTGCCGTGCCCAGCCCCGCTGTTCACGTCACTGCCCCCCCGAGGTGGGGGCGGGGCCGCTTCTCTGCCTTCGGGGAGGCCTGTCCCCCAGGCGCCCGGCGGCTGTTGTAGACTCCTGTCCCAGCACCCGGGGCGGCCGTCCTGTCTCAGGACCTGGCTCTGAGCGGCGCTGCTGAGACTGGAGGAGAGTGGTGCTGCTGCGCAGGCCGGGAGTGTGTCCTCGCCGAGGGGACCTCGGAGCAGGAAGAGAAGGGAAGGGAGCTGGTGGTGCGAGGGGTCTTGACCAGCTAGTGGCCCGTCTGTGCAAGTGAACAGGATCTGGGGACGCCAGAGAGCTCTCTGCACCTCTGGCCATGCACCCCTCCCACCACCTCCCCGCTGGGAGAACTCTTTCTACAGATGGAGGCTGACGCGGTGCCTTAGCTTTTCTGCTAGAATCTCTTACATCGGGGGCGGGGGTGGGGGTGGGGATGGCCGCATCAGGGGCAGTGCAAAAGGCTGTTGCCTTTGCATGCACAGCAAAGCCCTGGAGAGAGCTTTTGAAATGCAGGCTCCCGTCGTAAAGATTCGTACCCAGTTGGTCTGGGCAGGATGCGCGCACTGGTCGTTTAAACACTCCGCCAGGTGCTTCTGCTGTGCAGCCAGCGTGGGGGCCAGTCTTAGGTGAGTGACCGCATCAGAATTTTTTAAGCCAGCAGGTTTCATGAGTGTGAGATTGAGGGGCTGGGTGGGGGAGAATGCACTAAGAATAATGAAAAGGGTAAAAAAAAAATCAAAATTGAAAGAACTAAGGCAGATATTTCTTCCTAATCATCAAAATACCCAGTTTGTCCAAGTCGTAATGTAATTTACTCCCTGTGAAGCCTGAAAAATGTCTCAGAACTGTCTTTAGTAACAGAGTTGTCTGATGAGATTGTCAGATTAATTGACAAGGAGAGAGGGCACGCGTGAGCAACTTTCCAATTCTGTTATTTTTGCCTTTGAGACACGTTTCTGTGTAACGTGAGGACACGTGACAGCAATACTGTCCTGTTCCAAGGGTGGACGCTTCCTGTCCTGCGGAGGACACGGGGGAGGACCCGAGAGGGAGCGGTTCCCCGAGGTCCATGGGAGTAACTGACGGAGTCAACGACCATTTCACACCCAGGAGCCCATCAGCGGCTCCCCAGGGTTCCTGCCAAGGGGACGGACAGTGGCAGAGGTGGACGGGGACCTGGACAGCTCCTCACTGGTGGGGGGGACCCGCGCACATCTCGTGACCCCAGCGTCAGCCACGGCTCCACGGTGGCTCAGTCTTTATTGCCCCAGTGTTGAACCACATCATGCTGAAAAGAGAAAGCACACTGTGTCGGTGGTTAGTGCCACGTGGGAGACCATAACATACTCAGTTGGAAAAACCCTCCTTTCTTATTTCAGGTCTACCAGTCGGTCTTTCTCAAGTGGCTCTGACAAATTGCCTCTGCAGTCTCACATTCCTGGCATTTCTAATTTGACTGTTTCCGACAACTTGAAAAGCCATGAACTTGTAAAAAGCAGGACCAACCGCTGTTGCGTACTCATATGCTTCTTGAACATTAATTTCCTGTTGGGCCTGAGCCACAGGTGTGTTATTTTTACAATATAGTTTTGT
Organism: Camelus ferus; assembly: GCF_009834535.1. NCBI lineage: Eukaryota > Metazoa > Chordata > Mammalia > Artiodactyla > Camelidae > Camelus > Camelus ferus. The sequence continues at coordinate 3,237,369 of NC_045702.1, read as the reverse complement.
TTTCTTGACTTTTTCCCAAAATTATTGCCAGCATCCCAAGAAAATGAAAGTCAAAGAGGAGCGTGTCTGACGTTTCCTTTTAATGAAATTGAGTAGAAATGGAAGCAATTAGAAAATAGCAGAGCACAGAGCGGGAGTGAGGGTGAACATTGTCTCCTGAAACCTTTGTTTCTCCTTTTTCCTTCCATCTTTTAAATTGGAGTACAGTCAGCTTTCAGTGTTGTGTCAATTTTCAGCATGGAGCGTGAAAAACAATTGTATTAAAAAGCTACTGGGTGATGGTATTGGCTGCAGTAATCTCCCTGCCCAGACCACAGACAGCGGGTCGGTAGACGCTCTCCTATCTTCTGGTAAACACGGGTGTCCCGTCTGACTCCGTGTTGAGGGGCTGGACCACTGGTTCTCAAAGTGCAGTCCCTGGACCAGAAGCATCAGCGTCACTGGCAACTTGTTGGAGAAGCCGGATCTCAGGGGGCCCGTCCTGTGTGTGCTGCATCGGAAGCTCCGGGTGTGGGGCGCAGCAGACTTTCGTAACACGCGGTGCAGGTGATGCTCTTCTGATGAGCGGCTGCGCTGGGAACATCTGGCCAGCCAGGTGCGCGTTTGGCACCTCGAGCCCTGACAAAGGACCCGTGTCTACACAACGTCACTCAGCTCCGTGGGCATTTGAGTCTATGAAGTAATCTATTGGTGGATTTTTTTTTTCTTTTTTGTAGCTAACATTTGTCATTGCTTTTTGTCCTCACCGTTCCTTGAGATGGCCCTTGACAACATTGGAACGTTCTGAGCGGCCGATGGTGCCCCCGTCCTCCTGCTGGCCGGTCGGCCTCTGCTCTCAGCCCAGCACTGAGCCTCCAGAGGAGGCCCTCTGCCTCTCATAGACTCTTCACTCTGCCTGACTTTCCTGGCCTAATTTCAGGAGCCACATCTCCTGGCTCCCCTGACTCCCCAGGTGCTCCCCGAGGTGCTGAACTGCTGTGGTCCGGTACGCACACCCCCGGCAGGGCTTTAATGAGGGGGCAGGTGCCTGCGGTCTCGGGGTCTTTCATGCCGGAAGGCGCACGCCAGCAACATCAGACACGCGGGCAGGCGACCAGGAGGTCCCCGGCTTCCTCGTAGGGGTGGGGAGCTGAAGGGGGGTGCGAGATGGTCCCGCCAATGCATTCGTGGAAGTGGCCAACGTTTCCTTTATGGAGAAGAGCCCAAAGGGGGTGAATTTGCACTTGACCGCAGAGTCACGTGGAGCTGCTTTCTCACTCATGGGGCGCCGTGGGGCCTCTGGCAGCGTCAGGCGCTTCGCTGGACACGTGCAGGGCGGGGCTGCCGGCTGCGGACTAGAGCAGATGGTGGTCGTTACTGGTGCCAACGTGCGGCCACGCCTAATTGCACTGGAGGGCCGGAGGCTGTTGATAGCTGTTCTGTATTTAGGCGCTACTTAAAAAATACTTTTAGCAGAAAATGATTAAATATACAAAACAGCACTAACCTATACAGTGTTGGACGGTCAATAAATGCCATTTCACCACCCCCGTATTTTAACAACCATTTCTGGTACTTAGAAATACATAATCTCCTGTTAGTCATCAGGCCGTTAAAAGTGAAATGGGTTATCCTTCTCGGTGGATAAACACGCAACATTATGAGACTTAAAATTTTGCAACTCTGCTAAAACTGCATGGAGCCAGGCCCGTGAATACGTGAGGCACGTGAGAAATACTTTGCATCCTGTAGAAGAGGCCTCAGTCAGCTCTGTGCGCGTGCACTGAGCCCTTGGGGTCAACTGGCTCACAGCAGGTGCTTTCAGGGACGCAGGCCGTCCGGCTCCAGCCTCATGCCTCTCACTGGAGCTGGTCTGTCTGCCCGCCAGCCCGAAAAACTAATCTCTGTGGTTAATAACTTGCAGCGTGGACCTCATTAATTCAAGGATTCATGCTCTAATCCTCTGTATTTGGATGTTGTAATTTGGCCCTTAACCGGAGGATTTTCTTCCCTTACTGTGTGGCACACTTGGAACAGCGTTGTTTTTCTGCATTGTGCTTTTTGAGAAAGGCAGTAATTCAGTGTACGTGTTCCTCACCTCGGGGCGGAGGGCTCCCCAGTTGTTCTGGGGAGTCTTACTGTGTCTTCTACCAAATCTTTCTTTTTAACAAAGAAGTCCAGTTAATATGGATACTCATAATCATCATTATAAGAACAACTAATAGTAGCTGAACACGTATTATGTAGCAAGGACATTTGTAAGCAGACTTACTGCATTAACTCACAGTTCTCCTAACCAGCTTATGGGACAGGTGTCCTTACCCGCTTTATGCATTTGAAGAACTGAGGTCCTGAGTCATTAAGTTTCATTCAAACAGTGAGTGACTGAGCTGAGACAAAGCCCAGGCATTCTGACTGAGAGTCCAGACTCTTAACTACTCTGCGGTGTAACTTCTAGAACATACGTTTGAGCGAGCTACTTGTATCCCTAACCATCCAAGCCGCTTGGGCACCTGCACTGGATTTCCAGGTGAGCCAGAGGAGCCGTGAAAGTCTGGCGCAGATGCCAGCCCTGCTGTTGGGTGGTGTGAAAGGGGAGCTTCATCTTCCCTTTAGGTCGAGATCTTAGAGGCATATCTTCTGGACATAAAAGAAGTGCCCCTTAATAATTTTAAGTAAATTATTAGTGTGTAGGAATAGGTCGTGGTAAGGTCTCTCTGAGGGTAGAAACTGTGTCTGTGTCATTTTCCTTCCTGGGATGCAGCAAAATGATGAGGCCACTCAAGTATTTTTGAGTGAATGTTAGCCTTCATTTCTAAGCTGCAGGATTTTATACATCTTTTCCCACCAATCACCACACGTTTCTCTCCATATATTTTATTCAGCCTGCAAAGGCAGCAAAGTAGAATTGCCTGCTGTATCATCTCAGAGGGGTAAGTAAGGAAATTGGAGGTCGTTATGCAAAAATGGATGGGCTATCAAATTACTATCAAAAAGTAAGAGACGGATTTAAGGCTCTAGTGAAAACCATGCTGGTGTTGACAGCCTGGTTCCAAGCCGCGCCCAGTCAGCGGCTCTGCAGACCAGCAGAGCAGAGAGCTCCCTGGATGGCAACCAGGAATTTTTAGGTCTAAAATTTTGCTTTAAGGGTTTACCTTAAAAATGTGGATATTGTAAAGAGAATGAAAAGCTCTCTCTCTCAGAAGAATGTTTTCTAATAAATAGAGAAAACATTAAGGATTTAGACAATTAGGATTTTGTAGTTCCCAGTATCATAATTGATCCAGGCAGAAGTCGTGAATGAATGTTGACATCATTAAGTGACATGTTGTTGGGGAATAAGGTAGCCACAAAACCTTCGAGTATCAACCCGCAGATCCTTGCTCACTAAAAATGGAAAAATGAAACTCCCTTTCTGATGGAGAGATCTGATGAACACCAGTTAACCACATGGTCAAACTCAGTCTTGCCAACGTTGGAACAAAATATGTGCTTCTTAATGTGATGCGACCAGCAGCTCACAGCTTTCCTGACGGAATATTCCTGCCAAAAATTTTCCCGTGAACCTGATCATGAGAAAATAATCAGATGAATCCAGATTGCAGGACTTTCAAGAAGACGACTAGCCAGGATCCATGAAAACAAAACAAAGCAAAACAAAAAGCAATGTCACCATGAAAAAACAAAACAAACAAGCTGAAAAGCAGTGAGACAGAGGGGGAGGACATATTAAATTAAAGGAGATAAAATTGAAATAACAACAAATGCAAAACATTAACCTTGACTGGTTCCTTGATAAAAAGAAATAGATATAAAAGATGTTTTGGAAAAATTAGGGAATCTGATTAGGGCTCTATATTTTTTCTGCCTTTTTAAATTGAAGTATCATTGATTTACAGTGTGGTGTTAATTTCTGGTGCACAGCATAGTGATTCAGTTACACACATATATATTCCTTCTCATATTCTTTTTCATTGTAGGCCATTAGAAGGTACTGAATATAGCTCCCTGTGCCAGACCTTGTTTATCTGTTTTGTATGTAGTAGCTAGTATCTGCAAAACCTGAACTCCCGATTTATACCTTCACCCCCTTTCCCCCCAGTAACCGTAAGTTTGTTTTCTATGTCTGTGAGTCTGTCTCTGTTTTGTAAATAAGTTCATTTAAGTCTTCTTTTTTTTTTGATTCCATATATAAGTGATATCACATGGTATTTGTCTCTCTCTGACTTACTTCACTTAGTGTGGCAAGCTCCATCTGGGTCCATCTATGTTGCTGCAGATGACATTATTTCGTTCTCTTTTATGACTTGAGTTGTACTCCATTGTGTGTATACATATATATCTATGCCACGTCTTCTTTATCCAGTCAGCTATCCATAGACATTTAGGTTGCTTCTGTGTCTGGGCTATTGTATACAGTGCTGCTATGAACATTGAGGTGCATGTATCTTTTCAAATTATAGTTTCCTCCAGGTATATGCCCAGGAGTGGGACTGCTGGGTCATAAGGTTTATTTTTAGTCTTTTAAGGAACCTCCATACTGTTTTCCATAATGGCGGCTCCAAACTGCACTCCCCCTAGCAGGGTAGGAGGGCTCCCTTTTCTCCACACCTTCTCCAGCATTTATTGTTCATGGACTTTTGAATGATGGCCATTCTGACTGGTGTGAGGTGATACCTCATTGTAGTTTTGATTCTCGTTTCTCTGATAATTAGTGATATTGAGCATCTTTCCATGTGCCTGTTGGCCATCTGTATGTCTTCACTGGAGAAATGTTTCTGTAGGTCTTCTGCCATTTTTTGACTGGGTTGTTTGGTTGTTTGTTACTGAGTTACATGAGCTGCTTGAATATTCTGGAAATTACGCCCTTGTCGGTCACATTGTTTGCAAGTATCTTCTCCCCTTCCCTAGGTCGTCTGTTCATTTTACTTATGGTTTCCTTTGCTGTGAAAAACCGTCTAAGTTTCATTAGGTCCCATTTGTTTACTGTTGCTTTTATTTCTGGTGCCTCAGCGTACTGTAGGGGTCTGTATTATGGTTAAAAACGTAGGTGTATGACACAGGGATGTCGGTGTGGGTTGTGGTAGTGTAGGGTGACGCCCTCCGTAGGAAATTCATGCTGAAGTACCCGGCGGTGTTGTTAGTAAGTGACTTTCGAATGGTTTAGCAGGGGGAGTTGGTATGTGGGTATGTACCCACGCATGTGTACAGATGTGTGTGTGTGTGTGTGTGTGTGTTTGTGTGGAGAGAGAGCAGGGGCATACACACAGACACATGGCGACAGGTGGTGATGTCTCTGTGAGGATATCCTGGGTTCACTGTACCATTTGCTCACCTTTCCCCTAGCTTTGTGATTCTTTAAAATAAGAAGGGTCTGGCAGGTGGGAGGAGATGACGTCTGTGCACAGCAGGAGAGGCCGACTGAGGCGAGGCCGGGTCCTGGTAAGATCACCTGTCTCCTCTAAAACACCCTTTTCTCCAGTGATGGATGTATTTTGCTGCTTTGGGGGGGATGCCGAGGGAGCATCCGTTTGTGATTTTTCTTTTCTCAGAACCATAGATCTCCAGTTGGCGGAGGAGGGGTTTGGCGGGGCAGGGAGCGCATTTTGTGTAACTTCCTCTTGCATCCTGCGTGGGGCGCGTGCCTGGGGCTGTTGCCCTGGGTCAGTCCTGCCCGGTGCCGGCATCTCTAACTGCCGGGCACACCTGGCCCTGGGTTTTCTCGGAAAGCCCGTTTTACCTTCGCCTCCTCCCTGGGTGAGTGGGCGGGGCAGGTATGGCGGCCGCACATTTCAGAGGTGGGCGTGGGTGGAGGGGGTGAAGGCGCCCAGAAATCACACGGCCGTGCAGGGTCTGCAGCAGAGGGTTCTCCACCCGCTCATCCCGGGGTCCAGCCCCCCATCGCAGTGGTGGAGCCGCTGTGCCTGTGAGGGACATCGGAGAGGAGCACTGCGGGTGCGTCACAGGTGACGTGTTCAAGGTGGGCGCGGCCACCAACGTGAGTGTTTCTGGAGGCGTTTGCACCTTACATCTTATGTTCCGATCCAGTGTTTCCACTCTCTTGGTGTTAAATGCTGCTCAGCAAACCTGAGAACCCTTCCTCCCCAGCAGCATCCGGCATCCTGTCCGCCGCCCACCTCTCCTCCTGGTGCCTCCCTGCCTTTAAAGGAGGGAGGGAGCTAACAGTTAGTGTTGTTGGTGTCTCAGAATTTTGACAGTGACCTGCATCACAGATATGTTCTTGTCTAACAACCGTGCATGTGTGTGGGTTTGTGTGTGTGTATGTGCATGTATCTGTGTGCAGGGGCCGTAGCTGGGTGTGTGTCAGTGCGTGTGTATCACTACATGTAAAGCATGTGACACAAAAGCTTCATCAGACAAGCCTTGCCCTTATTCTTCCATGTTTATTAATCTGATCCATTCTTCAAAGAGATGTGGCTGGTTGAGGCCTCACTGATTTCACAACCTACAGTTTGAAAAATGGATTCAGTAACAGGGATAACACAAAAAACCTAACAAACAGTGGAACAGGTGTCTGAAGCCAATCCTGCCTGCACAGTGTGTGTGTGTCCCTCTATGGGTGCACTCACAGTCTTTGCACGTGTTCACGCGCATGTGTACACGCAGGCTCGGGTGTGTGCGTCCATGGGCACTCGCAGTGAATGCAGAGCAGCCGCTGGCCCCCGCCCTTGCGACCTGTCTCTCTCCTCCTCTGGGGTGAAGCCCTGCGAAAGCTGTGGGTGAACTCGTCCGCGGGGCCTGGGCTGCTGTTTGCTCCCTAATATGACTTCCCGGAGCGGCCTGTGCTTCACCCTAGATGGGCAGCTGTGCACTGAGCCGGGAAGGGGATCTGGAGGGCACTCGCGTCCCAGAGAAATGACAAGCGAAGCAGGTTTTACATCCTCCTGAGGGCTCTTTCCGTGGCGAAGCCCCCTTGGCCAGGCCCTGATGTTTGCTGAAACAGCAGCGCTGGGTGCATGTTTAAAGTGCGCCCGGACCGCAGATCGCTCACAGGTGGGCCCCTCTGCAGAGCGTGGGGGCTGCGGCCAGCGCCCGGGGCTCGGGAGATGCGCTCCGGGTCTGCGTCTGCGTCTGGGTCTGCGTCTGGTCCTGGTGCCGCACTGCGTCCTCAGGCAAAGGATGGCCGACTTGTGTTTCGTTTCTTACTTTGAGCTGAGGGTAAGTGCCTGGTGATGTGGGAAGTTCAGAGTGCCACGCTCTAGGTGTCGGCGGAACTTTGAGTAGCTATGGAGGCCGCGCAGCAGACATGCCCGCTTTGGGAGGAATTTTCATCCCCCAAGTGCATGGTCTCCTTCCCGTCAGCAGGATGACAGTAGCCGCGGTGCTAACAGCCAACAGGCTCCTGCTGTGAGCCCAGCTCGCGTGCTGGGTGTGCGTTTCCACCACTGCTCGGTGGTGGAGAGTAAACCCCGCAGCCACCTGCTTTCCATCATTTCCCCTTCCTTTTCCACACAAGGTTGGTGGCAGGTATTTCAATATTCCTCTTGAAAACCTCCTACCTGCCAAACCACCAAGGAGGGAGAACGATTAGCTCATCGGATTCGGTGTATCAAAGTGAACTCGGTGACAAATGGAACATAGCTCACAGACTACAGCGGTCATTAACGTGTGACGGCTTCTGGCAAAGGCCGGAGTGAACAATCGGGAAACCGTTAATCCGTTCTCGGGCTGAAGCTGGAAAGGTAAATGAGCAAACACTTGGAATCCGCGTGCTGCTTCTCCGCACCGTTCCGTCGCCTGTCTGAACTGAATACTCACAGACTCATAAAATACCCTCATTTCCCACCTTTCACTTTGCAGCCTCATTTTTTTTGATTCTCCGGTTAATAGAAACATTCACGTTTTTATTTGTGTCTACTTTTAAAGCATTATTAGATACGGAAGTATGTCCTTGGGATTGGTAATCAGGACATGCTGATTTATCTCCATGTGCAAAACAGAGTGACTGCTAATCAGCGTTTATATATGGAAGTTACGTGCACTGTTGATAATTACTTAAAAAATACAGTAGAGTGTTTTGCCTCCAGCTGGTTTGTGACTCGACAGTTTAAAAAACCTCAGTGAATTATTTAAAATAATGCCCATGTCTTAGATCAGCAAGAGGATTCTTAACCCTCCGTGCTGAGGGCCTAGGTGCCCCCAGCATCCCTGGCCCGCGGACCTCCGGCCAGTCTCAGCCCACACGCGTTGAGCGGATGTTTCACAGAGACTTTCACCTTGGGGCTTGTGTATGTAAGTCATTTAACCCTCGCGGTGTCATAATTGTCTCAAATGTTGCAGTTTAGGCCAGAGAACTGAATAAAGGTGCGTGTTACGGGGGGTCAAGTCCAGTCCCTGTGGAGGCAAGGCCTGTGCCCTCTGGCGACGAAGAGGTGGCACCCCCTGCTCTACGGGAAGATTCTCAGTTATGGCAGGGAACGAGGCATGAAGACCCGAGCAGGAGAGGCAATCTGAGGCATTCTAATATTAAACCGCCGTGTGTGACCCTCGGTGGAGAAGGAGGAGGTCCCTGGGATCTGCAAGCATTCAAAACAGACCTGCAGAGAAACGTGAACTTGGGCAGACACCTGAAGGCCGGGAAGGATCGGGGAGAGCTGGGGGTCCTGAATGTGGAGGTGAGGGAGGGAGCGGTGGTGCCCGGAGGAGGACACCAGCTCACAGGGCCAGTGAGAACGAGACGCAGAATCTTCTCAGGCTCTGGTTGGCCCTTGAACAACGCGGCTTTGAACTGTGTGGGTCCATTTATATTTGGGTGTTTTTGATGGAAGAGATCACAGCAGTACATGGTCGGTAGTTGGTTAAATTTGAGGATTTGGAGGAAAGACAGATACAGGGGGTTGACTCTAAATTATACTTGGATTACCCCCCCCCCCAGCTTTTTCAAGGGTCAGCTGTGTATCACTCTCTTGCTCTAAATTGTCATCCACTTTTAGGGAAAACTGGAATCAGGTGAGCATGTTAATTGAATTTTATTTCTAAGAAATAAGGTTGATACTTTTTTTTTAATTGACGTAGAATCAGTTTACATTTTGTCAATTTCTGTTACACAGACAATGTTTCAGTCATACACATAAATACAAATATTCCTTTTCGTATTGCTTTTCATTATAGGTCACTAGACGACATTGAACATAGCTCCCTGTGCTCTACAGTAGGACCTTGTTGTTTATCTGTTTTATATATGGTATTTAGTATCTGCAAATCTCAAACTCCCAATTTATCCCTTCTCACTCTTTTCCCCCCCGGTAGCCATAAGGGTCATTACTTTTTCAACCAGGCATTTTCCATCAAACCCTGAACTCCATGCCTTCTACGGTGAAGACCCCACCCAACACATGTGTGGCCTGCCCACCCCCCACGTTCCCAGCCCCCTCAGGGAGAGGAGGCCACATGCACAGGACTTGAGTTCCAGATGGAATTCGACCACCCATTGTTGCCTGTTTGAGAAAGTCATTTAATCTCGGAGACAGAATTCCCTCCTCTGTCAGTTGGGATGTAAGTATGACATCACGGGTTGGTGTGCAGTTGGGATGAGACGCTGGCTGGCTCAGGCAGAGACGCGCCCAGAATTGTAACTCTTCCCAGCTAGGATTAATCAGCAGCGGTTCCCTCCCCGCCAATGGCACCGCTGTACAGATGGATTCTTCGGGAACAATAACAGAATCTTACGTATACATTGGTGTCAGGGAGCATTCCCAGAGGAAGCTGAAAGGATGGTGTGTGGGGCGGGCCCTGGTGGCGAGGCTGGCAGAGGGGTCCCTGGGCCATGTGCTGCTCTGTTTATATTCTCAGGATAGCTCTTTGGAGACTTATTTTAATCATATTTTTTATTGAAGTGTAATTGGTTTACAGTGTCAGTTTCAGGTGTGCAGCAAAGCGATTCAGTTATATATATACATACACATATTTTTTTTCAGATTCTTTTCCATTATATGTTATTACAAGGAATTGAATGTAGTTCCCTGTGCTGTACAGTAGGTCCTTGTTGTTTATCTGTTTTATATACAGTAATGTGTATTTTTAAAGACAATGGTAATCTTCAGAGGCAATTGTTTCCAAACTGAGATGATCATCCGATTCCTGGGAGCACTTAAATGTGTCTGGACCTCCCCCAAGACACCTGGAGTTACTACTTCTGGAGGTGGGACCCAGGGTGGGTTATTTTTTTCCCCTCAACAGAGGCACTGGGGATCGAACCCAGGACCTCGTGCACGCCAAGCACGTGCTCCACCACAGAGCTATTCCCTCCCACCCTCAGGGGGTTTCATTTTTGACTCAGATGCTAACCCAGGCTGAGTCTACCTTCCCATTTTACAAGGGAGAGAGTAGGTCAGGAGGCAGAAGACACGTCTGCCCTCCCTGCCAGGTGCTGTCTGAGGAGGCCTCCCCCACAGCAGCCCGGTCACCCCTCTGCAAACTGGTCCAGGTCTAACACAAGCCTGGAGCGAGCAGTCGCCCCAACAGGTGACTTGGGGTGGAGTTCTGAATAGGCTCTTGAGGGAAACGCAGGCTCGTGACTAGTGACGGTAGCAGGAAGTTGACTCCAGGGGAAGAAAGCGCGCATGTGGTGCTGTTTAAGCCGAGCTGGGGTCACAGGACCAACGATCTACTGTAGTTTTCCGCTTGTCGAGGGCGTACGTCTCACTTCTTGGTGGTGCGCTTGCTTCTCAAACATGCCTCCTGCTGCGCTGACGTCCTCAGAGCCCGTTTTGGCCCCGGGGTGCTTGACCCCCCAGGCAGTGAGCCCGCTGTCCTCTGAGTGGTGTGAAAAACCGCCATTTCGGTGGATGGGTTTTCATCCCTTTTGTGAGCACGCAGCCTCCAGAGTTCACAGCACCCTCACCTGAAGTACCTCATTTATGCACAAACGGCGATGCCTTACTCAGGAGGGCGTTCTTGCTGACTTGGGCAATTCCAGAGCAGCTGGGGGAGAACAGGGGAGGACTTTGAAAGTCGTGGGCGATGCTGGCTACTCACCTGTTACCCGGGACCTCACACAGCGGTCAGACAGGGAGGTTAGGTGGGTGAGTCACCTGCTCACATGGTGATCATGCCGTGGAATTTAGCTGTTTCAGTGTAAACAGTAGGCTAGAAATTAATAAAACGGAGATGATTTCACCTACTCAAGATGGGCTTATGATTTCAAGAAACTTTAAATTCTCTTTCACTGAGGAGATCAGTGTTCTAAGAATTTAATGAAGCAGCTGTAATTTCCCTGTGCCTTTGCAGTGGACGGTTAGCCTTCTGTGTCCTGGAATTAGTGTCAAGCAGCAATATATTTCACGGTGCTTGTAGGATGGTTTATTTCAGTGCCTAACTATTTAGAAAACTAAGTCAGAAAATGAGGGGGGTTTTATTTTCAATGTTTTGAGCTAGATAGTATCTTGAAGGTGCATGACATAACGTATTGATTTTTCCTTGCATTCTCACGTCCCCCAAAATATAACGGGCAGGTTTATTCTTAGACAAAATCCATTTCATCAAAATTCTCATGGTAGCTTTCATATGTGGCAAATGAACTTTTTCTGAAAGGATTAAATATCTAAGCTTTTGAAGCCAGAAGGGTGATTATTACAAAAGCTAGATTAATGCAATTTGACCTAATTTCAAGACAGTGACATTGTAAGCAGCCTTATAAGAATGGCTTGTATTGCAAATATATGTGTTTAAGTGCATGATTCTGAAATAGTTTTTTTTTTACTGTATACTGGAAGATACATTCAGATAAATGCATACCCTCTGTGAGAACTTTTATCTTTAGTCAAATGATGTCATTGTGGAAAGAAGTTGGAGTCTTTGATTTCTTTATTCATCTGTTTATTAATTCAGATAATTTGATGAGCAGCTGCTGTGCACCAGTTACCCTATAGTTGCTTCGGTCCAGTGTGGGTTCTTAAAAACGGTGAGGGTGGAGCTGGGTGCTGCAGAGGGCAGGCTGGTGCCTGGATTTGGGGGTTCTCTGAATGAAATCTGCATTTAACATCACCCCCCAGCAGAGGCCACCTTGGTATGACCGGGGTCTTAGTGGCCAGTGTTCGAGGAGGAGCCAGCAGTGTCTCCCCCTCGTGACCGCGGGCCTGGTATGGTTGTTTTCACAGGAGAAGGAAGACTGGGTTTCTGTTACAGCAGTTGAGATGCTGTCTCAAAAAAAAAAATGTACTTTTTCAATAGATATTCAGCTAAGAAGTAGACGTGTGTGAGTAATTTAACTAAGCAGAAACCTCCATTGATTAACTTCTTCTTTCCTTTGTTAAGTTCGCTTCTAAGAAGAAGCGAGGGGACAGTAAGCCGCCCTGCGAGCTGTTTTGCGCGGCCGGGGGTGGCTTCGCGGCTGGCCCTCACGCCTTTTCCGGCTCGGCGCCACGTGGTCTTGGGCTCCGGGGAGGCGGGGTTCTTCAGCCATCCAAGATGGGTTTTTATTTGACTTCGCTAAGGTCAAGGTTGGGCTAATATTCCACAGGGAAGCTTTCAACGGAGAGTTGAAATTAAACAGTGTTTCTTGTCAGTCCTCAGTTAGGAAATTCAATGAACCCTCATTCCCAGCGCTGTCTGGGGAATTGATGTTTTCCTGTGTTGGGGTTAGAGACCCCGAGGCGCAGGGGTTATGACTGTGGAGAATCCGAGAACGGACAGCAGCAGGAACTGCAGATGGCTTGCAGAATCCCCAGTGTGTGACACAGGGGTTGCTCTGTGAGGATTTGGGGCCGAGCCTGAGTCCTCAGGGGACTCCAGCTGGGGATCAGGAGCCATCTGAAGAAGTCAGAAGGTGAGAGTGTGGTCCTCCACTCTGCACCAGGAGAAAAGAAGTCTACACTGCAAACCCTAAATTAGAGTCGTTTCCACACTTTTAATTTGCATGTAAAATTTAACATTTGTATTCCCTCAGATGCCTGTCATTTCCTTTAGCCTCCCCATATGTGGACCAGACTTATTTATAAATAAAAGCGGAGGGCAGTCTAGACTCTTGAGGGGCCAGAAATCTAAATAGCCGAGGGATTCGGTGGGACATTTTCGGTCTTAAGATAAAGTTTTAACTGTCCCAATGGGAGAACTTTCTCAGGAAACAGACTGCAGTCTGGGTAATTCTGGCTGATGCTTCAAGCCATCAGTGGGAACAGTTAGAGTTTGTGTCCTGGCCCAGCGTTGGAAGGCTCTGGTTCCAGCTGTGGCTGGTGCATGGACTGGGCCCTGCTGATGGCCCACTAAAACCACATGCAGGCTTCTGATTGTCATCCAGCCTCTCATATCCTCGCCTGTGGGACTTGGGCCCGGGGAGGGAGCAGGGCCATGGGGACGTGGCCGGCACCCAAGAAACTTGCATTTTTGTTTCTCCTTTTGACCCCAATCACTTTAGCTTTTACACTGATGGCTTTTTGAAAGGTTCTCATAACTTTTAGGTGAGAATATACTTTGCTGATTTTTTTAATTGACCGATTAACTCTCCGGGCACTGAAACAACCACAGTGATAATGGCTGCGGTCGTGCGCGCTGGCTGTGTGCACGGCGCTCTGCTGGACCATCGTCTGCATCAGATTCCCGGTACTCAGAGCACCTTCTGGGTGGGAGTTATCACCACCCCTGCTACCCTCAGAGGCTCAGGTCTGATAACATGCTCGAGGTGGCACCCAGCAAGGGCAGGTGGGATTGAAAGTCTGTCCTTCTAACCTCCAGCCCGTGCGTGACTGCCGGGCTAGGACTGTGGGAGAGACCCTGATCCAGAAGCTCCAGGGTGGTTCTGCGCCGTGGGGCTGGGGCGGGGGTGGGCGGGGAGGAAAGAATGAGAACAGGTGATGCCGTCACTGTGTCGGCTCTCAGTGCACGCTGGTGTCGCCCTCTTCCCCCGGTGCTGTCGGGGAGAAAGCGCTCCAGCCCGTGCCTCCCTGGGCACAAAGGGGTGCTTGTCTGACGCTCACATTAGAACAGGGACAACAGTGCAGCCCTCAACGGATGGTAGTGACGATTAACCGACAACATGTGCACCGAAGAGCCTGGAGCCTAAACAACCCTGATTTCCCGGATGTTCACAACACAGCTTCCGCTTGGCAGTAGGGGCAGGACATTATAATAAATGACTAAATGCGCAGGAAATACAGATGAAATGGGACCTGCTTTTAGAATCATCTAATCATTTCAGAACAAAATGAAGGTGCTTCTGATGATTTTTTTCCACGACTGTCTAGCAATAAGCGTCAACTGAACAGTGGTCCAGTGGTCCCCAGAATGACGAAAAATGCACATGCTGGTTGGGTGTAGCCTGCATCTTATGAAGATGGTAACGGAGAGGACAGTCTGCTGAGGAAGGAATAAAAGAAGCATATTTTAATTCCTCATTTGTAACCTTCATTAGAGAAGGAGAGAGGATTCTAGAATCAGCAAACTAACGAAAAACGATGTTTTCTCCCCCCCCCCCAAAATTAACGTCTTTGTCATGAAGCTGCACCTGCATTATTGAGTAAAACATCGCCCGTGTTGTATGCGGTGTGATTTCCGTGGGAGAAATTATAAGCGGATGACCCCTGATAAATCATACGCCGCGGCTGCAGGCTGCGCACACCGAGATTAATTGTCTTCTGCGGGGGAGGCTGCGCGCTGTGTGATGGAAATCTGCAGCAGCTGGGTTGGGGATGAGTTCTAATATATGTGTTTACTTTTAAACACTCCTGAGCTGCAGGTGGAAAAGCTGATCAGCAGGTGCACAGTATGTGCATTCGTTTTGTGCTGTCTTTTGTTGGGAGGAGGGTGATGAAGGCATCTTTGCTAGTGAACGATCTGCTTTCTCTGTCTGGGTCCCTGAACATTTCTGGGTCTGGTGCCTGGGGCTTTAGAGCCAGTCTTTGAAAGAGAACCGTTCGTGGAGGGTGGAGGGTAGAGGGTAGGTGCGCATCCATTTCGACTTAGTCTTCGCCTGAATGTGCATTTCTAGATTTGTGCCCAGCAGCCGTGATGCTACAGACATCTGGTGATCCTGGCGTGGCAGAATTGCTGGTAGTGGTCAGCGCCCTCTCCGCGGGTGTGCGTAGCGTGCAAGGGCGAGAGTTGAGGGTGACGATGACCGTGTATTGAGACGCTGTGCTGAACGCCTGTGTGCACGTCACATGTGTAACTTACTCATCTTCCCAGTACCTCCATGAAGTATTCGTTATTAACCCCAGTTTACAAGCTGAGGAAACTGAGGTGCACACCATTTACACAGTTTGCCTAAGATCGTTTGACTCGTTAGTAACGGAACCTGGATTCCGTCCCAGGAGAGCTTAACTCGCATTTAGCACGCTGCGCCATCACCCCTCCAAACTTCGCTTGTAGATGCGTTTGTAAGTTGATACAGTGATGGGATCGCCTGTTTTCATTTGCCCTCATGACCCATCCAAACACCCTTGTCTGTCGGCACCAAAGTGATCATAGGGACAAAGTATCTCAGGTCATCCTGTTTCTTTTTCCACCTTATGATCATAATTTTTTCTCCCTCCCGAGTGAGTGGGCAACCTTCGCTTCTCTCATTCTTTTGCATCCATTTTGCAAAGTGAAACGCCCACAGGAGGCGGAGAATCAGGTGCATCTGTGCGACCACGTCACTCATCCACCGGGAGAGCAGACAGAGGCGTCATTTCCTTGGGGGGAAAATTGCATCTTGCAGACCTTACTCATTTCTCACTTCTGTGTCAGAAGTTCCTTTCCTAAAAACAGCAAGTCTCGGGCATACGAAGGTCATTTTTACATGGCCCACTGATTGCTTAGGAAAACAAAATTTAAATGCACTCTCTTAAGAAGGAAAGATACTGTTTCTCCAGGGTAAGGATTTTCAACAAGATTCTGGGGAAATCTTGTCTCTAAACAACCCTGGGCTGATGTGGGCTGTGCAGCGTGGCTTTGTTAATTGGATTGTAGCTGCTTGGATAATTAACAGGGGACAGAATATTTGAACTGCAACCCAACGAGGGTCCTCTCAGGTTTGCACCAGGTGGTGGGTGAGGGCCAAGGCGATGGGGATAATGAAACTTTGGGTTCTGGAAATTCAAGAGAAGCCGTACAATGTCATCTTTCTGTTTTTGTTGAAGAAGGAGGAGGAGGAATCCTCCCTCCTAAGGAAAGCTGACTTGCCAGGCACTCGTGCCCACTGTGACTGCGTCACGTGGATTTGGCTTAAACCCGGCACTCATTTCAGACACAGCCGTGCGGCAAAACGTTCCAGGATCCGACATCTCGGTTCCTGCTGTAGCGCTTCCCTTGTTTCTATAGTTACGCTGAACAAGTCATGGAGGTTTTCAAGGCTCCGTGATCATTTCTGTAAAATGGGGATAATCAGATCTTCCCCGCTAACTTCCCAGAACTGTCGGAAAGATGAAACAAAGCGGTACCCATATCGGAACGTGGAACCCCCAGACTCAGTCCCGGGTGTCAGTCTGTTTACACTTTGGCTGCAGTCGAAATACTGAGTGAGTGTTTTGAGCGTTTCTATTGAGGGCTTCCTCTCGGCAGACAACTATGTTCATCTGGTCATAGAAAATGAGTCTGTCTTTGCACACAAACAGCCTGGTAGGATGTGACAGGTGCTGGCGGGGGTGAGGGGGCTGACACTCTGGGAGGCTCAGGGGATGCAGGAAGGAGGCCATCAGGTGCTTCTGTCCCGCCAAGCTTTGGGGTGTGCACTTCCTTAAAGAAGAGAATGACTTCTATCCCAGTGGAGGGTGGGAGAGCTTCACGGAGGAGACTGAACTTTAACTCAACCTTGGGGGAGAGATGCTATTTAATGTTACTGCGTGTGCACCATATGGTATATAATGTCTGTGTGCTATAATGTGTAATTAATATGATAAGATATAATGTGTATGACATCTGGTCATCATGTGATAAGACTGCATACAACACATGACTGTGCAGGGAGTGGTCCGCCCATGCTACACTTCTGGAAAAACCAAAGCCCAGCGTCCTCACTGGGGGAAACGCCATCTGGTTCTCCCTGGCTCTCCCCCGCCGAGGCAGAGAGGAAGGTTTGATGAAGAGAAGTATCAGAGACACAGCTCTGATGTCTGGAACTCTTCCTGGAGGTGACAGAGAAGTGTCTTGAGAGAGGGCATGGCTCCGAGCATAAGCAAGGCAGCCACTTCAAAGGGATGCTGGGGGGAAAACTCAGGCTTTGGGAGTGTGTTTGGGATGAACTTGGAGTGTGTCTGGGCCAGAGAGTCTTGTTATGTAATTGCTGCAGTGATGAGCCTGAATGAGATCACGCAGGAAAAGAATTTGAAAGAGAAGAAGGGCTGAAAACAGACGGTCAGAGCCAGCAAGGGAAGGGGGGAAGGTCCAGCCAACCCACTCCCGGGCAGGTGAGAGTTTCAGCCGCACGGTGGGCAAGGGGAGTGAGGAGGGGAAAGCTGCCCAGCTTTCACGTAGGCGCCGTGGGCTTCCATCGATGGAGATGCATTTGCACCGATCTTAGTGCAATTTTGATCCCTCCGTTTCATCGAACTTGATTTCTCTCCTTCTGAGCATATCTTCATTGCAAAAAGCTCCCTGACCTCTTGGCTCCTACATACTGATAGAACTCTGCTGGAGAGAGGTGCCCTCGGGCTGCTGAGCAGCTGCGTGGGGCGGACGCAGAGGTTGATGGAACGGGGGTGGGAGGGCCCCTGCTGATGCCGCGGCTGCTGGCCCTCGGAGGGTGTGCTCCCCGCGGGCCCCGGCAGCCGCGGGGCCAGGGAGCCAAGACCAGCGCTGGGTAAGTGGTAGAAGAGAGGGGCTCTTTACTTTGTTTATTGATTGATCTGAGTGGGCAAATAAATATTCATTTTGCCTCCTGTTGACTCTGTTTTACAAAATCAGAGTAGAAAAGAGAGGCTTCTCTAAAGGAGCACACTCCGTGCGGGCCTGCCTGTGAGTCTTCCGGGCGCACGTCCCTGAGAGAATGTCTTCCCATCACCACGTTCCACAGGAAGACGGGGTTGCCTTAATCACCAGTATCTGCAGAAAGCAGGTCTCATCGACTCGCAGGCTGTTGGAACGGGGGAGGGTTTTCCCCGTCGTCTGGCACGTTTGTTCGGTTTAAAGATCGGAAGCAGGCTCAGAGAGGGGCGGGGGCTGCCAGCCCTGCGTCTCCCGGGGAGACACGTGTGCTGAAGGGAGGATGCAGTGCCTCCCGGGGGAAGGAGGGGACGAGATGGAAGCCTCACGTGCCTGAGACACACAGCTCCCAGCACTGCCTGAGAGTCGTCCTTTATGTTCCATAATAATTACCTGCTCACCCCCAAGGACACCGCATAAGCAGCCTGGTAATTACGGCGCCCGGTTAGTATTCACCGCTGAGGAGGCGGATTAAACTGGAACGTTAAAGAAACGCACCACTAACTCCCAACGCTAACCACTTACGGAAACAACCGCCAGCCAACACACGAAACTCAAATCTTTATGAGATTAAAAATGAGTGCTGGGCAATTCACGTCGGCACGTGGTGGGACTTTGTCATGACTGAACTTTGCCAATTTGTTTGATTAAAGTAGCCAGTCGTGTCTGAGGGTCTTCGCGAGGCACTTCGTCCCTAATTGCCCTTGACTGATGACTTGAAATCTAAAGCATACTGTTTTCCCAGAGAAGACACTTCTAAACTGGAAATCTCTGCTTGGTCAGATTCTGGAAACATTAGCCCCCGTGTATTTGTTGTCCGTTACTGCCTAACGGGTTACCCTGAAGCTCAGCAACTTGGAAGGACACACGTGCGCCTCCCACCCATGAGGGTCACGTGTTCAGGCTCATTCATAAGGTTGGCTTCCCTCAGAGGGAATATCCGCCTAGAACAGAAGCCGCAGTCTTATCATTTAATCTTGAAGTTGGTCTACCGTCTTGTGTTGGTCACACAAGCCAGTGTCACAGGTACCCTACGGGGAGCACTGCAGGTGCGAATGCCAGCGGCGGGGGGACTGGGGACATCTTCAAAGCTGCTCGCCACACCCCTTGTCTGACTACATTGCTCTTTTCCTTGGAGCCGTCCGAAGAATCATTGTATCCAATTTA
The DNA here is from genome assembly GCF_009834535.1 of Camelus ferus. Taxonomy (NCBI): domain Eukaryota; kingdom Metazoa; phylum Chordata; class Mammalia; order Artiodactyla; family Camelidae; genus Camelus; species Camelus ferus. The sequence continues at coordinate 3,218,367 of NC_045702.1, read as the reverse complement.
AGTCTTCCATTAGTAAGTATCATGGGTTCTATTTAGAATAAAAATCCAACTCTCAGCCAGATGGACGAGCAGGGAATCACACGCACTACACAAAACACATCTTCAGAGAGACAGATGTACGGGTGCAGTTAATAGTTTTGAAGTAAAAACTTTCTATTTTGTGCATTTTTATTTTTAATAGTATGATGTTTTAGGTAGGAAAGAACCGTGAATTTCACTTGCTGTTGATTCAGCCCTTTTCCTAAACTTGCCATTATTATTCTAGTTAAAAATATTCATTAAACATTGAATATTGTGTGAAATGTATTGCAGAACCAATTCCAAGGTGGTGCCAGTCGCCCCCTTAAAAACAGTAGACTAAATTATAGTATGTATGATTCTAAGGGGAGGAAATTTGAGGATGCCTTCAAGAAGAAAAGGAAACATTTAAAAATAATTACAGTTTGAGGGGAGGGTGTAGCTCAGTGGTAGAGCACATGCTTAGCATGCATGAGGTCCTGGGTTCAATCCCCAGTGCCTCCATTAATAAACAAACAAATAAATAAATAAAAATTTCAAAAATAATGAAAATAAAATAAAATAATTGCAGCTTTGGAAACTAATGTCCAGGGTTGCGCTGCTTAGCTCCGTTCACTGCACGCCAGCATTATGGATGATGAGTCTTTTCCATCTTGAGAAGCTGCAGACACAGCGTCCTTACCCTGTTTTGCCCATCCTGGAGGCAGGGGTCCTGTCTGTTGAATCAGTACTTGTCCTTTAAAATCTGAGATTAAAAAGACAGAATCCAAGGTACCGTCACTGGGAAGGGAACAGACTGGATGGAAGGAAAGAGCCTTCAGGAGAAGCAGGTAAGATTTCCATGTGACCCAAGTGAAAAGGGTAGAAACTTAAAGGCACGTGCGGCTTATTCAGATAACAGCTCTGGTTCTTCTGCTGCAAAGGTCGAGGCGTCGCCCGCGGCTACAAAGTTCCTGAGTTTTCTTTGTCTGAAGCAGTGATGCTGACGGTTACCTCTCAGGGCGTATGGGGTTGAGTCAGATGCCCTCCTGAATGTGCCGTGTGCTGTCCGTGCGCAGAGCAAGAGTGCCCTGAAAGTGGCCTTCCCTGTCCTCACCGTCACAGCAGTGCTGGCTCTGCGTGACTCAGGTCACCTGCCCTGCTTTTCCAGATGAACATGCAAATGTTTTCCCTTTACCTACTGGAGAAATTCTGGAAAGTAAAGTGGAAGTTTTGTTTGGTGGTTGGACTCATCTTCCTGGACGCAGAGGAACTCAGTGGATGAAGGAAGCCGCTGGTGAAGACTGCAACACAGAAGGAAGAAACCTTTGAAATATGATGCATGATGTGAAGATAACTTAGCTACTGGTACCTTGAGTTTTCTAAGAAATGGGTGCAAGTAAATCTTACATTAATAGTGACTAGTGGGAAACCAGGAGGCGGGCTGTGGAGTCTGTGCAACACACACAGACGCCCTCGGAGAAGATGCTTGCTGAATGTCACACGTCGTTAGTCTGGGCGTCCTCACTCTTCTGAGAAAGGAAACCAGAAGCTCTCCAGTCAGCCTTCACATTTACATTTTGAAAAGACAAGTCCACAGTGGAATTTCCACATCGTCCGAAAGGCAGAGAAACATTTTCTTTTATTAAACACACTTCACAGTTTTGTTTGTGGCCAATCTTTTCTTCAATTACTTCAGTTTCACAAGCTCTGAGAACTGGCTCTCAGGACCCTGGTGGGGAAGATGAAGAGTAGATGGACAGTGGAGACACACACAGACACACACAGACATAAACACACATAGGCACAGACACACACACACACACACACACACACACACACACACACACACTCTTTGCCTTGACATTGAACACCAGCTCTTAAACCAGGCAGTCCCACCCATGGGGTCACACGTCAGCAGCAGACCTCCAGGCCAGTGGTTCCCGAAGTGTGGGCTTCAGACCAGCACCATCAGCATCACTTGGGATCTTGTTAGGAAGGTGGCCTCTCAGGTCCCATCCCAGATCTGCTGGGTCAGCATAGGTCATCCCTGAGTCTCTTTGAGCTCCCAGCAGTCAGAGAAAGAGCAAGATGGACTTCAGGATCGAGTGACTATGAGTGAGTATTGGGCAATTCGTGTCGGCATATGGTGAGACTTGATCACGCTGACTGAGTGTCTAGAACAACTGGTACGGCTTCTTCAGGCCTGGGCAGTGTGTCTGTTCCTGGGAGAAAGAAGGGACTGTGCAAACATAATGCATCCATGCACGCCTAGTTAGTGTCACGTGATCACCCACTAACAGCTCAGGTAATTAGGTTTATTTATTATTTTTTTTGATGGAGGGACTGGGGATTGAACCCAGGACCTCGCAGCACGCTAAGCACACGCTCTACCACTGAGCTCTGTCCTGCCCCCGCACTGAGTCTTCCTCTGATATCATATGTCCCACTAACCTTCTCCACGCGCTCACCCAGGCAGGTGGCAGACTCTGTAGAGCAGACACCATTTCAGGCCTCTGATATTTATGGTTTTGCTGCCAACCTTTTCCTCCAACCAGAATTCCTACCCACAGCTAAATTTCCAATATAAGTTAAGATCCTTTGAGATTTCTCCAAGGGTTCCTGTTTCCAAATGGCATATAACTCTTTTCTATGGCATTTCTTTGGTCCCTCACTTGTCATTTTAAAAAAATCACTCTGTGCACATTATATTGTGACTGCCTCAGTCCGACTGAAGAAAGTTCGGAGAGGAAGACTCACATCTGACATTTCTTTGTATCATTCCAGTGTCCAAGCAGGTCCCTACACATCATCATTCACGCTGTTCAGTTAGATGCCCTTTAGGTAAATAGAGCTTTCCCTACCATGGACGTGCCCGGGTGTGCTTAGGGACACTCACTCTTGGTCCCTCTCCACCGTCTGCGTTTCCGTGGCGGTGCTGCTCTCACCAGCGGCCGCAGGTGGGTGGTGGCTCATGGGGGGTGTTTTGGTTTGGTTGTCCTGCGTGGTTGGCTTTCCTTTTGAACCTCAATTTAAAACTTGGGAAACTTCATGTACAAAGTAAAACTCATGGCTTCCTCTGAGATAAAAGGAGACGTAGAGCCTGCATCCGCATTCCCACAGGAGGCGATGTGGGGTCATGCCCCTTGAGGAGGGTGTGGATTCCAGGGCGCCACCGCGCCCAGCACCCCCTCCTGAACTGGGTCCAGTTCACCACCACATGATGTGAAACCTCAAGCGTGTTAGTCGTCCCAGCGCCGTGACTGTCTCAGGTTGGAGACAGTCCTCTGTGAGGAACGCCTGGTTCCAGCTGTTGGCTCTGCCGCTTACCAGCTGTATCTAAGCACTCTTGTACGAGACATTTTCCCTCTGTCTCTCTTTGCCTTCTGTAAACCGGGGATAGTGATGGTACCTAACTCGAAGGTCATGAGGGTTGAGTGAGCTAATGTCTACGCAGAGCTCAGAACGAACCTGGCACACACTCAGTGCTCGGGCAGTGTCTGCTCTCACTGTTCTCAGGGCCAGCAGTCCTAGCAGCATTTACCACTGTTTCTCTTCTAAGCAGAAAAGCAAAAGATGGGCTGAGAAAGTCATGTTCTTTGTCCCACCTTTCAGTAAAAATCGGACAAAGCACATTTCTTTTTAAAAGCAAAGGATTTTCCTGAACAGTTAATGTGAGCTTTAGTGTTTTGGTGTAAAGGAGGCTATAAACCAATTTCACCAATTACCTGCTTGGGCCTTTGTTAGATTAAGGTCCAAAACGCAGGTTGGTTTTGCATTTTCCCAAGTCAAATTCTAGTACTGGGTTTGTGTGGTTTGGAGTTTGAGCTTTTTAATGCAATCTTTTTTATTTGGGGATGATTTTAGGTTTTCAGAAAAGTTGTGAAGATAGTACAGAGAGTTCTTGTATACCCCTCCCCCAACATCCACGTTGTTAACATTACTTCTCCATACACACTAGTCAGCACCAAGGAGCTGAGACTGGTGAATTACTATTAATTAAACTCTAGATTTTACTTGGGTTTCACCAGCTTTCCTACTGATGGACTCTTTCTGTTCCAGGGTCTGGTCCTGAACCACATTGCATTCATTTGGTTGTGATGTCTCCCCAGTGTTCTCTGATTTGTGACAGTTTCTCAGTCTTCCCTTGTTTTTCCTGACCTTGAGTCATTTATTTATACTAGGAATGTTAGAGGCTGAGTTGCGCCTCCCCAGGTTAATAGGTTGGGATCCTAAACTCATATACTCCAGAATGTGACTGTATTTGGAGACAGGGTCCTTACAGAGGACCTTAAGTTAAAATGAGCTCTCTCGGGTTGGTTCCTGTGTCCCTTTGATACGTCCCGTACATCTGGTATTTGAATTTTCCTTACCCTGGCCCTAGAATTGGCCATTTCTCCAAAGAATGCAGATCCCTTTTATTTGAAAATGGCATTTAGAAACCAAGGTCTATGGTACCAGGTTTTGGTTCTTGACCCGTGGCACCAGCTGGTTCTGTAACGGTATCGTCTAACAGCCTTACTCCTGCCTGTCAAACCGTTTCTCCCTGTTGGAAGCCTGTCGCTGTCCATGGTACTGATGGTGAAAGGCTTTTCTTATGCTGGGAAGAGAGAAAAATATATGAGAGTATCACATTTCAACACACAGTTACAGTCATTCTCTGCTCACATTTGTGATGCTAATAAAGGGAGAAAGCTATATCACTTGACTGAAGTAAATTCAGAATTTTAGAATTTAATGAGAATACCTGTCTCTTTGTGAATTCATCCCTTGAAGAAGACAAGAGAGCCTCTTTAAAGAGAAAACATGATAAGACACTGTCCAAAATGGTATGTGTGAACAAAGATCACACAGTTTTAGATTTGCCTAACACCATGTCTTAGTGATGACAGTTCAAGTGGACACGTGCTTAAGCTGTGGCTGGAAGGGTTCAGTTTAGATGTGTGCATTTCCTGACAGGTAAGATTAGTGGATTTTGGAGAAAGCAGTAAGGAGGTTTACAGAATTTTCTTCTAAGTCTGCTAATAAACAGGTGCAGACTGCCTTCAATGTCTACTTGGTTTAAAATGTTTCAGATTCAATATTTCATTGGATATAAATGATCCCCCCTGCCAACCATGATTGAAGCATACGAAACCCTGAGGTTCTTCCTGTTCTGTGCACGTGTGTTGGAGGGTAAACAGACTTGTGACATACTATACTTTTTTTTCTTACATCTTCCTAATATGTTGATCTCCGGAGATAGAGGTTAAGAGGCAGTGCTGGTTATAATTAAATAACCAAACATTACTTTTCACTTAAGGGTCTTTAATCAATGCATGTTAAGTGCAAATATATTCTGCATTATTACTGCAGTGGATTTTTTATTTTACTGCTAATAAGCATTAAAGTCCCAGAGTGTGAGATATTTTGTCTCTTTCCTTTTAAAAATTTACATTTGGTGTTTTCTCTTAGAGCCTGATTTTTAAAAGCATTTAAAAACATTGTTTAACACATGGGAAAACACACTGCCACAATTCTTTCTTTATATGAAGAAATAAGTGCACATTTGGTTCCCTGAGAAAATAAGAACTTTTAGAGTTAACTGTTAGGAATTAAAACATGTGTCTACAAGATTTGCCTGAAGTAGTTTGGACCTGAGGCTGTCTTCTGCCTCAGCCCTGTGAAAGATTCCCACCAAATCAGATACTTCTAGGACTAGGAGTAGGTCCTTGAACGGTCAGAGAAGACACCCCTCTCTACCTTTGGTGGAAACCAGCCCTGGATAACCTTTATAAAGAGGACACTCGCTGATATTCAGCAGAAATGTCACAGAGACAGACTGCAATGCCATCCTGAAAGTCCCTGTTTTTAAAGACAGTCACACTGGGAGTTAGGGCTTCAACATGAATTTTGGGGGACACAATTCAGCCATATTCATGGATTTTGAGTCATTTGAGTAAAAGCTTTATCTGTCAATTTCCAGCAGCTCCAGAGAAAGAGGAGCAACATTTTTTTTTAACCTAAGAAATCTTCTGAAAGCTCTGCATTTCTGTGCTCCACTTTCTCAGCGCTGCCTAGTCGGAATGGCTTCATCTCTCCACCTCGTGGCTTTACCTAGCTCTTCCCTAGCTCCTGCGCTGCCCGGGGTACTGGTCTGAGCAGGTGCTGCCTCCCACGTGCTCTCAGGTGTAGCTGCTCAGTGTTCCTGCTCTGCTTTCTGCCCTGAAACCCTACAGAACTTGATCCCGAACTTGGCCTCACGGATTCCCCCTCATTATAAACACTGTCTGAGTAACCAGGTTGGAACATTCGGAGTGGGTGTAAGAAGCATTGGTATCACCTGGGAGCTTGTTTGAGCTACAGGCTCTCCAGCCCCACCCAGATCTCCTGAATATTGATATTCCTCATGAATATTAGAGTTTGAGAAGTAGTGCTCTAGGTGTAGGTCAGAAGCAGCCGCCACCCCATCCTCCAGCCACCGAGCCGTCACCCAGTCCCCCTTGGGTCTCTACGTGTTTAAGTAAACCTAGTCATACCAGCTTCTCCTCAGGGGACTCACTTTCCTAAACAATGTGTCGGTGCCTACTAGCTTTTTACTCAGTTATTCAGAGATCACAGATCCGTTTCTGTGGAGCCTGTTACGTATTGTAGGACTCTTTTTGATAGGAAGGTGATCATGAGATGGAAGACAGATACATATATATATATACATATATATACCATTTTGATTTTCTAGAGAAAAAAATAGGGGATATTATTTGAATCCATTTACCCAAAGCCAATTGTAAGTATTTTTAGTTCTACACGTTTGTTTTGTATTATATACACAAAAGGCTTTCTAAATAAGGGATTCAAATAGTAATCCCTTTTCTATTTAAATTTTTTCGTTGTTTATCATTGGACTTTAGATGTATGAGTAAGGTTAAGTGAGTCAAATGCTTTCCTTGCAACTGCTTGAAAAATTCAATAACCAATTATTTTAAATAATTGAAAATTAAGTGAAAATCAACATGAGTATAAAGCAAGATTTCTTTTTTCACCACTAGTAATGCTTGCTAGTGAGCCAAATAAAAATCACCTGCTTTCTCATGAAAAGTAATGACCTGACAATCACAAAGTGCTTTGCAGAAAGTGTCCTTTCAGCATGACTATAGTATAGAGTTTTTTAAAAAAGAGGCCAATGAGAATAAATGAAACACACAATTGTAAATTGCCTAGGTTTTTAAGCCATTGTGTCCGTTATTTTCATTGAGAGGAAAAGGTTCTGATATTTCTGCTTGACATCTTCAAACTCTGTAGTGTTATAGCATCTCACAACTTGCTAAAGAACCACTTTAAAGCTTTGCCCTTTGATTTTCCATCATTAATAGTGGCTTCCATTTTTTTAAGTGGATAATTCAGGCTAATACGAACTTAGCTTAGGAATGTTACTACTCAGACTGATAAAACTCAGGTATACCTGAAAAAAATAGAAGTAAGAGCTTTTCTATCAGAAAGAAATTATTTTCAACCTATGAGTTTCCTCTGCCATGTTGGTTATGCGGTATAACTTAATTAAAAATAAAAAGGAAATGTTTCCTTGTAAGGTATGTAATTTGGATCAGTCTTCTCAAAGCCCTCCCTGAATTAATCACCGTTATAAACCCTTTAATGGTTCTCAGTTTCCTGTGAGGTGAAACAGAAATTTCCTGTCTTGATTTTCAAGGCACCTTCAGCTGAATTTCGTTTCCCCTACATTTCTTTCCACCATTTTTCTCTGCAAATACTCTGTTCCTACATAACCTCCGTGGTCTATACCAAGCCCTACTGTGTCGTTCCTCGGAGCCTGCTTTAGTTAGTTATCTGTTGCTGTAGGACAGATCACCCCTAAACTCAGTGGCTTAAGACAGTATTAGTCCTGGGGGGACGAGGTGTAGCCTAGGGGTGAAGTGTGTGCCTAGCATGCACGAGGTCCTGGGTTCAGTCCCCAGACCTCCATTTAAATAAATACATACATACATACATACCTAATTACCCCCCAAAATAACAATAACAATAACAATAATAATAATAAAACATTAGTCCTTTATTATCTCTCGTATTTTCTGTGGGTCCAAAAATGGGGAATAGCTTGGCTACTTGGTCTGACTTGACCTCTCTCTCTCTGAGGTTGCAGGCAGATGTTGGCTGGGGCTGCAGTCACATCTGAGGGCTGGGCTGGGGCTGGAGGCTGTACCCTCAGCTCCTTTACGTGACTGGCAAATGAGTACTGGCTGTTGGCTGCTTGGGGGTCCTTCCGCTCAAGTTATGATGCATCCAAATCACTGGAAGCTTATCTAAGTGACCTGTTATATGGGTGTCTTCAGAATGGAGGCCAAGGGTGTGATGGAGCAAGGCCACCGTTTCCAGACTCTTGGACTTAAGGATGATCTCAGAGAGCCCCTCCCCCCCAGTCATCTTCCAGACTGGCTCAGTGACACCTGAAATTCCTGAAGTAGAATTTTTTTCTGCCTTTGTGGTTCTTTTCCTTTTCCAATTTTTGTCTGCTTATCACTCACCTGGAGATCTTAAAATGTAGATTCTGTTTCCGTAGATCTGGGGTGAAGGCCCCAGATACTGCTTGTCCAGACCGAGACGTGGAGGCATTAGAGTGACTAAACCTCTCGGAAGATAACACCTGACCCATTGCTGATTGAAAATCGTATCTGCAGCACAGGCCGTTCCCACAGGCTGCTCCCAGGGAACTGCCCCAGGCATCTTGAGTTTGAGGTGCTTCCACCTGAACTGATGATTTCCTTCTCTGGTTGGTTCCCCTGCACAAAAAAAAAAAAAAAAGAAGAAGGGAAAGGTGGGTTCCCCCTTCTTTGCTCCCTGTCCTGGGCAGCGGCCCCTCCCACGTGAGAGATTGCACCGTTCCACTCACTTCCTCTCCTGCCCGTGCCCGCGGCCCTGTGACGACAGCTGTTGGGCGTCCCCCCCCCCCCGCGCCTCCTCCCGTCTTCAGGTCCACTCCGGGCACCCTCCTCACCTCTTGCCTAAGCTCTTTAAACCAGAGCAAAAGCCATCTGTTTGGTTTTCTCCTTCACGCTTCACCCTCCGCCTAGGGTGTTACTAATGCGTCCGTGGAACAGTATCACTTAGGCGCCTTCAGCGGTCCCCGCGGCCCAGAGCCGGGCTCACGAGGTCGGTGTGATGACCGGTGACCGCCGCCGTCCCAGTCTGTGCTCCCGCTACGCCAGGACACATGCTCTCCAGTAAACGGCGTACTTTCCAGCCAGTAACGATCCTCCCCTGCAGCGTGGCGTGGCGGAGCCTGCAGAAACCTGCTCACCTTCCAGGCTCGGGTCAAGTTCCCGCTTTCTGCAGGACGCCTTCCCCAAGCCCGCCACCCGTGGAGGTGCAGGTGCAGGTCAGAAGAGCCCGCCCCGCCTCGCCTGCCCTGACGTCCTGCTTTTGTAGCGTCTTCTGCTTCTGTTAGTGTCGTTCTTTTGGTTCTTCTTACTGCGTCGTGAGTTTCAGATGACAAAGGCTGGGGTTTATTCATCTTTTTGTCTCTTAAATCAGCCGGCACAGAAGCCTGTTTACAATAGGTGTTTAATGGATGTTTAGTCCGTTGATCAATTCAATGAATGTTTCTTGGACTCTTCTGAAAGGAGATTTTGTGGAAGGAGAGAGGAGAAGATGAAAGGACACTACGTACCGAGAGAATGAGTGGCTGGAGAGAGGGAGGGAGGGAGGCATGATGTCAAACGTGCCTGAAGCCCAGCCTCATCCCGGAGCGCTGAGGGCGTTAGGGAATGACCCCGCCGCGCCGCTCCCTGCTCCTTCCTTCTCGTGCTCTGCCACCAGCTTATTTCTCTTCTGCCTCTCTTGGGAAACTGTATAGTCAGTGTTATTTTATATTCAATTTTTGTTGTTTTTTGGGAGGGAGTTATTCGGTTTATTTATTTATTTATTTATTTTTATTTAAGGGAGGTACTGGGGATTGAACCCACGACGTCGGGTGTGCTAAGCATGCGCTCTACCACTGAGCTGTCCCCTCCCTCCTATTTTTCTGTGATTTTTGATCACCTTTATACCTGAGAGACGACTCCCGTAGGAACGTGAGGTTGAGAATCTGCGAGACAAGCAGCTGGGCCATCAGTGTATTAGCAAGCAAGCCCTAGAAACGTGAGGGGCTAATGTTTGCGGCCAGGGGTGTGCAGACGCCTCCAGCCAGGAAGGTGAGTCGTGGCGGAACCTGTGGGTCTCCCGCCCCGGGGTCTGCCGTGTCCGAGCGTCAGCTGGGTTTCACGCTCCCTGTGGATTCATGGACACAGTGTCAGGGACCGCAGGCTACCACCAGCATGTCATCTGTAGCGCGGCTGCAACAGTGGCGGCTAGAATGGAATGTAAGAACTAGAGTTGCAAAGAATAATAGCCTTCAGGAAAATATGGCTCTGTCCACAGACTTTCATCACGATTGTTTCAAAGAAAAACAGTTGAGATGCAATACTGTGTCCTTGCATGGACGCTGGGCTTGTGGACATCCACAGACGGGAAGGTGAGATGCCGGCTCACCGTGTGTGAGAATGGCCACGTGCTGGGAGTAAACAAAGAGCCCAGGCTTGTGTTTCCGACACAGTGCGTGTCCTCTGCTTACAGACATGTTATCCCGCCAGGAGTTACACTCAGGCTTGAGTCACGTTAAAAAATGCGTGTGGCTCCTAGGTTAGTTCTGATGTGTTTGCATTACTTTCCACACCTCTCTTGGCTTCTTGGTAGCCAGGTGGCCTTGAGGGAGACCAAGTCCTGGAGAAGACGTTCTCCCTGCTCTCGGAGCTGTGTGAAGGGTCTCAGGTGGGGGGGGGGGTGCTGCTGCTGGGCGCCCCTCCCACAGCCCTGGCTCCGCTCTGGGCTCATCTGCCTTTTCTCTTCTTCTCTTGGAAGTGGTAGAACCAGAGCTAAGAGGAAGCTATGGTCTGGAAAATGGGCACATGTTGCCCTGGTATTGAGGGAAGAGGCGAAAACCAGGATCTGAAGAATGATCTTACTGGTGACTTAGTGTGTGACGTCCGGCACCTTACTTAGCGACTCTCATCCTCAGTTCCCACAGTGAAGTGGGCATAACAGTGTCTCGTTTCCAGCCTGGCTGTAAGAATTGCAGGCGCTCCATTTAAATCTGTACCCTCTTCCGGAACCTGTGTCAAAGATAAACAGAAGCAGACACTAGATGAAGAGGTAAGGGCAGGTTTGAATCAGCAATAGCTGTTGCAGCAGGAAGAGGGACCAGTGCGAGCCGGTCTCAGCTCCGATGTGTGCAGGTGTGACTGGGCGTTTCAGAGGGAGGGGGAGCGGGGAGGAGGAGCCGGGACGATGTGGGGGGCGAGGCCTTAGAAGACTCAGGAAGTGAGAAATTACAAGGGGAGGGGGTCAGCGCCAATGCCTTGAGGCCAGCTGTGTCTGCAGCTGGAGACCGTAGCAGTTGGGCACTGGGAGACGGGGGCTGGGCACAAACAGTACATTCTTTGTGGCGGCCTCGAATTTCCTTAGCGGACACCTGGGGGGGCGGGGCCAGGGCCAGCCTAAAGATGCAGCCGTGAGCTGTCAGAAGCTCTGGTTGGGTGGGTCCCAGGGCTGACACACTGAGGATGAGGATTACTGGGGGAGGGGCTCAGAGCCCGGTGGGGGATGGGTGGGGAGCGGTCCTTGTCACAGGTGCTGCTAGCCTGGGAAAGCACTTGGCCATCTCTGAGCTCCTGAGTAGGGAGTGTGGAAAAACAAACACAACAAAACTGTGTTGTCAGTGGACGATTTTATTGGCAAAATGCATCTCAGTGATGATTGATGAAATGGAAAGTTGCGAGCTGCCTCCGTTAGTCACTCTTGCAAGTTAGTTGCATTTCACACCACAGCAAGGCTTCTGATTACATTGTATAACGCCAGGAATGGAGAGAACTATTGAGTGTGAGTTTATTTGCTCTTCAGGCAGCAAATTAGGCAGGTTATTCAGAGGTGCTGATGAAAGCTGCCAAACTTCACACACATACCTTCACTGATAGAAAAAAAAAAAAGCTGTGTTTTGACAGAGCGAAGAAATGTAGAGAGTGATCTCCCCCGGCTGCCGGAGACTCTTCACGGACTTGGTTCTGTGGTCTTTTGTTTTCAGTTTTCTTTTTATGGAGAGAAGACAGGGCCACACTTCCCAGCGATGTGGACACGTGTATGAGTATCTTCAGACTTCTCTCGACCAGCCTGTAAAGATGCTGATGTCCTCCACCGTGACCTCCCGTCATTGCACTCCCGTGGGGAGACATTGCACTCCCGTGGGGAGACATTGCACTCCCAGGGGCCTAGAGAGCCCTCCACCCTAGAGCTGGGGGTTTATCTCGGCTCATGCACGCAGGTGCCGTCCCCAGGGCAGACCTGTGGTCCATTCAAAGAGGAAATTGTCCAAAGAAAACAAGGCACGATGCATCAGCTTCCTATTGCTCCTCTGACAAGTTACCACAAATTTAGTGGCTTAAAATAACGCAGATTTATGATCTTACACCCTGAAGCTCAGAAGTCTGGAGTGGGTTTCGTTTGGCTCAAATCGTGGCGTGGGCAGGGAGGGCAGGGTTCCCTCCAGAGGCTCCAGGGAGCATCCATTTCCTTGCCTTCTTCAGCTTTGAGAGGCCACATTCCTCGGCTCCTGGCCCCTTCCGCTCCCCCAGCAACGGCCAATGGGGAGGCTTTCTAACATCACATCACTCGACACCAGCTCTTCCCCCGCCCTCTTCCGCACTGAAGGACCCCTGTGATCACACTGGGCCCCCATGAATAATCCAGGATAATCGCACAGTTTCAGGTCAGTTGACTGGGAACATTAATTCCGTCTGCTGCCCTAACTCCCTTTGGTTGTATAACCTATTCACAGGTCCTGGGCATAAGAGGTAGACGTCTTTGGGAAGCCAGCATTCTGCCTCCTAAAGGGGAAAACGTCGATTACAGTGAAGTACGTTTCAGCCAGTGCAGTTCCGCGCTGGCCGAGGGAGGCACGCATCTCCCACGGTGCCCTGCTCTGCCATCGCGATACGTGATAGTGAGTGCTTCTCAGCGACCACAGAACTGGATGAGGGGTCAGGATGGATTCCAGGTCCATCAGGTGCCACTTGACAGCTGTGCGCCCTCAGGGAAATCTGGCTCTTCAGCAGACATGTCGGCCCTTGGTCTTCTCGCCTGGGAAATGAAGGGTCTGCGTTAGGCTCTCCGTAATCTCCTCCAGAGCCCCCCAGGTGTGGAGGAACCCTCCTGGTCTGAGGTGAAGGTCGTGAGCACTCGTTTGCTTTCAAGTGGTTATTGTGTTCTTGATGTATTTTTATCTCAGATGCTCATAAAGTTTTCTGCACATTTAAAGATAATGATTTCCTCGTGGTGCAGTTAAGGTAGATGAATCCAGCTTAACGTGTCGGATGGACAGTTTATTCCTTCCTTAGGAAGATGAACGGACTAATTCAGTGGTTTTATACATCGTTCCAGCCCTTCCCTTCTCGGTGACCAAGTTCCCTTTCTTGGTCCGTCTGGAAACCAGTCACTGAGTTTTCTCAGCGTTGACACATGGTCTTACCAGAGGGTCAGGCGTGGGCTTTAAAGGATTGCAGTGAGGATTGCAATCTGGGTGCCTTCCAGAAATAGACTGAAAACAGTTCTTATTTTTCATGTTGTAAACCCCTTGGAGACAACACTGAAGAGAAACTCGTCAGTGGATTTGAACTGGTAAAAATAGCTGGGAGGGTCAAGACGTAACCATTTCAGGCTTCGTGTCTTCTGTGTGTGGGCAGGTGGTGTGGCCCTGACTTACGTCCCTTGTGAGGCTCGGCCACGCACCTGGCGACACTGCCCCGGTCTGGATCGGACAAGAGATGGGTTGAAGAAACGTTAGCTTTGTCCCGAGGTGGTCTTCCTAGCCACCTGCGGGAGCGTGGTGGCCTCGGCGTGGCTGGGACCTCTTTCTCCCCTTTATTTCCAGGTTTGCTTGGAAACAGTGGTGTGTATTTGTAGGCACTGATCGACCATAAGTTTGGATGTTACAGAGCTGAGACACCAGATGAGATGTTACTACAAACAAATTCAGATGTTGTTTTAGAATTAGATTCAACCTCCTTGTCACGGAAGAACATGGAGGGCTGGATTCTCAGGAGAGATTGGGTTTTTCAAGTCATTGTTCTAAGATGGTCATGAGCATTGTCTTGTTACTTCAGCTCTTCGCCCAGAATCAAGTTCACCGGGAGAAGACTATTCAAGCCAGAGTCTTGGCCAATAAAACCTATGTAAGAATTGCACATACTGTGTGTTTATTGTAGTATTGAGCAGGAGATGGAAAATTGGCCAGTTGTAGGACTACTGGCGTCTACATTCAAAAGAAAATGTTACAGCACAAACTTAGTTATGTGTTTGATGGAGAGCCTATTCAATGCACATGATTTTGTGGGAATTGGGTGAGTTATGGCGATGACATGATGTGGCCTCGGAGGAGTTCACAGTTCTGTGGTGGAGACAGACGTGTACAAAACCCTGTGAGTCTGAGTCCACGTTGGCCATGGTGCTTTTGATGGGTGCATACCTCAGCCCTTTGGAAGATGATGACAAGGACGTATGGTTGGAAGGTTTCGGCAAGGTAGGGTCCCTAGACAGCCTTCACTCTCCTGGTCGAGAGGCACACAGAGGAAGCGTGTCATAGGATTAAGGACTTGCTGCTCTGGCTTCTTGGTCACTGAGAGGAGAGGTGTTGGAATGACCTGTAAAACCACTGACAGATGATGACTTTGGAAAGACATCAGCCAAGTGGGTTATTTGATATTTTTTGGAAAAATAGAGCCATAAATACTCCAAAAATGTTTGTACAACTAGATCATTGAACACAAAATTCCAAGAGAATCATTTGTTTCCTATACAAGGAGCTGAATATGTTTGTGAAGAGTAACAGGTGGGATTTTCTAACCCAAAAAACGTCACTTCCTCTGGGAGTGCTGTTTATTCATGGTTCAACAGGAGGTGGTTTATTTTCACCAGAAATTATTCTGGTAAAGGTCTCTATGCACATAAAAATAGCAACCAATATCATGACTATTTTAATGGTGAAAGCAGTTTTATTTTATAATCCCATTTTCATCACTTTTTTTCTCTCCCCACCTCCCCTAAGTGGATTGTGTAGAGATAGACGTTATTGCCTTTGCTATTAATGTCCTAAAATTAGGGGTAAGTGCATTCTTGTCTTGTTTTGTATTCATGAAGTCGTTTTGAAAAAATTTGAGATTAAGTGAAAATCACATGGTTTTGACTGTAGTTTTGGGGAGATCTCTTGGTTTGTGTGTAGTTGACATTCATGTATGTATTCATGTATGTATCCTCTGTATTCTTTATTGCTCACCAGTCCAGTGATTGGAAAACTAAGCTTGGTGGAAACACGCTGACATGTTAACAAGACGTTGCATGTTAATCTTAGTGGAAGTGTTGTAAACGTCTAAGTATTTTTGGTTGGGACTTAGACATTGTCTTCCACCAGTGACAGAAGAGACACAAAGTCTGCTCTTCCTCTTTATCTCACATTAACGTCAGGGCTGGATTTACCTCTTGTGTCTTCTGGGGGGTTCTGCGTGTATATGTCTTGTGTCTTCAATTGCCTAAGCTGCTCCAGGAAGGAAGCCACCTGTCTGTTGCTTCTGTAGCCACTGCAGGACGTTACACAGCAACCTGCAGGCCTCCAGGCGTTCATTCAGCATTGAATAAATGGGACACCCAGGGGCAGCTCATTCTTTCAGTTCAAATATTAGTTTCCGGTACAACACAGGCAATATCATTCCACATTATGCACCACGCAAAGTTCTCACGATCATATTGACTCTGTTCCCTAAGCTGTTCATTGCGTCCTTGTGACTTACTAATTTTATAACTGGAAGTCTGTGCCTCTTAATCCACTTCACCTGTTTGCCCATCCCCTCACCCCCTGCCCCTCCAGCAACCACTCGTTTGTGTCCTATATCCGTGAGTCTGTTTCTGCTTACTTGTTCGTTTTGAAGTTAACTCCTAAAAAGTTGATTTTGTTGCCTTGCCCAAGGTCAAACCAGGAGAATATTTGTTTATAAAACAAGCCATTGGCGTGAGTGGTATGGAAGCTGTAGATCAGTAGCCGTGCCTTTTAATCCAAATCATCAGCATTTTGTAGTTTATATTAATACTGCAGCCAAGTGGCTTCATTTCAAAGAAATGTGTAGCTCGATAAATGTATAGCTCTGTGTTTCACAGTTTGAATAAGATGAGAGTGATGTGGTAGATGGAAGAGGTGGCTGAGAGTTTGGCATAACCTCGGTAGAGCGGTTTTGGTTGAAAATCGAGAGTTATGGGTTCTTCAGAGATTTTGTAAAAAACTTCAGTATTGCGAAGAAACTTTGAAAAGCTGAAAACCAGCTGCCACTAGTGGAGAAAGAAAAATTGGCCTAAGGTTTTATTTTTTCTGAATGTTTGCTTTTTAGCACAGCACTCCTAAAACAAACAAGACATTTCACTAATGTGGAGTATTCAGAGGACAAATGCATTTTAAAGCTGGAAAGAATTCTCCTGGGTGTCCAGCCTGTGTGCCTGGATGATGTAGTCAAATCACGTCTAATTTCGAATCTGAAGACCTGGCTTCAGGGCCCATTCTGCTACTTCACATCTGTGTGGCCTCGCCAGCTGGGGCCCGCCCCTGGCTCCCGCAAGTGGAGCATGTGGCAAGGCACCACTCTTTGGAGAAGGTCTGTGTTTCTCTCTGGTGAGGCAGGCAGCCCGCGGGTCAGCACCTGCTGTGAACAGTTCAGCTGGCGTTGTGCATGCGACCGCAGACCTGGCCTGTATGTCTGTCCCCGCCAGCACAGAAGGGACTCTGGGGCGCTGCTGTCTGCCTGGTTCCTGGAATGCAGGCCGTCCGCCCTGACAGTTCTGAAGCGGAGGGTCCGCAGGCCTGCCGCACGTCACCGGAGTCAGAGACAAGTTTCCAGCCACCTTCCCAGTAGTCCGGGGGCTGGAAGTTTCTTCTCTTTTCCTGGGGCTGCTGCCTCCCCTCTCCCCCAGGCCGGGCCCCTCTGAGGGCCCGAGACCCTCACACAGGCTGCTGCCTCTTGTCTCGGGAGGGACGTGTTTCTCGTGAGCGGCCAGCACCCTGGCCCGGGCTGGCTTCACACTGCAGGTCACCCAGGAAGCCCCAGGGCTGTGGCAATGCCATTTGGATGTTCAGTCTCACCTCCAGGACGGTACCACGGCAGCGCGGGAGTATGATTTTCACGGGGTAACAAATACCAACAGGCGCTGCCCGTTGCGCCTGCTCTGTGCCAAGTTTCTCCTGGATTCTCAACACGTACCTGTCACCTTCACTTCAGTGTTTCAAGGTCTGTGATGTCCCCAAACTCAGAGGAAAACACACAGCATCACTTCAATGCATGGTCACTGGCAGGGCTGGCTGTTTGGGGCGCTGAAACCTCACCCCCATGGTGACGGCATTTGGAGGTGGGGCCTCTAGGCGGAATGTGCCCTCGTAAGGAGAGGCCAGGGTGCTGGCTGGCTCCCTTCCCGCTGCGTGAGGACACAGCCGCCTGTGCTGTCTGCAAGCAGGAGGAGGGCCCTGACCTAGGACCCGACCACGTGGCCCCCTGCTCTGGGACTCCCAGCCCCCAACTGTGAGACGTACGTGTCTGTTGTTGAAGCGGGTATTTTGTTACAGCAGCTCAAACAGACTGAGACAGTCAGTTAGGAAGCCGAGTGGGAGGGAAGGCCAGCTGAGTCTGGGCGTCCCAGGCGCTGGGGCCTTTGACTGCATCCTTCCCCACGTGGAGTTAACGCTTTGCCATTGAGCAAACCAGCCTTGTGCGTCAGACATCAGCGTTCCTAGGCCCCGATCCTCTGATGATGGGTTGCGATGAGGACCTGCCCCCAAGGTGCTCCCTGCTAGGAGGGCTCCGTGGAGACAAGACGGCAACCACGTGGGAGATGAACCGAAGATGAGGTGCTGATGAAGTCCTGCAAGAGGCGAGAGGCGAGAAGGATGGCGTCAGACCAGGGACGGGGACGGGTGGGCTGGGGAGGGCCAGGGAGGTCTGGACCGCGCTGGGGAGAGTCAGTGGGACTTGGCCCCACGGCGATGTGCAAGAGGTTTGGAGGAGGGCGGGGGCAGGATCGGTGCTGAGAAGAGCGTGGGGCTCTGAGAACAGCGTCCGGGAGGTATGCAAGGCGACACGGGCAGTCAGGCAGGAGGTGCTCTGAAGATGCACTGGTGCCCCCTGCACAGATGGTGCAGGGATGACAGGGGGCCCGAGGTTTCACTGGGGTCTGCTGCACGAGCCTGAGCCCCCAGCTGCCCTCCTCCCTCTTCAAGGGCCCGCAGGCAGCAGCCCTGTCCTGCCCCTCAAGGCCACCAGCTCCAGCCTTCGTCTCTAGTCAGCTCGTGATGCCAGGCTCTGTTTTTTTCTCCTTTTTTAGACCCGACTCCTTGGAATTGATGTTTGGGTCTTCCCACTTCTCCCAGAGCCTCCCCAGTGGTCCAGGGCAGCCCCAGCGCCCCTCAGCCCTGCCCTGCAGGTGCAGGCTGGGCCCCCCACCTCCACGGCCTGGTCTCAGTCAGGGCTGGAGATCGGATCTCATCCGGTCCAGACCCTTGGCCTGGCCACCCCTCCACCTCCCTGGGCAGGAAAACGGAGGTGGTGATGGCAGGTGCTCTCCATGAGGTAGTTTCAGAGACGCGAATGGCTGAAATGACAGTCAAGTCGTTCATCTTCCTTCGGCTAATCTGTAATTGTGTGAAATAAGGCTAGTTTAAGTAGTCAGGTGCTAATGAACCCATGTACCAAGCTGACCTGGTTTTGTGGTAGGCGTTATTTTGATGATTGTCTTGAAAATTGGGCTGTAGTCACGGGAGGAAGCCACCCCCACCAGGCAACCTGGGCGGAGCAGGGAGAGCTCAGGTAGCCAGTCCCCGGACCTCTCTTCATCCTGGACGTCCCCCACCGGTCCTTCCTGTTGGCCAGTCTGCAGCCACCAGAGATGATGAGCAGAGGCTGCAGCTCGTAGGGTCAGAGGCCAGCCTCCGGGGACACACAGCAGGGTGGAGAAGGGGCAGGATGAAGTTGGGAAGGACCCCCCAGTGCAGGCACCTTTGTACTCTCCCTTTGGAGGACGAGAAGGATAGTGTCCCCAGTCCAGTGGGATTGGGGGTTGGGGACCCCGTATGGAACATTCAGCTCCAGTCCCTGCCTCATGGCAGCCGCAGTCTTGCTCTGTTGGCCCGAACATTCCATTCTTAACCCTGTTTTGAGAGAATTTGCTAAACCGATTTACCTGGGCACAGGTGAGAGAGCCGATTTACCTGAGCACAGGTACACGCTGAGAGGTCCCTCTGGATAGCGGGCCCCATGCTTTCATCATTACGAACATCACCTGCGGGCATTGGGATATGAACAGTCTCTGCTCCAACCCCCAGAGGCTTTGGTTCAAGGCAGTTTCAGAGCAGGGGCCCAGGAATCTGCATTTAACATCGCACCCAGGGGTGCTGTGCAATTCTGTAGCAGCATTTTGAGAAATACACTAGGTTATTTCAAATATTCTTCCTCGCCATGTCAGTTTCTCTCCTAGGGACGAGATGATTATGATTTCTTTTGTCCAAAAATCGTTGGATGGCTATATTTGGAGACAGCAAGTTCTGGTCTGGGCTGTTTTTCTTCAGATAAGTAGACTAATTGCATTGACATTTCCTTGTAGATCCAATTTTCCAACAAAATGTTCACAATTTGCTTTCCTTTGAGCTCCCCGCAAGTTATGTTTGTTACATAATATCCAAAGTGAAACAAATGCTTCTGTTTTTCCTTTCATGCTGTACATGTGACGGTTAGACCCACGCCTCCCATCCCCTGAATACATCAGAAACTGCGGTTATTTTTTTTTACAAATCAGTTTTACCCGTAATGACAGTAATGATGTCCTTAAGTTTAACCACAATATTTAAAAACACTGCATCATGAAATAGAGGCTTAAACTGGACTGACAACACTGAGGTGAAAACTCACCCGCCTGAACTCAGTTGGGAGCTCACCTGGCCTGTTCCTGGCAGGTGCCACTTGCAGCTGCCTGAAATCTTGCCACTTGAAGAGCAGAATTTGTTTTAATGGTTTCAGGTAGAAATTACAAATGTGCCACGTAAGCTGCTGCTATAAAAACAACAACAACAAAAACACACCATAGCCTGCATTTTCCCTTTTCTTACTAATGCAGAGACATAATTCTGCACGCAGACGCAGCAGGACCTGCAGGTCCGTGGATGTGCTGGCTCTTTGCGCCCCACCCCCGAGGATCCGGACTGGGGCCCCTCCAGCTGGTTCTCCCTGTCTTTGGCGTCAGCAGGTGCTTCTCGCCCTCCCGTGTCTGATGTTCTCTTCCGTTTTCCCCTTAGTGCACTTTGAATTCTTTTCTTCGTATTTCTTGTCTCCTCCTTTTGTTCTGAGCTGCCCCCTGTGCCGTGCTGGGTGTTATTTAGATCATTAGCGCTTTCTTACCGGGTGCTTTAGCTTCTTCTTTTTTTAACTGACTTACAACGTGTCAGTCTCTGGTGCACAGCCTCATGTCCCCGTCATGCACATACATACATATATTCCTTTCCATGTGCTTTTTCATTAAAGGTTATGACAAGATACTGAATATCGTTCCCGTGCTGTACGGAAGGAATCTGCTTTTTGTCTATTTCTACATGTTGTGGGTAACCTTTGCGAATCTTGCAGTCGGTGGGAGGGGGTGCGTGAGGATGCGTCACCTTCTGGTCTGCAGGACGGACTGAGCTCCTCTCTGACTCTTTGCGTCTCTTCAGTGCATTTGATCTGTGCTTCTCAGACTCTGAAACTTCTGGTTTGTTGTTGTTGCTTTTGTGCTCATGGCTGTTCCAAAGGGGAAGGGGTTTCACTGAAATCCCAGATTCAGGGGGCACTGACTGTGTGTGCGCGGGAGTGGTAGAGGGGCCCGGGGGCAGAGAGGAGGGGTCCTGCCAGTCCTGTGAGCGGTCCTGTGACTCACCCCCGCCCGCTGTGCCGGGCAGCCCCGTCCCGCTAATGTCCCCAGTGGGGATTGGCCCCATTGCCATCCCCATGACGTGGGGACCACGCAGAGTCGTGCTTTCTGCTTTGGTCCACTCAGGTTCCTTGGACAATTACTGACCAATTACTATCTTTGTTGTGCGTTTAGCCCCTTTATGAAAGATAAGAGCCACCAGTAACAAAGATTAAATAAATGAGCCAGTGAAACAGAACTGGGGCTGTGCATCCAACAGGCCGACGCTATGGATGGATGGACATGTGTCCGTGGCTAAATGATATTTAAAACCTGTTCTTGTCGTCTCAGAGGCATGTGTTGTCCTCCTGAACAGGGAAATGCGATGATCAGGAAGCCGCCTTGCTGGCCTGAGGTCCGCACACCGTTGGTTTTGTAATTTGTTGCTACTTCTACTTACAGTCAATGGTCCGTGACACATAAAAGAAATTCATGTCAGTGCTTTTCATGGCGAATAAATATTAGAAAGGAAATATATTTAGACAATAGACCGGGGCCGTGGAATGCAAGATCCTGTGGTCAAGTTTGCGTGGTTTATTTTCTCTCAATAATTTTAATAGTTGCTGTGTGAATATTTCACTTTGCAGGTGTTTGATTCCACCTTGGCCTGATATTTGACGCATTTTAAGGTTCAGTGGGAGAGGTAACCAGTCCTGGTCCTTCTCTGTGTGCTTTTTCTGCTGTTGGTAAACAAACTGACTGGTTAATTAATGCCCGCCGCCTTCTAGACGTTATTACAAGCAGCTTGCAGCATCCTTCACTGGCTTCACATTGCATTTTGGGTTAAACACAAAATACATGGCATTGTCTACAAAACTGGCCTGGTTTTATTTTTTATTTTTATTTTTTTTAACATTTTTTATTGATTTATAATCATTTTACAATGTTGTGTCAAATTCCAGTGTTCAGCACAATTTTTCAGTTATTCATGGACATATACACACTCATTGTCACATTTTTTTCTCTGTGAGTTATCATAACATTTTGTGTATATTTCCCTGTGTTATACAGTGTAGTCTATTCTACAATTTTGAAATCCCAGTCTATCCCTTCCCACCCTCCACCCCCCTGGTAACCACAAGTCTGTATTCTCTGTCTGTGAGTCTATTTCTGTCCTTTATTTACGCTTTGTTTTTGTTTGTTTGTTTGTTTTTGTTTTTGTTTTTTAGATTCCACATATGAGCGATCTCATATGGTATTTTTCTTTCTCTTTCTGGCTTACTTCACTTAGAATGACATTCTCCGGGAGCATCCATGTTGCTGCAAATGGCATTATGTTGTCGGTTTTTATGGCTGAGTAGTATTCCATTGTATAAATATACCACAGCTTCTTTATCCAGTCATCTGTTGATGGACATTTAGGCTGTTTCCATGTTTTGGCTATTGTAAATAGTGCTGCTATGAACATTGGGGTGCAGGTGTCATCCTGAAGTAGATTTCCTTCTGGATACAAGCCCAGGAGTGGGATTCCTGGGTCATATGGTAAGTCTATTCCTAGTCTTTTGAGGAATCTCCACACTGTTTTCCATAGTGGCTGCACCAAACTGCATTCCCACCAGCAGTGCAGGAGGGTTCCCTTTCTCCACAGCCTCTCCAGCATTTGTCATTTGTGGATTTTTGAATGACGGCCATTCTGACTGGTGTGAGGTGATACCTCATTGTAGTTTTGATTTGCATTTCTCTGATAATTAGTGATATTGAGCATTTTTTCATGTGCTTTTTGATCATTTGTATGTCTTCCTTGGAGAATTGCTTGTTTAGGTCTTCTGCCCATTTTTGGATTGGGTTGTTTAATTTTTTCTCACTGAGTCGTATGAGCTGCTTATATATTCTGGAGATCAAGCCTTTGTCGGTTTCACTTGCAAAAATTTTCTCCCATTCCATAGGTTTTCTTCTTGTTTTACTTCTGGTTTCCTTTGCTGTGCAGAAGCTAAAACTGGCCTGGTTTTATCTGTGCCCTCCCTCCGGCTCCATCCTGCAAGGCTGTGCACTGGATCAGGGGGCCACACTGAGCACTGGGCTCTGTGCTCTGAGTCCTCTACGGGAACATCCCAGCTGATCATGCGACTGGTTCCTGCACATCCGTCAACTTTCAAATTGCCTCAGGGAGCCCTTGCCTGCCCCCGGGCACCCTCCCACCCTCAGACACCCTCATCGCGCCTTGCCTCTCTGTCCATCACACTTTGCTCGTGGTGTCACTTCCTCGGCTTGATGCTTCGTCCCACCAGGAGTGAGCGCAGCGAAGCAGCTCCTCACTCGTGGCCAGTGCTTCTGTCCCAGAGCCATTACACACCACACACGCTCACCCTTTGCACTGTGAGATATGCCAGCTGAACAAGTGGGTGTGGCCTGAAACAGCCCTGTAACCTCCATCCGGGTCAGGAAGGGGTCCTGCCACCACCCCCAGACCCCCCACACCTTGTCTACCCTCCTCCAGCTGCAAGTCCTCTCTCCCCGCTAAGTTACACAGCATCCTGAATTTTATGGAAGTTCCTTTCTTGCCTGTCTTTGCAGACTCGTGTGAGCTCTGTGCTCGTGGAGGTTTGCCCAGGGTTGAACTTCGTGTGCGTGGAATTATTTAGCGCCTGTTCTGTCGCATCTGACCCATTTCCCTTAGAACTGAGTCTGTGACCTTCACCCGCGCCGGGCGTGTCGTAGGCTGGTTCTTTCTGTTGATGTGTAACGTTTCGTTCCGTGGACTCCACCACCGTGGCTGGCAAGATAAGGACCTCACCCCACCCCGAAGGTGTCCATGTCCCAGACTCACGAGCCCGTGAACATGTTCGGTCGCGCAGCAAAGGGGATGAGGGTGCCGGTGGAGTTAAGGTGTCCGTCAGTTGCATCCCCGTGGCTGGTAGTTTCTCGGACGCTGTAGGTCGTTCTATTAGACTGAGCTGTATGCAGACGCGGCTAGTAGACCACTGATTGTAGAATAGCCGTTCAGTGTGGCCCTACTGAGCAGAGCCGCTCCCGGCACCTGGGGCGCAGGGACGCTAGAGCCTCCTCAGAGTGGCTGGGGTCTAAGACGGTGACCGCCTCCGGAACATCCCACCCTCGCAAGGCCCTCGTGGGCGCTCCGTGGTGCCAGTGGTCTTGGCTGGCGTTTGCTCTAGCTTGAATCAGCCCCGTCCGGTGCCAGAGGGGGCTATACTCCAGCTTAAAAATAAAATACTCAAATTAAATAGTATGATTTAATTTGCTGGCTGCTGAATCCTGAATCCTCTTAAGTTAAAAAAAAAAGTTATTAACTGTGAATGTTAATGAATTTTACCCTTCCAGAAAGCATGAATCTGTAGAAAAATAACGATACCTAATTATGGAAACTCTTCCTTTCAAAGAAAATTATCCATCAAATTAGCAAATTAATTACTTTGGAATTATAAACCAAGCACATCGTTAAACTTTTCAGCTTGTTGTCAAGTGTAGATTTGGGCATAATAGGCCACAAACAGTGGAGCGTGTAACTTCATTCTTGGACACGGGGTGCCTCCTGGAAGTGAGGTGCCCGTGGGGTACCGGGCACGGGGTGCCTCCTGGAAGTGGGGTGCCCGTGGGGTACCGGGCACGGGGTGCCTCCTGGAAGTGGGGTGCCCTGGGGTACCGGGCACGGGGTGCCTCCTGGAAGTGGGGTGCCCATGGGGTACTGGGCTACTGGGCTGGGTGTCCTTAAGTGGCATGTGTTCTGCTTCTTTGTTCTCAAGTTTCAGAAATCAGCTCACACTAGTTTGAGTAAAATGGGAAATAAAATATTTCATGAAGAAAGAGGGGTGTGCTGTTACATCTGAGGGAAAAATTTATTCAGGCCTCAGGAGAAAAGTTAGGTCACGAAATGGAAAGCCAGCAGGGACGCTTTTCTCTCTCTGCTTCTTGTCTCTCTGGGTCTCCATCTAATTCGTTCCTCATATTCCGGAAGCCTGCTCTGCTTCCTTCTGAATCCGTGTGCCGTAGGAAGGGGACACTCCCCGCCACCTGCCTCCTTCCTTCTCGTGTTCATGGCAGTAGGCGAGAATACACTGGAATATTTTAACCGCACACCTAAAACCCTGGAGCCGACGTCTGCCCCAGGCTGAGCCAGTCGCCCGAGGCAGAGGTGGGGGGCGGTCGGGCACCCGCGGCTGAGGGGAGCGCACTTGGGACCGTTTGTCAAGAGGTGTCTGTGTTCCATGACACAAGAGTGTATCAGGGTGGCAAGCCCTTTGGGAAAACTGAGCTGCATGATTTTAGTCTCTGTCCTTAAATGGCTGGTGATTCTTGCCTTTGAGACTTGTTTGTTTGTTACCTAATATTTATTGAGCACCTGCGGGGGGTTTTGACATCGGGAAGTGACGCGATGAGCTTGCTAAATGGCTGCCCAGTAAACTGGTCTCAGAATTGCCTGTGGGTTTCCGTGAGGCAAGGCAAAGATGGCCGTTATCTAAAGATGCTTTTAAGATGTCATTATCTTGCACAGCAATGTGAGAACAAATGCTCAACTTAAAATTCTGCAGCTCACTTTCATAGCCATATTGTTACTGAAAGGGATTTCTCTTGGGCATGGTATATTGTGAAATTTCTCCTGACCATGGTCAGGTCACAGTGCCTTTGCTTTTGTGATTTATGGAAACACATGATACCTTCAAACCATCACATCAAAATAGATCCAAGTTTATGCATGACTGGGACATTGTGCTGTACGCCAGAAATTGATACATTGTAACCGTTAAAAAATAAATTGAAAAAAAAACTAAGATCGAACAAACACAAAAATAGATCCATGTTAGGCAGAACTGCGAAGGTAAGAATAACTTACGTTTTGAATTAATTTCATAAAGAAGCTATCAGACACGGTCAGTTACACTGAAGCACCTAACGGTTTCAGTGCTGGCGTTGAGCTTGCAGGTAAACAATAATGAAGAAGACATTTTAGAAGATGGAAAATTGCAGTCAATATTTTGCCCCTTTGGTTTTTTCTTCTTCTTTTTCTAGAAGAGCTGACAGAGCAGGAGCTCACTTTCCAGGCAGGTTTGTGACCTGCAGGCAGAGGGCGGCTGCCGCCGTAGTCATGGCGGCGGGAGTGGTTTCAGAGCTGGACGCTCAGGCGGTAACAGGAAGTCCTGTATGTAACAGTCAGCTTCAGAAGTTTCCAGATGCATAGGAGGAAAGGAGAGTGGATCCCAGATCAGTCCATAAGGCACAGAACGGGTGGTGGAGGGCCCAGGACAAGCTGAGGAGTGGGACATCTTGCAAACCTGGAGGAACATGGTGGGACATGCCCGGGGAAGAGGGGCCCCCTGAGCCTGGCTCTGCTAGCACGGGGCGTCTCTGCGCCTCTCTGTCACCGAGACAGGCCTGTCAACTGATGTTAATTTCTTTTTGTTCTGTTTTGTTTTTGCTTTTATCTTTTATTTTTTAACATTTTTTACTGAGTTATAGTCATTTTACAATGTTGTGTCAAATTCCACTGTAGAGCACAGTTTTTCAGTTATCCATGAACACACGTATATTCATTGTCACTTTTTTTTCACTGTGAGCTACCACAACATCTTGTATATATTTCCCTGTGCTACACAGTATATAATCTTGTTTATCTATTCTGCATACACCTGTCAGTATCTACAAATTTCAAACTCTCAGTCTGTCCCTTCCCACCTCCTGCCCCTTTGGCAACCACAAGTTTGTATTCTGTGTCTATGAGTCTATTTCTGTTTTGTATTTATGGTTTTTTTTAGATTCCACATATGAGCTATCTCATATGGTATTTTTCTTTCTCTTTCTGGCTTACTGCACTTAGAATGACATTCTCCAGGAACATCCATGTTGCTGCAAATGGTGTTATGTTGTTGGTTTTAATGGCTGAATAGTATTCCATTGTATAAATATACCACATCTTCTTTATCCAGTCATCTGTTGGGCATTTAGGCTGTCTCCATGTCTTGGCTGTTGTAAATAGTGCTGCTATGGACACTGGGGTGCAGGTGTCATTTTGAAGTAGGCTTCCTTCTGGATATATGCCCAGGAGCGGGATTCCTGGGTCATATGGTAAGTCTATTCCTAGTCTTTTGAGGAATCTCCATACTGTCCTCCACAGTGGCTGCACCAAACTGCCTTCCCACCAGCAGTGCAGGAGGTTCCCTTTTCTCCACAGCCTCTGCAGCATTTGTCATTTGTAGACTTTTGAATGAAGGCCATTCTGACTGGTGTGAGGTGATACCTCATTGTAGTTTTGATTTGCATTTCTCTGATAATTAGTGACACTGAGCATTTTTTCATGTGCCTATTGGTCATTTGTATGTCTTCCTTGGAGAATGGCTTGTTTAGGTCTTCTGCCCATTTTTGGATTGGGTTGTTTGTGATTAGTGGAATCAGCAGAAGCTTTCAAAGGGTAAGACTTCGCCCTCCAGCCCCAGCATCAGTTGCTTCCATCTTTCAGGGGTGCTGTCTGGCCCAGACCAGCCCTGCAGTCAGTTACAGAGTCCTTGACACGGAGTCAGCATGAGTGAGTGTCCTGTGGCCACAGCTCTCGTCTGTCCCTCACACTCACCACCGGCAAAAGCACCCACAGCACTTAGAAGACACAGAACAGCAGTCGCGGGAGAGCCTCAGGGGGCCTCCTGCTTTCTCTCGGACAGCAGTGAGGAAAGTTCCGTCCTCTCAGGGGCACTGGCTCCTGTCTACACTTCCAGCCTAAACTGCGAAGCTGTGGGTTCACAGTTATCCCCTGCAAATATTTTAAACTCTCAATGACCTAAACTTGGCTCCAATTATATCTCCGAGAAGGCCTCTCTCAATTTTGAGAGCCAGAAACAGTCTTCTGGTCTTAATATCCTTCCAAACGCTGCCTGAGAGAAGAGGAGACTGATTGGCTCAAAGAAGGATTATTGTGAGAACAATAATTGAATTCACTTCCTCCTTCCCTAGTGAGTGGGCCATCTGGTTGACCCCTCTGCCTTCAGTGAAGGGAAATAAAATGCGAAATTGCCAGCTGTCCCCATCACGACTGGCAGGGCCTGGACCTTGGCCGTCAGGGCAGGCCCCCGCCCCTCCCACCACCCGCGTTCCTCCTGCACACGCGGCTCCCCGGGCTCCCATCCCCTAGGACGGGCAGCTTCGTAGGGGGAGGCCTTAGTGCACTGCAAAGATCGTCCTCCATCCTCGCTTCTGCCGCCCGCTGGCCCCCTAGCGACGTGAGGCTGTGCGTGCAGCGCGCTGAGCCAGCGGGCCCGTGATGCGCGCCGGGAACACTCAAGGCCGCTGTTCGCTATCTGACGATGCACCGCTTTATTGTGGAGTCTCCCAGCGGCAGCTCGCATCACCCGACTTCGAGGACCCAACAAGAGTTAAAATCTGATTTCCCCTCGTTAGGGTTTAGGGTGCAATGCGAGTGGGCAAAAGGAGTGCGATGTCTGTATTCTTTCCTTTCTCTGTCAAGGACAGGAAGTTTAATGTGCTCTTGGGTTTCCCCTTACGGTATGTCAGATGGCGCTGAGACGTGGCTTGCCAGTGACAGCAGTGAACAGGAAAGCGTTGTTTATTTAGGCTTCTAGAAATCTTGCAAGTTATTGTCGGCTTGCACACACATTCGCATTTATCCAATGATACCCACGCTGTGGACTCCTCTTGCCTCCCAGCCTCTTTCCTCCACCTTTGCAGCCTCAGTTTCTCTAATTTTTAAAATAAGTGACCCCGGATTTTCATTTAAATCTCCACTCTACATTGCAAGGCACAAGGCGGGATCAAGCTGGCAGGGAAGGCCTGTAGAGAGCTGAAGCCCAGGTCATGACAAGATGCGTCAGATTTTTGCACAGAGAGAAGAGGGCCTGGATGCAGGACTGAAGTAAGTGCAGGGGTGGTGCTTGCGGGAAGGCCACGTGCAAGGAAGTCGTGCTGCTGCCTTTTTTTTTTAATGGAGGGACGGGGGGTGGAACCCAGGACCTCGTGCATGCTGAGCGCGCGCTCTACCGCCGAGCTCCTTCCCTCTCCCCCACCTCGGGAGTCATTCTGGAATCAGTTCACAGGACATCACGGGGTCTGTAATTACTGTTCTAGTCTGTATTCCTTCCCTTTCAGTTGTAAAATTGACACAAAAACTATCAAGTTCTAATCACAGGTGGCTAAGATGGTAGCGGTTTAAAAAAGTTAATTTTGCATTTAAAACCAGCAAACAACCTAGGAAAGGGTTCAGTTTGGTTTTAGTTCCTTGTTTGTTTTCTTTCTGCCTGAGCTAAAAATAAGTATGAGCAACAATTACGTCACCCGGACGAGGGGCTTGCCAGCTACAGATGTCGGTTTGCATTATGTCTTTTAGGACCCATCGGGATTCATGGCGCAGTTAATGCAATTGGGCTCGTATTAACGCTTTACTTTCTGCATCAGTCAACAATTGCTTCACAGACAGATGTGCCGGCACGTAACAAAGTTCCTTCTTATAACAGCATCCACAGATTCATCCGTCCATTCAGCACACAGTCCCTGGACGCTGTGGGGTCCCAGGCTTCGTGTTAGGCACTGGGAACAGGAACGTATGGAGGCAACTGCCTTAAGTAGCTTGACACAAGCACTAGATACATGATTTAATAGTGCAGTACTGTCACAGAAAAGCGTTTACAAAGTGTTACAATTGTGTCCAGATGGAAGAATAATGAATTCTACCTGTGCAACCAGGCAAGGCTTCGTAAAGTGTCAGAAATGATATTTTAGCTGACAACTAAAGAATGGGAAAGGATTTGCCCGTTGAAATGAAGCCGGAGAGGATTGCAAGGAAACAGAAATAATATATGCAGAGTTGTGGGGGCGTGGGGACATGGGAGGGAAGGGCTTCCTCCAGGAGCAGTAAGCTGTGGGCAGGGATTGGGGAGAATTTAGGATTGGCTCAGAGGTAGACGGAAGAGGGTAGACTGGCTTTGTAGTGATGTGCAAAGCACTTTTTTCTTTTCTTTATTTTTTTGAAAAAGCAATTTGGTTGTTTATGATTACAAAAATAATGCAGATGTATTATGTAAAATTTATTTTTTATTGAAGTTTAGTTGATTTACAATGTGGTGTTAGTTTCTGGTGTACAGCGTAATGTTTAAGTTATATGTGTGTATATATATATATATATATTCTTTTTCAGATTCTTTTCCATTATAGGTTATTACAAGCTATAGAATGTAGTTCCTTGTGCTCTACAGTATCACCTTATCGTTTATTTTATATATACTAGTGTGTATCTGCTAATCCCAAACTCCTAATTTATCCCTCTCCTTGCTTCCCCCTTTGGTGTAACCATAAGTTTTCTATGTTTGTGAATCTTTCTGTTTTGTAAATGAGTTCATTTGTATCACTTTTCATGTTCCACATATAAGTAACATCACATGATATTTGTCTTTCTCTGTCTGACTTTCTAGTATGATGATCTCTAGGTCCATTCATGTGGCTGCAAATGGCATTATTTCATTCTTTTTTATGGCTGAATAATATTCTATCATAAATATATACCACAGCTTCTTTACCCCGTCATCTGTCGATGGACATGTGGGTTGCTCCCATGTCTTGGCTGTTGTAAATAGTGCTGCTGTGAACACTGGGTGCATGTATCTTCTCAAATTATAGTTTTCTCTGGATATATGCCCAGGAGTGGGTTGCTGGATCATAGGGTAAGTTTATTTTCCGTTTTTTAAGGAACCTCCATACTGTTTTCCATCACGGCTATACCAAACTGCATTCCCACCAGCAGTGTAGGAGGGCTCCCTTTTCTCCACAGCCTCTCCAGCATTTGTCATTTGTGGACTTTTGAATGACGGCCATTCTGACTGGTGTGAGGTGATACCTCATCGTAGTTTTGATTTGCTTTTCTCTGATAATTAGCAACGCTGAGCATTCTTCCATGTGCCTGTTGGTGATCTGTATGTCTTCTTTGGAGAACTGTCTCTTTGGTCTCCTGCCCATCTATGGATTGGGGCGTTTGTTTTCCTGTTACTAAAAATTAAGCCCTTTTGTCAGTCACATCATTTGTAAATATTTTCTCCCATTTGCTAGGTTGTCTCTTCATTTTGTTTATGGTTTCCTTCACTGTGCAGAAGCTTATGTTTCATTAGGTCCTATTTGTTTATTTTTGCTTTTATTCTGTTACCTCGGGAGACTGCCCAAGGAGAGCATCGCTGAGATTTATGTCACAGAATGTTTTGCCTGTGTTTTCTTCTAGAAGGTTGGTGTCTAGATGGTGTCTTGTCTTATATTTAATTCTTCAAGCCATTTTGAGTTTATTTTTGTGTATGGAGGGAGGGAGTGTTCCAACTTCATGGATTTACATGCACCTGTCCAGCTTTCCCAGCACCACTTGCTGAAGAGACTGTCTTTTCTCTATTGAATAGTCTTGCCTCCTTTGTTGAAGAGTAATTGGCTGTAGGTGTATGGGTTCATTTCTGGGCTCTCTGTTCTGTTCTGTTGATCCATATGTCTGTTTTTGTGCCAACACCACGCTGTTTTGATGACTGTAGCAAAGTGCTTTTTCCTTGAGAACAGAGCCAAGAGCCTCAGAGAGGGCTCTAAGTGAGGAAGGGACGCCTGAACGTGTCCTGACCCCGAGGTGTGCACGCTCTGCTCTGAACAGCACTGCTGACTGACACCTTCTGTCACATGCCCAGAACCCACCCCTTCTCACCAGCTCCACTGCTACCACCTGGTACAGAGCTCCGTCCCTCTGGCCTCCTAGTGGGTCCCTCCGGTTCCCACCTTTGCTTCCCTATTTTTCACTCTCATTTTAGCAGCTCCCCTGATGGTCTTTCTAAATGGGAATCTGGTCCATGCACGGTGGTGCTCACACACCTTGCACTCAGAGGAAAAGCCACAACCGGCACTGTGACCTCCAGGCCCTGCTCTCCCGAGTCCCCCACTCCCACCCTCCTTGCTCAGCGTGGTCGCCTCACTCACACCCCTGGGGCCACGCTGGCCCCTGTCCCTCTGCTGTCCTCCACACCTGAGCACACGCCGTCTCACAGCGTCCCTGCCTCTCCCTCCCCCTGGACTGTTTGCCCTCAGACACTGGCTGCTGCCCTGCTCGGCCTGGGGCTTCTGTAACAGCACCACAGGCTAGACGTTGTCATCTCACACTTACTTCTCACAGTTCTGGACACTGCAGGTCCAAGATGGAGGTGCCGCTGTGCTGTCTGGTGAGGGCTCTCTCCTTAGGCGCACACGGCCGCCTTCTCTGTCCTTACACCGTGTTTCCTACACGTGTGCAGATGGAGAGAGAGAGGGCAGGCAAGCTTTCTGGGGTCTCTTCTTGTAAGGGCACTAACCCAATCACAAGGGCCCCACCCTCATGACCTCATCTAATCCCAGTTACCTCCCAAGGGCCCCACCTTCATAAACCACCACTGTGAGGGTCAGGGGGTCAGCATGTGCACCTGAGGGGGCCCAGGCCTGTCCCAGCAGCCTGGTTTGCTTCTTCCCAGCTGCACTTCTTTTGGTTTCTGTTCAAATGCCACATTATTAGGAAATCTCTCTGTGCTCATTATGTAAACCTCCTTGTCCCACTTGTTTCTTCTCCTCTCAGTGTCATGTGTCCTCTGTCCCTGCACTAGAACACGAGGAAGGTATATGCAAAAAATGAAAGCCACTGGACTTACCAGGTTGATAACAGGATCATTGATTTTTCACAGCTGTACCCGGGGTTCTCACAGCAGGGCCTGGCAGAGTAAGCCCTGGATGAATATCCGATGGACGGATGGATGGTGGGTGGATGGATGGATGATGGATGGTGGATGGTGGGTGGTGGATGGTGGGTGGATGGTGGATGGATGGATGGTGGGTGGATGGTGGATAGATGGATGGACAAATAGATGGGAGAGTTGTCACCTTCTTAAGCCAGTGTTTAATTGTCAACATGCTTTTCCATTTTACTGGATCTCCAAGGTATTCATGTGGCACCAAACAGAACAGAGAATATCTTACAGCCTTGTTCTCATCATTCTAGGTAAAAATATACAATTCTATTGAGAAATGCACTGTGGAAGCTCAACATTTCAGGGGATAATTTATTAACTCCTCTTGGCCTTCAAGGGAAGCAGAAACAGGTCTACTCAAGTATTTGATAATTCAAGTCCTGCAAGATAAGATGAGGAAGCCTAAATCTGGGATGCCAAATGAGATGTTCAAGTTAGATGTTCCCTGATAACCTGCATTCTAACTCAAAACCCTTACCTCTGTCCTGGTTACACCTGTGTAGAAATTAAATATGCATGTAGACCAGGGCGGGAGAGGAAGACGGAAAAATGAAAGCTTCTGTTTTCTTGGGTTAGCAAGATTGTTCATGGTTTTTTTCTTTTTTCTCTTTGTGTCCTATTATTATTGTAACAATATTGTGTAGTTAAAAAAATTACCTACACTCTGAAAATGAAATTTGACAAATGAAAATGGACTTAATAAAGACTGTCTGCTTTTCTGTGGGTGAAATTACCTTGCTTTTTACATGTGCGACGTTGCCCGGAAGACAGCCTGGCGCGTCTGTGCTTAGGAAGTGGCAGCAGTCATCCGAGGTCACCTCGCTTAAGTGGGCTCTGCTGTCAGCACCTGCTTAGTTATCTTACTGTGCGTTCTGCCACCAGCAGTATATACTGAATTGGTCTTCCATGCAAAGTCTTTTCTTAGGCCAGTGAGCAGGAGGAAGCAGTCTTTGTCCCCTTTCTGAACTGCCCTGGTTTCCTGCACTCCCCGCCTTCCGTGGCGGTGCCACAGCCCTGCATCTTTCTTTCCACGCCCCATGTGTCCGTGGAACGTGCCCTGTGTTAGGCACCACTGAGATCCCTGACTTCCACCTTCCTCCTCAGCAAGAGCTGATCACTTCCTGTCATTAGCCGGCGATTTCCCTGCACAGAAAACCCTTTCCCAAAGGGAACGAGGTTGGCTCAGTGCAACTTTTTGTCATGATTTCAGGCTTATGTTTAGTCTTATTTTTAAGTGCTGAAAAGCCACTTTTAATAGACAAATTAAGTCCTGGATGGCACATAAGAATACTGGCAGAAATTTCTAAAAACTGTAGACCCCCTTCCTGCTAAGGCTATAACGGTCCTCAGAATTTTTCTTAATTTAATAACCAATTAACCAACTAGATAGCCAATATTAATCGTTTAGAGTCAAGTTTTCCTCATTTGTATAACCTAGATGGCCAGCGTGAACTGTCTGGATGTCAGATGGTAATGACTTGCCGTCCTGTGACTGAGTATTGCCTTACTTTGCAACAATCTGATACGTTCTCGCGAGCCTGCAGCCTTGGGTACACATGCGTTTGTGTGTTGCGTTACCTGCTTTTGGAGGCCGACTCCATTCTGTTGCATTTTGACTTGGAGTTGATATGAGTTGCAGTTGTGGGCACGATAAGAATATGTTGTGATCTGTGTATGGGCAGAAGGGATGGTAGGCCGTTTGCGGTGTGACCATACGCTTTTATTTGCCCTGGAGAGTCCCAGTTGCTCTTGTACAATTAGTAATCATTAATAGTAGTATATATAACCATTATATTTATGACTTAATTGTTCATATTATCCCCTTTGTCTCTCAAAAGATCCTAGTTTGGACTGTAAATTATATGATCATCCTAATTTGAAAGGAACTGAAAGTTTGGTCTCAGCCCGATTAATTTTCTAGACTTATTCAACGTTTAGCATTCTTTAGCGATGTCTCCAGGTCCCCCCCTCACACCCCCAACACCTGCTGTAATGCAAATACGGTTCCCGGAGGGGACTGAAACCTAGAACCGCGATAGGTGTGTTCGCAGTGAAGAGAGATCTGGGAAGCCTTGAAGCTTCGTGTGAGCAGCTATGGAAGGAAGAAGAGGCTCCAGACGGTGGGAAGTGGGCAGACGTTGACTGAAACTGGCACATAGTATGTGCTAAACAAAACTTGGATTTAATAGCCTGCAATAGAAATTAATGGTGTGGATGTCGAAGAAGAGGCAGATTAAAGAGTTCTTGGGGCTGGAAAATTCATCATCCTTGAGTCTGACTTGATGAGACTTAATAGGTTGGCTGTAACGAGAAACTCCACAATCACCCTATGCTGGAGAAGCACTAAGTTACAGAAAAGCGGTAAACGTATGATAGTATCAGCTTCTTTCCTGAGATAAGGCCTTGCCGTGGGGCAGAGAGGAGAGCCTGGGGCTCTCGGACACCGAGGCAGAGGGCAGAGAAAGGAGTTCCTCGTAGCTTCCAGGATGGGACTACGCCTGGGCTCTTGATTTAAATGAAGTGTGTCTACTCG
Source organism: Camelus ferus (assembly GCF_009834535.1). Classification (NCBI taxonomy): domain Eukaryota; kingdom Metazoa; phylum Chordata; class Mammalia; order Artiodactyla; family Camelidae; genus Camelus; species Camelus ferus. The sequence continues at coordinate 3,183,111 of NC_045702.1, read as the reverse complement.
GCTTATTTTAGTTCTTTATTTTGCTCACAGAGTTCCTCTCTTCTGCTGTTCTTTTAGGAGCTGGTGGGGAGTAACCCTCCACAAAGAAACTGGAAGGGAATAGCGATCGCACTGCTGGTCATCCTGGTCATCTGCTCCTTGATCGTCACCTCGGTGATCCTGCTGACTCCAGGTACTTACATTTATTCTTGGGAAAGCAAGTCGCTGTAAGGGAGGAAGAGCACACTTTTACCTGCCAGGTTTTTCTAAGTAACTACCTGTTATGTAATTTATTTTTCCCAGGTTCTGAGTCTCATGGCGCCATATGGTAAAATGAAGTAATATGCTTTCAGTGAAAAAGATCCATTTTATATGCTTTGAATTTATTTAGACCATTGTTGACTGGGTGGAAATGCTTGGCATATGTTAAAATTCACAGGTACTTCCTTATGCGTGATGAGCTTAAAGGTGGTGTTGTTATAAATATAATAACTTTATACATCTCATGGCATTCCTGGGTGTTATATCAAGGGTGAATTAAGGAAATTATTAAAGCAACATGTATTGATTGTGAACTAGGGATAAAGTCTTATGAGATACTACTGATGAAGTAAAAGAATATAAATCAAATCTTTCAGAGAAGAAAACACACACAAACGTTATCATTTATAGATGTGGACTGTTGAATGTTTTAAAAATAAATTCTCTAGAAGCTTAGAGGAGAGAGAGGGAGTGATCCTTTATGAGAAAGTTCGTGGAGAAGGCAGCGTGTGAAGTGGGCTTTCGTGGAGCAGTAAGGATTTAGTCGCCAGAGAGTGATGAGATTGGGGAGGAAAGAAAGCCTTTGCCTGTAGTAGATGTCAATTTTGTTTGGACAAAAAAAAAAAAAAAAAAAAAAGAATTCCTAGCCTCAATAAATGGACTACACGGATATTAATTAGATCTTAAGATGGAAAAAAATGCATTGTAAAAATTTTTTGTTAGGTACAAAAAGTGCAGGCAGATTTTGAGGTCTATTTAAACTAAAATCACAAAATTTAAAAGAAAAAAGGGTGATCTGGACCATGAAACCAAAAGCCAATAAAGATATCACAAGAAAAAAAAAAAAACTACAGACCAACATTTCCTATGAATATAGATGCAGAAATCTCAACAAAAACCCAGCAAACTGAACCAAAATACCAGCAACATGTAAGAAGGACTGTGCACTGCAACCAAACGGGACTCATCCCAGGACGGAAAATTGGATTTAACTTATGACAAATCAGTGTAACACATCCGTGTTAATATACTAGAGGGGGGATGATCATCTCAATAGACACAGAATAAGCATTTGACAAAATTCAGAACAGGTGGTTTTAAATTTAAATGAGTAGATTAGATTCGAGAGAGTTGGAGCAGGGAATTGGTAAAGACCAGTGCCCTTCTGTCTCACCGTTTTGCTCATGTTTTTATTAATTTAAAATTAACTCATAAGCGCTGGGGACTTTGGCAACCACATGTTTTTAGTGAGTGGAAGGGAAAGCGGGTCCCCCCGGGACGTGGGGAGCACGCGCTCCTACCTTGGCTTTGCTCTGAGCAACGCCGTGCTCTGTGTGAGAGGTGGTTGGAGATGTGCCACGCGGTTGTCCAGCACCCACGCTGGGACCTAGGGAGCAAGGGTGTTTGGGGTAGTTTGCAGTCGCCCCCCCACAAGGTACGTGAGCGTTGGTGTCACCGGAACCGAGGGCTCCTGCAGTCGGCACTCCGGGGGTAGAATGGCTGCCCCAGGCTCCTCCCAGCGAAGTGCGGGGCAGCACGCAGGGTGGGAGACGTCTGGGCCGAGTGGCTTGAGGCTAAGAACCAGTCTGGGACCTTTCCTTCCACGTGCGCAGCACGGCGCTGGGCAGCGCGCCGTCCCGGCTCTTCCCGGCTGGGCAGCGAAACCTGTCAACCCCTGTCCTCTCAAATGCAGCCGCCGGTCCTGAGTGTTTGGCATTCGGTTCCTGCGCAGCGGGGCGGCCACGGCAGCATCCCCGCTGCAACAAGCAGAGAGCGCCGTCACCGCAACCCGCTGTGTCTCCGGATGCAGGTGGCCGGTTGTCAGGGGCGACCGCGAGGAGGCTGAGGCTCCGGTGAACCCCTCGGTTCCAGAAAAGGCTTTGAAGAGCGGAATTTCTTCTATTCTTCTGCTAAAATAAACATGTGGCTGCACCTGCCTGTCTCTGGCTCTGTCGGGCTTCCGTCACCGGTGCTCCTTCCTCCGGGTGGTGCTGCTCCGCTCCGGGGCTGTGTGTCCCGGGTTTAGGACGGACAGACAAGCCGGTTCAGCGCTGAATGCCTCCCATCACGGGCTTTCTGCATCCACTCTCCTGGGACACAGCAGCGGCTTCTGTTCCAGATTCGAAAATCTGCCAGACAGAAGAGGATGTCGAATCATTCAGAGCTTTCTCGAATTCACCAACACACAGGGCGTCCTCACACCAACCACTGGTGCATCTGCACTCATCAAACATTAATGATCCCTGTGGGTGGGGGACTGAGGGCCTTGAACTGAGTCCTGGGCAAGATGTCAGAAAAGAAGACGCATGTGTTCTCCACGAGAGCTTAGAGCCCATCTAGAAACAGAACGTGCGCAGGGGGCATCTCACAGCAGGGTCACCACGAAGCAGAAGTAAAACGGGTCACAGCGGAGCTCGGCTCAGCGCCTGCTGGGTAGCGCAGAGCTGCCTCGCTGACGTGACACGCGGCGAGCACAGGCCGGAGGGCATCCGCTGCACGAGGGAGGAGGGTTAGTCTCGAAGAGCAGAGGGTCCTGGGAGCAACAGCGCCCTGGACAGAGGTGCACCGTCCTGGCTGCGTCCCCACCAGCCTTGCTTCTGTTTGACAGGCCGACTTTGAACCCAAAGCGTGTGCTTTTTAAAAAACGATCTTTTCAAGTGCTACCTGTTTCCAGTCTTGTATTCTGGTTTGTGGAAACTCAGATTGCAGTATCTGCTTTCTGCTTACCCCCAAACCCCATTCTGAGCTCACTGGATTCAGTCGTTGGGTGAAAATGCTTCCGAGTACATGTGGGCCCCTTTCCAGCCTGGGAGGGAGAGATGTGATGGGTGTCCTCTTGATGCCCCAGGATCTCGAAGGGCCCCCTGGTAACCCTTCTGAGCGACATGTTCCTTTGTTCGTAGTGCAGCCTAATTATCACCAGTTACGCACAATTTATGTTTTGGAAATCACATTAAAAGCGTTTAAGGCAATCTTCGTTCCAAAGGGATTAGCCCAGTGAGAATGTGTCCTTTTCGATTTTGTCATTCATTTCTCCCTTGCTGGTCTGTGCTCTTTTCTAAATTTCTTGTTGGAATAATAGACTCAAAGTTACCTTTTTTATTTTCAGATATTAACTATGTGGCTGAGTAGGTCCCACGCAGCGCACGCCTCTCTGTGGGGCAGCTGCAGTCTGACATCCTCCGGTGCCACAGCCATTGACGGGGGCTGCAGCGTCCAGTAGCGTCACATTTGCATGAAAACATCCGTGACATTTGACTCTTACGGATTTTCACTTCAGAGAAGCTGGACAGTGGTTTGGGATGGAAAACTCTAGGACACATTCAGGTGGTACATGAATGGAAAGCCTTGGGCATTTCAAAGTCACACTGAAGGTCGTAGACTTTGGGTTAAAGCAAGCAGAGCTTATCAGAATTCGACTCATTAACGTCTCGGGAGGGAACACAACACAGAGATTACCCTTACGGAACTGGAATCCCCTGACTGTTGGGTTAGGGTCTCATGTCTGTACCTGCATGGCCGGTACTCAGCTCATCTTCTTCCTGTTGGACTCAACAGGCTTTGATGAAAGGGAGAGAAATCCAGCGAATTGACAGTTACAGCTCATAAATCGGATTCTCTTACAGGAGACGGCAAGCGCGTGCAAGTCAGAAAGTCAGTCAGGTGTTCTGAATTTACACCAGAGTCGAAATAAAATGAAAGGGGCTTACGTGGGGAGAAGCTATATACTGAAACTACAGTTGAGAGAATCCTTCCACTTAAAAGTTGTTACGAAGGAAGATCTGTAGTAAGATTTCCGTGGAGATTTTAGTAGACTTGACCTTTTTAGAGCAACAACATTGAGAGGAAGGTCAGTTTCCCCAGTACCCCCGCTGGAAATGCGTGGCATCCCCGTCATTTCCATCCCTCACCGGATGCTACTTTGTGACAGTTCATGAACCTAGGCTGATACGTCATTATCGCTCGAAAGCCCGCGGTTTACATTAGGGTTCACTCTGGGTCTCGTACAGTCTGTGGACTTGGACAAATTTATAACGGCCCGTATCCCTACCTTTGCAGAATCTTACGGAGTTGTCTCGCTGTCCTGAAAATCCTCTGTGCCCATAACGTGTGGCAAACAATGATTCTTCTTTCATTGTCGCCATAGTTGGACATTTCCCCGAATGCCACCTGCAGCCTTTTCGGATTGGCTTCTTTCGCTTACCAACAAGCAGTGAGGGCGCCTCTTTGTCTTTTCATGGTTTGGTAGTTTATTTCCTTTTGACACTAAATAAAATGCCATTGTCTGGACACACCACAGTTTATTTATCCGTTTACCTACTAAAGAACATCTTGGTTGCTTCCAAGTTTTAGAAGTTATGAGTAAAGCTGCTATAAACATTCATGGAAAGGATTTTGTAAGAAATAAAGTTTCAACTCCTTTGGTAAATGCCAAGGAGCATGACTGCTGAATTGTAGCATAAGAGTATGTTTAGTTTTTAAGAAACCACCAAACTGTCTGCAAAAGTGGCTGCAGCATTTTTCGCTCCCCTGTGTCCCCAGCAGTGAATGACAGTTCCTGTTACTCCCCGTCCTCACCAGCATTTGGGGGTGTGGGTGTCCCCGATGTTTTCACTGGTCGTTCTAATAGGTGTGTCACGGTATCGTAGTGTTTTCAGCTTATCTTTTAAAAATTCTGGAACAAATAATTTTTAAAACATTGTATATAAATATATATATATAGGCATTTTATATAAATATATATAGGCATTTTATATATATATATTATATATATATATATAGCTAAGTGAAAGAAGCCAGTCTGAAAAGGCTACGTATATATATAATATTATATTGTCTGATTAATTTTCAAACTGAACAAACTACGTAGTCTGTACCCAGATCAAAAAAAAAAAAAAAAAAAACCAAAAAAAACCCAGAATGCGCCAGGACCCCAAAACCACCCCGCATGCCCTTTTTCATATTTAATCTCCCCAAGGGCAACCTAATATGTAACATCATAGATTTTTAAAAGGGCACCTGTGCACTCATGAGAATTTGGATATGTTTCAAGAAGCTCACGGACCCGGTCAGCCTACCTGTTGACCATCTTGGGGATCAGCTTGAGCATTTATCCAAGCCCAGATGTGACAATTTAACTAAAATACTATTTTACTAAAATACTTCCACCCATAGCTCTAGACCCAGCCAGTCCCAGGATGATTCAGTGGCTTGAGGACCATCTTTCTCTGCCACCATCATCATCGTGTTGGCAAAGTGGCTGCAGGGGCTTCACACATCTCATCTCACACCCTCCCAGGAAGGGAGGGAAAATCAGAACTCGCCTCAGGTATTTCTGTCTTTCCCTGAAACCAGCCAGGAGTTGGTTTATTTGCTGTAACTCTGTTGCATGGTCACCCTTCCCTGTGAGGGCTGAGAAGCAAGTATTTCTGCTGAGCTGGAAGTGTGCGAGGCCCTTGGGGAGGCAGTGTGGTGCCTGCCACAGTAAGCGAGACCCCCTGAGTTATGAAATCCTTGAGGCACGAGGTCTACATCCCTTGAACTTCAGCGGTGAGTTCGCACCATTCTTTAAATTGAAACAAACCTGGAAGAGGAAGTTCTGACAGATTCTCATAAAAGGAAGAATGAATTGACACTGCTCCTAACCTCGGAGTTAGTCGCAGACTTCCAAGTACTGAGAAGTGGGTCCCTGGGAGAAGCTTGACAGCCTCTCTGTAGACGTTTCATCATTAGCCCTAGAAGGGGTGTTTGGCGCATCCTGCGTATTTATTGAATCCTCCCGCTAAAGAGCCGTTTTATCTAAAGGGTGGTGGTGGCTCATTATTCATGCTTGCGTTAAGGCGCTAAGTTACGGCAAATGTGCCTGCATATTTATCCATAAAGAAGCCCTTTTCAAAGCACTGTTACATTAGCGTCCTATTTTAAAGGCAGAGGTGTATATAAACCATGAAAAGGAGTACTTCTAAGCCTGTCCCTCTGGTTTTTTCTGGAGTCTATTGCCTGGTTTAGATGCGAGCCTGTTGGTAAACGTCAGGTGGGATTGGGGAGCCTTTGGGAGCGTAAGTTACAAGCAGCCGGCTGACCCAGGGGTTGCTATTTTCGGGAAGACTCAAGCCAGTCGGGACCCACAGGCAGCCATTCGGAAGTCTGAGCTGAGTTACCAGGTCTAGGTCACAAAGACAGCAGTGGGTGATACAATAAGATCAGGGAACTAGAGAGAAATTGTCCACAGCGAACTCGACAGGTCAGGGGGCTGAAACAGATCAAGGTCCAGGCTTACGCCACCTGCCTTCTCTTGGAGGCAGAACTCTCTCCTGAAACGCTGGCTGAAGAACCATGTATCACTTCAGCAGAAACAACATGGCTTCACTTTCTCAGATTGTTATTTCATATTCCTGAAATCCCACCTTACTGCACAGTTAACTCTGCGCTTTTCTGTGAGGCACTTGAATCACCAGAAATTAAGTTAGGTGATAACAGAACCCAGATTTAATCAGTCTTTCTTCCTCCTAGCTCTTCCCTTATCTAGATTCTTTTTAAAAAAATGTCTCTTTAAAAAAAAGAGCAGTGTAAGTGTATGATTATTGCATTTTCAGAGGATGCCTTCTGAAGTGGCTCGGTGCTTGGAAACGGGAGGAAAGGCTTTGAGGGATGTGGTGGGCAAAAAAGGGGTTCCCCCAAAGATGTGCATGTCCCAGTCCCTGGAACCTGTCATTCTAGCTGTGGGATCTTGAGATGGAGGGGCTGCCTGCGTTGTCCAGTGGGTCCTAAATGCAAATCACATGCGTCTCTATAAAAGGAGGCAGAGGGCGATGTGCAGAGACAGGAGGGAAGGCAACGTGAGAAGGGAGGCAGAGATGGGAGTGATGCAGTCACAAGCCAAGGAGCGCCCGGAGCACCAGAAGAGGAAAGAGGCAAAGAAGAGATTCTCCCGTGGGGCAGCCAAAGAACCCGGCTGACACCTGGATTTCGGGCCATCGAAACTGACCTCGACTTCTGGCCTCCAGAACCATGAGAGAGTACGTTTCTGTTTTAAGCAACCACGTTTGTGTCAGTTTGTTGCAGCATCCCCCAGGAAACTGGTGCTTCGTGAAGACACACACTCGCCTGACACTAAATGCAGCTGTGAATATTTGCTTATGCTCAGAACGTGACTTTAGCAATAATTTGCTGCCTGAGTAACATGTAAAAAGAGAAAAAATAGTGAAGATATTAAATGAACAATCAAAATCAAAATAGTAATAATACTTTTCTCATATGATCCATTCTGCAACCAGTCCCTACATACCATTACTTTGGACCATTTCTTTTTTTTCCTTTTTAAATTTTATTTATGTATTTATTTTCCAATATCATGTTTTTAAAATTGAAGTACAGTTGATGTGCAATGTTACATGTTACAGGTATGTAAGATAGCGATTCACAGTTTGTAAGGGTTATACTCCGTTTACAGCTGTTACAAAGCACTGGCCACGTTCCCCGTGCTGCGCAGCACGTCCGTGCAGCTTATTTTACCTGAGAGTTTGCACCTCTTACTACCCCCCCGCCTTGCCCCTCCCCCTCCCCTCTCCCCGCTGGTACCACGGGTTCCTTCTCTGCCTCTGTGAGCCGGTTTCTTTTCTGCTATATTCGCTAGTTTGTTGTATTATTTCAGATTCCACACGTAAGTGGTATCTTACAGTATTTGTCTTTCTCTGTCTGACTTATTTCACTCGGCATGATGCCCTCCAAGTCCATCCATGCTGCACATCAGAAACTCGTACAACATTGTAAGCCAACTGTACTTCAGTTTAAAAGCAAACAACCCATTTAAAATAGGGCAGAAGAACTGAACAGACGTTCTTCCAAGAGAGGAAATGCAGATGCCAACAGGAGCATGAAAAGTTGCTCAACGTCACCAATATCAGGGAAATGCAGATCAAAACCACAATGGGACACCATCTCACACCTGTCAGAACGGCCAGCATCAAAAAGAACAAAAGAACAAGTCTTGGCAAGGATGGTGGAGAAAAGGGAACCCCGTGCACTGCTGGTGGGGGTGCCAACCTGTGCAGCCACCGTGGAAAACAGCATGGAGGTGGACCATTTCTGACTTTAGTTCTTCCGTTATTTATTCCTGTAATTCTTAATGTTACGCTCATGTGTCAATATTTACAGACCACCTCCCATCACAGTACAACATCTAGCTCATTTATGTTTCTTCTCACTTCCCTTCCTTAATTCTGGGTTATAGAAACTGTCGAATTATTTTTAATTCCTCTGTAGATCTTTTATAAATTCATATGAAAATGTCTTTATTATACATTTCTTGTTCCACTGACCTTAAATGATGTGTCCTGGCTTCTCACTGGAGAAGAGGGAGAAGCTGGCATGTCTGGCCTCAGTCCCAGCACGGTACCTGCGGCTCTTCCTTGCAGCTTTGGGTAGCATCTGCAGCCACTGACTTAATACAGTCCCCCACTCAGTAATAACAGGATAATTTTAAAGTGGAAAATTCATTTAGAACATTCACAATTTTTTGCTTAGACATATATTTCTCCTGCAAAGTCTGACAGTGTGGACACGGCCACAGAGAGAGAGAGCGACTGTAGTCCTATGGCACCGAGCAATTTGCCTGGAGGCACTCAGGGCAAGTAGACTCGTTTCCTAAAATCCATCAGTAGCCACAACTAGTTTGCTGTTATCTGGACCTTGACTTTTCTTTTCAATTCTTCCTGAAGTGTGGCTGATTTGCAGTGTTGGTTTCAGGGGTGCAGCACAATGATCCAGTTATGCATACACGTACACACGTATCTTTTCTTTTCAGATTCTTTTCCGTTATGTTATTAAAAGAAATTGAATACAGCTCCCTGTGCAGACCTTGACTTTCTTAAACCAGTTTTCCTATCGACTCTGACGGATTGTTTCTATTTAAAATGAATAAAGAGGAGCTGCCCTGATTGCAGGCAAGATGAACACATAGTAGGCTCAGAAAGGCCACGGAATGCGAGGTCTAGGTCCAGTAGTCACGGTGTTTGTGAGGACTAGCGGCGGGCGTTTGGAAGTCGGAAACTTGAAACCGCCAGTTGTGTCATTCTGCCTGGGCTGGCCCGGCAAAGCCCCACGCAGGCTGACACAGCAGCGTTTGTCTGGTCGCAGCTCCCGAGTCTTCAAGCCCAAGACCAAGCGCCAGCAGGCTTGGTGCCTAGTGGGGCCTCTCTTCCTGGCTTGCAGGCGGCACCTTCGCACTACGCCTCCCGTTACTTTTTCTCTATTCCTCTCTTTTTACAAGAGCCCTAATCCAGTCCACTTCTGGGGCCTGATTTAACTGTCTTCTGTAAGGTTCTGTCTCCAAATATTTTCATGTTGGGGACTTAAGGCTTCAACGTCTGAATTGAGGAGGGAGGAGACAGGACCTGTGGACGTCTTTGGTGGGCGTTATTGTGCCTGCACAGTCTGACCTCTGGCCCCCAGAGATTTACACCCATCCCGCATACGAAGGACATCCGCTCCATCCGAAGGCCCCCGGAAGTCTCAGACTGTCACAGGATCATTTCAAAGTACAAAACCTCATCAGCTCAGACATCTCAAGTACATCATCTAAACCATCTGAGTGAGTTAGGGGTAAGACTCCGGGCATGCCCCGTCCTGGGGCACAGTTCATCCTGGGTGAACTGGACCTGCGATGCTGAAGAGACAAGTGTCACTCCTGAATGCAGTGGTGAGACAGGCATAGGAGAACCCATACAGGCGTTTCTGTTCAAAGGAGGAGGAAACTGAAGGAAAAAAGGAATTGCCAGTTGCAAACAACTTCTAAAGCCAACTGGGCAAACTCCTTTAGGGTGAAGCCTGGGAGCAGTTCCCTGTGGCTTTCCTCTCTGCTCTCTGGGGCCACCTGCTTCTTCATGAAGGGTAGCATGAGTCTGCAGATGAGTGGTCTTATCAGCATGTTTCCTGTCTGGGATTTTGGAAATCCGACAGCCTTCTCTTATTTCATCTTCTCTTTGTCCTTTTTGGCCCAAGCTGGCAGTGCTCCTGCAGAGGTAAAATTCTTAAGAACCTGTGGGTCTCCTGTGTGTGTCACGGGGACTCATTCCATGAGACAAGAGGCTTCTCCACAGGATGCGCCTAGAAGCTCCCATCTCTGTGCTCGGCTTCTGCCAAGATGTCAGGGGGATCGGGGTTACACACTTGGGTCTTCCAGGAGCCTTTTGTGCGACTGCATCCTCTGCGCTTTGCATCTTTCAGACGCTTTGGCAAAAGTTTGTTGAGTTGCATCTCTGACTTTTTCTCTCCTGAGAGTGAATTTCTGAATTGTAGCAGGCTGGGTGAGGGGAGACATTTCTCCAAAGAAGATAGAGAAATAGCCAAGAAGCATATGAAAGGACACTCAACACCATTAGCTTTGGGATCTCATTCATCCGTAAAAAGGGATGAAGTACTGACAACGCAGTATTACATACTGTCACTGAACGGACCTTGCAAACGTTTTGCAGAGTGAGATATGCCAGCCACAAAAGACCAAGATAGTGTATGATTCTCTATGAAATACCCAAGCTAATCAAATGTGTACAGACAGAAAATGCATTTTTCGTTGCTTAGGACTGGGAAGAGAGGGGTGGGAATGGGAGTGACCACTAATGGTTGCAGAGTTTGTGGGGAGGGGGGTAATGAAAACGTTCTAAACTTGGATCGTGGTGATAACTGCACAGCTCTGCTGACATGTTATAACCATTGAGCTGTGTACTTTCCATGGGTGAGTTTTACGGTAGGTGCATTTTATTTGAATAAAAATGTCCAAAAGAAGGAGAAAATTAGGAAGATAAACATATCGACCTGCGTGCATATTATTATGTGAGGTCACAGGTACCCAATGGTTATCGCTCACTAAAGGAAACAGGCGGATAAATAGCTTTTAAGGTTTCCAATTTATTTTCTAGATCTAAAAATATAGGGTAGGGGCATAAAGAAGAGATGGATACCTTTGATATTTTTTACTGAGAAATTCTTTTTAAAAAGCACAGTTTGTCGAACGTCTTAGTTTACGGGGTGTGTTGAATGATGCTGATGACTTAGTCTCCCACGTTAGCGTGAACTGTACAACGTGACGAGCTTTGATATTTCGCTGCTAGTTTCCTCAGGTGGTTCTGAAGGCAATTGAACTTGTAAGAAAGAGCCTTTAAGATGAGTCAATATCCGTGGGACTCTTTGTAGGCTTAAATTTGGGTTATAATCATAAATAATGTATTTCAATAATGAAAAGATTTTATTACAAAAAATGAGCAAGAAGTTAAAGCAAAGATGTAGATTTTTTAAACGCTCGTTCAACAGAAATTGGTTGAATGTGAATGTGCGGCAGCCTCCTTCCAGAGCTGAAGTCACAATTCCCGTCTTAAAAAGAAAAAGGGAAAGCTAATGTGGAAAACAGACTTGAAACAAATAATCAATTCTGTGCTGACTTCTGGTAGCAGGAAGGGAAGCGTGACCAGTTTTGTTTGGACGAGTCAGAAAGAAGCAGATCCCCGTGTGGCCTGCAGCCCTGACTGTAGAGGGAGGGAGGGAGGGAGAAAGGACAGAGAAGGAAGGGAGAAAGAGAGAGAGGCAGGGAGGGAAGAGGAAAGGGAAAAAGAAATCTAGGCAGAGGGTAGAGCTCAGGGGTAGAGCACAGGCTTGGCATGCATGATGTCCCGTGGGGAGGGGGGTAATGATCCCTAGTACATTCTCTAAAAATAAATAAACCTAATTACCTCCGCTCCCCACCAAAATAAAATAGTTAAATAAATAAAGTATTAAAAAGTAAGATGTGAAGAAAAGAAAACGATAAAGGTAACTGGAAGCGTTGGACCCAGCCTCTGACGTGCTGGCAGAGTAAAGGGAAGAGCTTCCGGTGTGTTCACTGAGTGCCTTCCTTTTAGCCCTCTGCCTTAGGAAAGTCACTAGTGGAACAGGACGCAGTGATCTGCTTTTAAGCAAACGCTGTGTCATTGGAACTTGTGAATTAACGGTGCCGACGCTGAGAAATGAAAAATTGATTTCCACGTGTTCTTCTGAATGCTGGTAGGGAAACAAGCAAATATTATCCCCTTCTCTAGAAATACCATACGCATGTGCCCCGTGACTTACTCTAAAGAGAAGAGTCCTTTTACTCGACTCGGAGCCTCAGGTTGGGGACCGGCTCTCTGTGAAGCCGCATCTGACTCACCGCCCACAGTCTTCGTCAGATTTTGTGGGACTGCGTCTTGAAGGCACTTGGCACTCGCGTGGGCCACGTGGCCCCGCGGGGCACCCCCCGCTGGTCTGGCTTGGAGGCTACGTTTTCTCTAATCAAGGAAATGTGTGCATTAAAAGGTGTTTTTCAACCTTTTCTCATTTACGGAAAACTTTTTTTACCTGGAGAGCGTAGTGTTTTACCAGGATCAACATTAGCATTACCTGCGTTTTGTGACTTTGTTAGCATCCCAGTTGTGGAATAGGCTGTGAACACGCCGGGTTCCGCGGCTAACGCCGGTATTTCGGTTCTCCTGCAAGTGCGGTTGGTGTTAGCTGTGACCTTCCTGCCTGTCTCTGGAGAAGCCACTTACCCTCTTGGGAGCTCAGGTTTACTTTCCATAAAATGGCTTTCCTTCCTTGTCCTTCCTGTAGGACCAAGAGGTAATTACTGTCAGAGTCTTCCGAAGACCGCAAAGCTTTGTAGAGTCGTCTGTCATTCCAGTGTCTAGCAAAGCAGGACTTACGCGAGACTTCTGACTAATCTGGAAGGGGTTCTCTGTTACCAGATTGGGGTTGCCAGTAGCCAACCCTCTCTGGCAGTGACCAAACCCCTCAGAAGGGTATGCTGCAGAAGAACCCATTGTGGAGCCATGGGATTTATTTCTGATTTAAAAAACCTCTGGAGAAGTGGTTCCAGCATGTTCCCCAGGAGTTGTGCTACTTAGCAGCACGACTATTTCACAAGCATCAGGAAAGGAGCGGAGTCTTAGCCGCTTGCATTCTACCGTGACCCACACGAAGCATAACGACATCACTGCAGGTTGCAGCACACCTTTGCATCTCATGAACTTAACCAGGATGCCAAGTTCATTACAAGCGCCCTGTGGTTACCCAGCTAAAGGGCTGAAGGAAACCTTACTTTTCACTCCTCATCCCCGAATGACCTTCAGGATAAAGTCCAAACTCTTAAGAGCCACTGGCCACTTCTTCTGTCTCCATCTGGATGTTGACTTTCAGTTTAAGGTGACAGACTGAGCACAGACAGTTTTCCTTTTGGTTCCAAGCATGTAGAAAGGAGAGGAAATATATAATAAAAACACAGCTGCATCCAAAAACAAGGACGGGGGCTCTTCCTCGACCTGCCATGGAATGATGCCTTGAAAGAAGGACCAGGTAAAAATCTACCGCAGCAGGTGAGGCCAAGTCCCTGCCACCCTCAAGGGACCAAGAGTGAAGTCAGACCCAGCAGGAGGGGCTGGGATCTTGCCGTCCATGAGAGAGCAGAGGCTGGACGGGTGACCCCTGCCTTTAAACAGGGTTCTTGTTCAGAGGTTCTTGAGTGATATCACCCATGAAGGGCAAAGAACTCCAGCCCGAATGGCCACACAAGGCCTGGTGAGAGCTATTTCCCAGAGGGACCCTCAAGCTGCCCTGGACAGTCTTGTGCCCAGACCCCCAGGAGTCACTTAGGACCCAGAGCTCTTGTCTCTCATGTCCCAGGACCTTTCAGGAGCAAAGCTTACAACCAAGAGTCACAAGGACCCACAGAAACCATCCCCTCAGAGCAGGACACCAGCTTAACACATATGAGAACTTAACTCCAAAGAAACAGAAATCGATTGGAGAAAGCAGAAAATGACACTTTAGGGTTTTTAAAAAATTTTAAATTATCAGTATAATAAAGGAGCTTGAATTGTAAGAAGAGATGATCTTGAAAAGGAGCTAGTTGGGAATATGAGAAATTAAAATATAATTATTTGAAGTTGTAAAACTCAGTGGCAGAATGAGAGAGCTGTCTAGACACGCTAAAGGAGAAATGGAGAAAGTGGAAGACTGGGCTGCAGAAATGATGCCAATGCTCCCGAGGACATAAAAACGTGGGAGACATGAGAGAGAAAGCTAATTGTGAGGGTTGGACCCAGGGGTTGGACCCAGAGGCTCCCGTGCGGGTCCAGCTGGTGATCTGGAAGGAGGGCACAGAACAATGGAGAAGCAGTGTTGAATGAGACAGTTACTGGTAAAATTCCTGATTCAGAGAAAGATAGTATCACTGGAAATATCACTGACTGGTAAGCAGCACGTTTAAGGAAAACCCACAAGTGGACATTTTCTGCTGGAATTCCCGAGCTGCAGATATAATGAGAGAACCCACCTTCATCTCTAGACACATTTTTAGCTCACGCTTCCCGCTGCGCCAGCGCCAATGCGCTCACAGGTCCCTGCAAATTCTGCCTTCATGCCCTTGCAGTCCTCTTAGCCTGGGTGTTCTTCTTTTATGTCTTCTGTCTTGGCAGCAGGTTCTTTTCTCAAGGAATTCTTTCTGGAATTCCTTCTCCTTTTTTTATTCTGCAGCCTCCTTAAGTATTAGCGTGCTGCCCTCAGTCCTGTCACCGTGGCCATGTGGTTGTCCTTTCGGCTTTGGCTCCATCGCTGTGTGAGCTCCTTTGGGTCAGTTGGAAGGTCTTTCAGTTGTGATTCTTCAGGGCTCAGCATGGCTCCTGAATGTGTGAGTCACTCATGCTTGTCACCATCTCCAAGGATTTTTGGAACGCATCAAACTGTAAGTCAGTAAGTTAGTTAGAGAGCACTTGACCATGTGAGTGAGCCCTCGAGCTTCAGAGAGGCCAGCAGAGAGTGCCTTAAGGAGGCAGAGCTGATTATTGACAGAATCAAATGTCCTGGCTCGAACAGAGAGCACTGCTTATAGTGCAGGTCATGACGCCTTCCCCACAAGCCGTCCCTACTGAAGTCATACATTTTCAAAAAATGTTTTGAAAACAAAGGAGGTAATCATTTATTTAAAAATGAAGCTGACTTTGGGATGAAAAGAACAGTCATTTGTGAAAAGAAAAATTTCCAGAAAGTGAATAAACTGGCTTTTCATATTTTACCCAAAGTTTGTTTAAATAGCAGCCTTTCACTCTTTTCTTATTAGACACATGGGTACCAAAATGTGGGTCTACAATCATCCCTGATGAATGAGGTTTTCTTAGATAAAATTTAAGTTTTAATATGATTATTTTCTGGCCGTGTACTTGAGTATCTCTGAAATTTTTATTCTTTGTTTTTGCATTATTTTATTTATTGTATTTTTAATTGAAATATATTTGGTATATAACATTGTGTAAGTTTAAGATGTACAACATGTTGACTTGATACATTTATACATTGCAATATGGTTGCCTTTGTAGGGTTAGCTAACACTGCTATAAGGTTACTTAATTATCTTTTTTTGGTGGGAATAATTAAGGTCTGCCTCTTAGCAAGTTTGATTTTTATAATATAATATTGTTGTCTGTAATTACTATACTGTGCATTAGATCTCCAGAACTTATTTCTCAACTACTTGCAAGTATACATACTTCTTAATTACCAGATCACAGTATAACTTTATTAGATCAATGTCTAGAAATCTTTAAATTTTTCATTTACTGTCTGTTTTCCATACTGAAATGCACTGTGTTTGAAGCTGTGGGTCTTGCGGGGGCTACTTCAGTTGCACACAGAAAGATCCCAGAGGGAAGAACTTAGTTTGGTTTTAACATGTTTTGATCAGCACCTGGGAGAGGTCCACATACACTCGGGTCTAAAAGGAAGGCCACATTGAACGTCATTCTGTAAATTTCAACAGACTTTTACACACTTTAATCTTATTTGATATTCAAGAAATCAATCAGTGCACTAAGTTTTTGAGAACTTCAGTAACCTGTAATGTCCAGAGAGGCCAAAAGAAAGAAACCACAGGAGATGTGGCAAAAGCTACACACCAGAATCCTAGAAGAAGCCGTGGGGGTTTCATTCAGAGATTATTTGTTCTTATTTCATTAAGTAGTATAACAGAAATTCTTCTTGTCTTCCGAACCTGCCACAGATTTTGAAACAGGAAATTAAAAGAGGCAAAGAGTATTGTTGAGGGCAAACACCATGACAGCCCAAGAAGTACAGGCTGATCAACAGTCAGAAACTGAAAAGAGAAACAAACATAAAAAGTAAGGACACACGGATCTGAAGCCACCGACATAGGATGCACACAGACATACGCACCTTAATTAGCGCGAGGATGCCCCCCCACAGCAGCACAGCACAAAACAGACGAGAAGAGGACTGGGATTTTCGGGAAAAGTGCAGCAACCAGTTGGCATCTTTCATTTAAGAGGATGGGGTGGCGAACAAGCATTCTAGATAAGGATGCACTGCAGACATGGCTCAGACAGAGTTTCCTATTGGTACAACAGAGGTGAAGGTGATTTGATGTTCTGCCCTGGGTGGTGCATCTGCTGCGGCTCACAGGTCAGAGGCCAGGACAGCCCTTTGTCTTTTCAAAGTAGATGAATGGATTTTTGTGCCTCTAATGGAAGGAGCCTCTGTGGATGCAGATCTAAAACCCCAGAAGCTTCATCCTCAAGAAAGAGGATAAAAGCTGCCAGATTCCTGAAGTCTCCCCACCGGTGCCATTAACTAAACATCTCCTCTTGGGATGGATGTTTAGTGCCTTCAAGTCCCATCCCAGGTGCTTACTCTGAAGCATGGTGAGGTGAGCAGGGCAGAACCTGAGCGTTTGCACACAGACTAGGGGCATAAGTCTATCTGAAGAGCTAATCCCCCACCTGAAGGCGGCCAGGGGCAAGGGAGGCACCTGGAGAATAAATACGTAAAGAATGCGTTAGTTGTCTTTGAATTTCTAGCACCCAACACGGTGTCTGCGTTTGGCACGATAAATGTTTAATGAATGACTGATAATGTTATATAGCTGAGATCCATTCTGAGCATGTGTTCCTTCCTTTCTGGACTATTCCACCTTATTGCTCACAAGTCACTCTTGAAACAGTCATTTATGTTTATACCTAAGAAATATGATCGTTTAATGATGCCATTTCACCAAATCGTGACTCCCCGTACCGTAGTTTCTGGTAGTTCAATAACAAACGAAAAGCGTGACTGGCTTTTGTCCAGCATTTATTTGTAGACGTCATGTTTACCGTATATACTGTTTCTGAAAGGCAGTCACAGTGTTTAGTGGTCCTCCCTTCTTATCAAAAGATAAAATTTTTGACTATTTGCCTCATTCTTTTCCAGCGGAAGATAACAGTTTGTCTCAAAAGAAGAAGGTCACCGTGGAAGATCTCTTCAGTGAAGATTTCAAAATTCATGACCCCGAGGCGAAGTGGATAAGTGGTGAGTCCTGAGTCCTGTGCACGTGAGAAGCCGCTTTCCCATTCCCTGCCACTTTTTGAGAGTTTGGGTTTTATACGTTTGCCTGTCACATCCTCTTGCTGGCTCTGGGAGCGGCTCCCCAGAACTCTCGCTGT
Source organism: Camelus ferus (assembly GCF_009834535.1). Taxonomy (NCBI): domain Eukaryota; kingdom Metazoa; phylum Chordata; class Mammalia; order Artiodactyla; family Camelidae; genus Camelus; species Camelus ferus. Next base: position 3,165,373 of record NC_045702.1, on the reverse strand, counting down.
CATCCTCATCCTCTCACCATTCCAAGAAAGTGTGTGAAAATCAGGCTGCTCCTTCGTGAGAGACGGGTCGTCTGTGTCACCTCCCTGAGCCATTATCTCTCAGACGGAGATGTGAGATGTTGCTAAGCAACGGAACAGTGAGAGACACAGCCGAGCCTTCCTCCCGTGTCCACGTTCCTCATTCCCTTCGGTACTTCTCTTGCTTTCATTCCCAGCTGGATACAGGGGCCAAAAGGAACTGAAAGGATTCTTCTAGAATGCTGTCTAATGAAGGAAACAGCCCAGGGCACTGATGCTGATCAATTAATTTTCCTCTTGAAGTTGGATCTGGATGAAACTTTGTTTTCTTGTTGGGGGGATTTTTTTAAACAACAAAGCAAAATAGAACCGGAGGCAAAAGGCAGTATGTTCACAATATTTTTTTTTTTTTTTTTGGTTCGGAACGTCATCTGTTTCCTTTAGTTGGGTCAGAAATGATGCTGGAGTGCAGTCGTGGGAGGAAAGATGTGCATGACCACACTCCCATCCTCTGCAGGCTTCGCTGCATCCCTCCTGCGTCGTTTGGTCCTCGAACGTCTCCTGTGATCTCCAGGGATATTGCTTGCGTTTAGTCTTAGCCTCAGTGGGATGCACCTGAGACTTAGCCCCCAGGTCAGAGAACCTTACAGTGGAAGGTGGAGGTCTGGTTCCCGTCCTGGCTTTTATAGTGAGTGAGGCCCAGCGAGGGCAGGCGACTTTCCTGAGGGCACAGGGCTGAGCAGTGGCAGCGGTGGCTGGAAGCCGCCTCCTGACCTCCCAGTTGGTGCTCTCTCCCCTGCTGGTTTGTTGAGTGACGCCGTGTCGTCATGTCTTCTTGCCGTCAGATCCTCTGCACTGCTTGTCACGCGCCACAGGCTCAAAAATCACCCGTGACTCGCCGCGCTCAGTCTCCTGCCAGCGCGGCGGCTTCCCCGCCGCCCTCTGCCGTGGCTTCGGTGTTCATTTCTGATCTTTAGATGAGCTAATTTAGAAATAAGAGAGGTAGCTGGATCTCGGAGGGGATGTATTTTGTCAAGGGAGTTGGGTAGGAGTGAGAGCGGGGCAGCGTGGACAGCAGTGGGGCACACGGAAGCCCACGGCGCAGATAGGGCCCAGGCCTCTGTTGTTTGAGGAAGGAATTTTACCTTTTGTTTTGAGGGGGCTTAGCATTTGCCTCCTATTGTGTTTACCCACCGCAGAGGGAGGATGCAAGCGCTGCTCGTGTGCTCTGGGCCTGATCTTGGGAGTAAAAGATGATTACTGTCTCCTTAAGGAGCACAGAGTCCTTGTTCTGGAGACAAATCAGGGAGCGACGGACGGACGGCGATCATAACACAGAGCGCACGGAGGAAGACACGGCCTTCTCCTTCCTCCTGAGAAGCAGTTTCAAAGGCATGCATAAACTTGGTTTCAAAGGTATAGGGTTCAGAGTAGGTCAGCGGAGGCCCGGCAAAGACTCCACGAGATGCTAATACAGTGAAATGTTTATATTAGGGCGCCCCTGGTTTCAGACTTGGCCTAAATCAGCATCCCTAATTTAAAAAGTACAAGCCGAGCTCTGGGGTCCAAGAGCACCACATGTCTGCAGGAAGCCGTGTTGGTTGCTATCGTAACATGTTTGTATCACATGAACTAATGTGTGCGGCAGACGTGTGGTCCTGAGATGTGCCAGCTTTCTGGCCAGAGGACAAGAGCCAGAATTTCCTTATATCCACAGAGTTGGGCAGTTGAGGGGCGGCCTTGCACCCAACAGAAAGGGCCCAGCCCGCCTGTTCCAGGAGGTCAACTCTATTCACAAACACACCTGCGGTTCAAACAAACAGGCTTTGGTTTCCAGGAGTTTCCTTAAGAGGATTTGTCCTTTGTAAATGTACACAGTGTGAAGTTTTGCTGCCAAGTAGGCAGGTGGTCAGGTCTCCCCAAAGACCAGGCACCATCAGGAATGCAGGGAACAGCACTGCTCTCCCCCGCACGCTGCAGGGAGCGGCACTGCTCCCCCGCCCGCTGCTTTGAGCTGCCTTCCCACTTTCCCTTACTCCTCTGCCTGGCCACCCCCTTCCTCCCGGCTCCCTAAAGACGCACTAGCTTACAGTGAATGAAATAACTGCAGTGATCAACTGTGCATTTGTAATTGATTTTTATAAATACCATAAAGAATTCATTCATTTTTTACCTTACAAGTCTAAATGTTAAGACCCAGGGAAAGATTATACTCATGGGATTCCACAAGTTGTCAAATGCTGAGATGAGCTTTAGAAATTATCAGAACATTAATTCATTCAATTAGTGTTTCTTGAGTGTCTGCAATGTAGCAGGCAAGCTGCTGGGCCCAGAAAAGGCACGCAGTCTTCCCATGGAAGAGTTTCCCTGTGGTAGGCTGGGAGTCACCCCCACCACCATCGTCACTACCACAGCCCCCTCCTTCCCCTCTTCCTCCTCCTTTCTCCTGCCCATGCCTCTTCTTATCATCATTGTCATCACCATCATCATCACAACCACCACCAGCCCCATCACCATCATTATCACCATCTCCATCCCCATCATCACCATCATCATCATCACATCACCACCGTCACCACTGCCACCACCGCCACGTACTGGAGGTCTCCCACATCTTAAGCTCTAGGCCAAGTGCTTTACATTTAATTCTCACAACTATCATCATTCACATTTTACAGATGAGGGAACTGAGCTTGGGGTATTTAAATGACTGGATCAATATCACACAGTTAATAAGCAGCAGAATTCAGACTTGAACCTAGGTCTCTCTGGTTTCTATAAGCTGCTACATTGGATAGAATGTCTCCAGCCCTGGATAGAATGTCTTGCCTGTCTCCAGCCAGTTTCTTTCAGAACCGTTCTGGCTACTCTGTGTGTTTTAAACAAGACTACACAGGCTGTGACTATTTCAGAATGACTGCTATTTCTTAAATTCTGTATTCTAGTATCCTCTTTTCCCATGGGGCTATGTTAAACTAACACAATACCCAAGTGATCAAGAAAAATGGGGTAATTCCCCACAGACAAAGAGACTGACTCTCGTAAGTGCACATTAAACACTGAAGTTAACAAATATATCTTGGGTTTAATATAGGAGTTAATCATCTAGAGCTAATACACTTTATCAGGAGGAAATGGGTTGGTGGGAGTTCAATTTCTCCTCATCCATTTTTATACTAGAGATGACTTTTTAATCTACCCTTTTCTGAAATTGATTGGTAAAACAGTTTTCAAATAGTCAAACAGTCTTCAAATAGACTTCCCGTGTTTGTTGACGCCGTGGGGGCAAGCCAGACGGGGCGTGCAGAGCAACAGCGCTGATAGCATCTGAACTCACCCTGAGCTCTCTGATAAAGGAGGAGGCACGTGCCTCCTGAAATTGGCCAGGGCGTAGTGTCTCCATGCATTTGCTTAGTCAGGTAAATTCTTACGTGATTTATAGAACCCACACTGCACTTTTCAACCTTTTGGGTCCCATCGTGTGCTGTGCTGGGACTGCATGACAGGAGGTGGCCACTGTGATGAGGTCTTCTGGTTGCTTCAGACCTTTAAGTCTGTTTATGTCCATGGACCACTCTTCCTGAGCTTTCCTTGTCTATTCACTCTTTCAGACTCCTAGATGATGGATAATTACAAACCTTCTCTCTCCACATCTTCTTCCCAGCCTACGTCTCATCTAAACCTACTGGAAGAAAGCTTGAGAATACTCTCGCCCTCACATCTCCTTACCTACCAGCGTCGACACCCGCCCCGCGCTCTGCCCCTCCCCCACGCCTGTAACCACAGATGTCCTGTCTGTGCTCAATCTACCCACATCAGAGGCCAACTTGCCTCACTTACTTGAGCAATAATGGCAGCAAATATCGCCTTTCTTCTCTAATTGTTAATTTTTTGGTCTCTGTGGCAGGTGATTCCCATCAGCAAACAGATACGCTCTTACTTCTCACACCGAAACACACACACACAAAACTTAGCTTGACTCCACGTTCCCCGCCAGGCACTGCCCACTTTCTCGCTCCTCTTCGCATTTGCAAACGGTTGTCCCTCTGTGACGTCTCCAGTTCCTCTTCTCCTGTTGTCTCCAAACGCACTCCCTGACACTCCTCCTTGTCAAGGTCCCCAGTATCTCCAGGTTGCTAAATTCCACGGGCACATCACAGACCTCATCTGAGTCTGCCGATCGGCAGCATTTGGCACAACTGAGTACCCACTCTGCCTGCACAAACTTTCTACTTGACTGTAGGTTCTCCTGGTTTTATTTCTGCCTCATGGGCAGCTCCTTCTGGGGCGCCTGTGCTGGTGCTCGCTCTGTTCTCTGACGTGTAACGTTGGGGTCCTGGGGCTCTGTCCTTGTCCCCCTTTCGATATCTTCACGCACTCCCTCGGTGTTCTCCCCTAGTCTCATGACGTAAAGTAGTCCCCACTGCCTGATGATGGCTAACTTACTCTCCAGACCAGACCTCGCTTCTGAAGTCCTGAGATGTCTTACAGACATCACGACCCGAACTTCAGCATCTCCAAATCTGACTTCCTGACCTACACCCTCCCACCCTCTCAAAAAATTTAAAAATCCACCAAAACACAAAACACTGCCCCATCCACAGCCTCTCCCAATTCAGTTGATGAGAGGTTCGTTCTTTTGGCAGAACAGGCTGAAGCCCTCGAGGCCGCGCTTTGCTCTGCTCGCTCTTGTACCTCGTACCTAACACGTCAAGCCCTCCTGCCAGCTCTGCCTTCAGCGCGCTCAGCGCCCAGCTTAGACTCGGGCTGCGGCTCCTAACTGCGGGCACAGCTGCCAGCAGTCCAGCTAAAGGGTGAGGGACTGGAGACTGGGAGCAGGACCAGGAGCAGCGCTCAGGAGGAGGGATCATGACGTGGCCGGAGGGAGCTTTATGTCTCCAGCCTCTAGGTGGCCGCGGTCCTCAGGCCTCTGGGTACTCCCCGTAGAAGGAACCATTCCCTCCACAACTTTAATCACAGTCTCTGTGCCGCTGAGGTTCAGTTCTGTGTCTGCTGCTCAAGTGCCCTCCTGAGTGCGCTGCGTCCACCTGCACAGGTTGCCCGATGCCATAGCACCTGGTGGGACTCCTGGGCCGCACACGTGTCAGGAAGCTTATTTGCTTTTGCAGATTCCCTCTCAGGAAGGCAGCTGAAACTTGGCAATGGTCTGATGAGTCCCTTGCCCTGTGCTCCGAGCAGGCCAGGGCCACCAGCACCCTTCAGGGACCAGTTCTCCCCTCCTGCTATCTTTAGGATGCAGGTGGGCCCAGGGCTGGCGTAGGAGCTGCACAAAGGGCTGGATTAGCTTGTCTGCCAGCTCGAGGCAACGCCTGGCCTCACAGCCTGCTCCTCCTCAACGGCTGTGGGACGCGGGAGGGACCACTGCGGCTGGCTGGCTCCAGAATCTCTCCACTGTGTTTGTTTACACTCATTCCCATTAATCCAGCCTCTTGTGCGCGGAGCCCTTTCTGTCTCTCAGATGCAACACTAGAGAGAGACTGTAAAATTGGGGAAAATTGCTTCTTTCGACTGTAGGAAAATATCAGCTGGCTGGCTGATCCTGGGAAAGTATATGTTTTAGGAGATAAAATTGGAGATAGAGCGCAGGGCTCCAGCAGCTTGATTTCCATATTTGTTGTATCTTTTCTCTATTGTTATTCTGTAAAACCAGATGGATTTTTTTTTTTTTTTTATGAAGCTCAGGGGGTTGGATAGAGGGGGAATTCAAGTTTAAAAAGGTTTGGGTATTCCTCCTGCTTTTTGAAGGCCGCATTTTTCAATCAGAGCCATTAAGTCTTAGAATTGCAGAGAGTGAACAGTTCCCTGGGGGTCCTCTGGTGCAGCCTGTACCCACAGGCCAGAGTCACTTCAGGAGAATGCCCAGAAGGACATTTTGAAGACTGAAGATCTTCCTCCGCGGCTCGGTGTGCCGATGGAGATAATAACAGTAATCATTTGAAGTCATTACCTAAAATGCACGTTGAGAAGCATCATTGTGCCTTATTAAAGCCCTTGAGAAGCAGATGAAATTAGAGTCCACGTTTGGGGAAACCACCAGTTTATCTTCTCTTTTGAGGTAGTTCTCGAGACTCCCTCTTCCTCGGGAGAAGAGGCGCCCGGTTGTCTGGCGCTCGGCCGAGAACGCCGTGGGCTGCCTCAGCGCGGCGGGGCCTGGCCGTCTCCCACGGCGCTCCCGCGAGCTCAGACCAAGGCCGAGTGGCCAGCCAGCCACCTGTCTGCACTGTTCCAGCTCCTTCTTAATGCATCTCCCACATTCCCAGTATCTGAGCTAAAACTACGACCTGCTAACTGTCCCTCCGAAGTTTCCCCTCAGAGTCACCCGCGGGAAACGTTCAAAGACAGGAGCCCTCGGTGCCGGTGGCCGCGGAAGCAGTAATAGCGACGTAGCAGAAACAGTGCCGGTAGCTGCTCGAGACAGCCTGGTGCCCTGGCCTCCGTTCTGTGTGTGAGACGCTTCTGTTCAGCTCGTCTCTGCTTCAGAAACTCACCTTCCTTCTTGAGCCAAAATACAGTATCTCTGGTTTTGCCCGAGTAGAATGAGTGGCTCACTTCCCCAGGTTTCCACAGAACCCCGTGCAGCCTCCAGCAGGGCATCATCGCAGGGTCCCCAGGCGCGGGGACGCCGCCCGCTCTGCAAGGCGGGACCGGGGCAGCCGCCAACGGAGGAGGGCCTGGCGCAGAGGCGGCGGCCGCCGCTTCCCCTTTCGAGGGCACAGAGCTCCCTGCGCCACGCGCGGTGCCACCCGTTTCCTCGCTGGGCTCTTGGGCCCGTAAATGACTGCGGGACCCAGGGCCCTGCTGCTGCTGTCAATCCGCACGCGTGTCAGGGAGCCGCATCTCTGCGGGCGCAGCCGGGCGGCGCTGCCCCCCGCGAAGCGAGGCGCGTCCCGAGTCTCGGACACTTCACAGGCGGCAAGCGCGCCTCCCTGGGAAATTTAGGTTCAGCCTCCGTCTCTGGGGACCCAAACGCAGGCCTCTGGCGAGAGCGCGGAGTGAGAGCCTGTCTCAGCTGTGTCTGCAGGACAAAGGGGAGGCTTTTGGGGGCGGGGGGATCTCTTCTTGAGAGAAGGGATGTCAAGTGAGACGTACACACTGTGTTCCGTCCTCAGGGAGGCGGCCGGACGTTCTCCGGAGCGCACGTGGCCGCCTCGGGCTCGGGGCTGCCCGGGGCTTTGGCGAGGCCGCCGCCGCACCCGGAGCCGGAGCAGGACGCGTTCCTGCGGCAGGTCCGCCCTCCAGACTAGACGAGGCGCGGGCAGGGGGTCGCCGACAGTGGGCACAGTGGGACGCCGACGAGACTCTCACCCCAACAGGCCACAGACCAGGGCGCACGGGTCTTGCTTTATTTTACCTTCCTCCAAATTAAGGGAGCCTGTGAAGGTGCAGACGTCCAGATTTACTGCAGCCTGGGGGGTGGGGAGAGATTCCTCTGTGTCTAGAATGGTCTTTTTAAAGCAAATCAGGAGGTGCTGTTCATTAGAGACCCGGCAGCCTTGATCGCAGTGACCCTCCTGCCAGCACTGACATTTCCATTTAGTTTCCTTCAAATCATCCCACCGCGTCCTTAGCCACGGCGGCCTGCTGCAGGCTAATTAATTATCATCGGCATCTTCTCCAGCATGGATCACCTTCTTAATTAATAAAAAATGAATCACTTGATCTCCTCCATAATTGAGCGTAGTCCCCGACGACCCTTCGGTCCTGTGCCCAGAGCGCGTCTAACTTTGCGCTCAGGTGTTTGTTTACACCTCTGCCGTGCCCTTGATGGCGGGCTCCTTGGGGCTGTGAGTCTGTTGTAGTGACGCTCTAGTTCCCTGATGGGAACAGCGTGTCTGGCATGTAATAAAGTTTCTGTAAATATTACTTGGCTGAATGACTCAGCAAATCGAGTGTCATGGGAAAGGACTCTGGGTAAGTGAGTTTCTGGTTGATTGAAGGATAACCAGGTTCTTTACCTGCTGTAAGTCTTGGCATTGTAAAAAATCGTACTTATGTGTGTAAGGGAAAAGATGTATCCGATTCTATTTTCCTGCTTTCATGGGGAGAGCCTACTAGACGGGGTACCGGGCTCCTGAGACGAGCCCTGCCCCCCCTCCCCCGTGATTATTTCACTTGCCATTGATGGATTCTATGCAAAGTGCAGCGGATGCTGGGCTCCGTCCTCTAATGCACAGTTTCCAAGAATCACTCAAAGCCACCCCGGGAGGGACGTGGGATGTCATGATCTCCACATGACCCAAGTACCCACAGATCTCTCACTGCCTGGGGTCACCCCTCAGCATAAGCATGAACCCAGGTCCCACGGAAAGCCTGGTGGCCTTCTCAATGCTTTATGTTTCCTGAGCTCTTCTCAGACTGACCCCCACCGCCCGCTCTGTCCTGTGCACCAGGGTGGCTCCCGTGCAGACAGTCCTCTCTCCTCTCTGCTTTGTCCCTTGCACCCCTCTCTTCTCCCAAATTCAGTGACATGAAACTACTTAAGTACAGACTTCTATGCAGGGTTAAGAGTCAGAGAACACTTACACACCCAGAGATGGAGCGACTGAGAGATGACTGTCACACGCCCCTCTTCTGACCGCCCCTGGGCATTCCTGCCTCAGAGAATCTTCGCTGGCTCTCCCTGCCTCTTGGTTGCTTCCTTAGGCGTCTTCCCCAAGCCGAGGGGCCTCGCTTTGCTGCTGCTGCTTCCGTCACAGAACCTCTGACCTTGACCTCACGCCCCGCACCGATGCCGACGGGGACGGGGTCCGGGCAGAGGGATGCGACGTGAACCAGAGTCGCCTGCAAACTTAGCATGAATTTCATGTTCACCTTTTAAATGTTTCAGGGGCCTTCGGGGCGAACCAAATAGCCAGTGCCCTGTGGTCTTTTTGCAAGTGGGAATCTTCCAGAAGGAGGCGTCCTGAGTACCAGGGTGGATCCTTCATAAATGGTCGATATGGAATTCACCTTTTTGTGTGTCTCGCCTCTGTCTTCCTGGAGCAGAAGGAGGGGAAGGCTACAGGCCTAGACATGCTGGTGTCTGGACTTTTTGGATGCTGAGCAGCTCTGGGCTTTTCTGAAGATGCAGATTCCCAACTTAAGGGCCAACCTCACACCTGCTGCTTCTGGATCAGCACCCTCCCGTCCCAGCGGGGACTGTCTCTCGGGTCACAGTCTTCTCTGCCCAGACCTTTACTTCTCTGAATATTCTGGGCTCCTACACAATCTCCTACTCCAGAGGGGGGAAAAAAACAGGAGGCAGCTCATTTAAGCAGCTTCACTATGCAGATGACTTTAGCTTGGCAACCCTCCCTCTGAGCTTCTGCCTTGGGTGCCACTCAGACCTTCTCAACAACAACCAAAAAGCCAAATTAAGGAGTTTTTCCAATCGACAAGCCACTTCATTTTGTTCACTTCTCCCAGGTCGGATCCTTAGACGGGGTGTCAGCCGAGTGGGCTGAAGAGGGGTTCCAGGAGGTGAGCTACCCAACCGGAAACGCGCGGGGAGCCGACCTGGAGCGGAACAGCAAGGTGGCGCGCGGCGCGGCGCACCCATCCTGCCCGCACATGCGCAGTGTGCGTGTCTTTGTTCGCGGGGCTGACATAACACCACTGACGCACGCGTACTTCTGCTTTCTTGGTTCCAAGGCTTATATAACTGGCGCATGCGTACACTTACTGTTTACCTCAAATACAGGCGAGTTGTTGTGACCTTTGCCCTGGGTCCCAGCCTTCTCGGTCAAGGCCGCCGACACAGGGCTTTCATCCCACCAAAAGCAAGGGGGAAACAGAGCAAACCTCAGAAACCACAGAGTAGCAGAGTGCTTCCCAGTGACACCGGCTGTGCACACGCGGGCACCTAGAATCAGAGAGGCTGAGTGACCTGCCCTGGGCCACCCAGCGAGCAAGTGGAGGAGCGCGCTCATTTTCTAAGGGTCCCATCTGACTTAACACTGAAAGTACCTTCGAAGGGCTCCGAGAACCTGCCCAGGGTTCGCGGCAAGTTTATGCTGACTGAATACAGGGGCATTAACCGAGTTATTGTGAAGTTGGCCCCTCATTGCTGCGGGAATCTGGACGTGTCTGGGAAGGACAAGACAGTGTCCCCGGGCAGTATCTTCTCCCCTCGTGGTCTCTAAGGATCACGCAGCTCCTTAGGTGGCCCGTGACCTCGTCCAGTGCACATCACCCCCCCCCCTCACCGCTGGTCTCACGTCCTGGCACCCCAGGGGTCACGGCAGAAGTGTGGTCCCACGCGCCCCCCGAGGCTCCACAGGGCAGCCAGGTGAAGTGTGAGCTTTGCTTCCTCCACCGGAAGTTAGTTACTTTTTGCTGTTTGACTCGTGTTTTCTGTTAGCCCCTCACCCCGTCTCCACCACCTCTGGGCACCAAGTACTTCCCTTCACACAGTTGTGATCTGCAAATACACATGCCTAAGAACTACAGGGATCGACCTGAAAGGAGACTGCTGCCGGATGATTACTTTTAGGACTTCAGTGAGTTTGTTTTCTGTTTGCAGTCTGACACTCTGCTGGCAGATTGGCAGTAAATGCGGACTAGCTCCCAGGGGGGTTGATGCGTCCAAGTCAGGAATTCTAACGGGCAGAACGGTACAGACCCTGCCTGACGGCTGCCGAGTTCTCACCTCCGGTGGTGTGGGTGGTAGATCCACAACCAGAGAGCGGGGCTGCACCTTGGAATTCACTTCAGCTCTGTGATACGTGTTCACGTTGCCTCAGAGACCAGAGCCAGCATTTTATCGTTTGTGGACTTTTTAATGATGGCCGTTCTGACTGGTGTGAGGTCACCATGCTGGACACTGGAAATTAACACATTGTAAACCGACTCGACTTCAATTAAAAAAGAAAAGAAATGAGACACATCTTACTACACGTACTATAAACCCCTGCATGCAGTCTGCCTGTGAATGAGCACAGGGAATATGTGAGAGAGAGGACGGATGTGCTGCGGTCAGCGAGTGAGAGGGCACCTTTTGGGCTGAAATCAGAGGGGTAAGTGGCAACGTAATGTGATTCCAACCTTTCACGGGATGTTTTCTTTTCCTACTTTCTTCTCCACGACTCCTCTCGTTGAGATAGGTTTCGTACTGAACACAAGATGCCGAGGTTGAGTGCTCACCCGTAAGCTGAATTGCTGGATTTCTCAAACTGAATTTGGGGATCAGATCTCCAAGGAAGTTGAGTGAAACAAGCAAATGGGTTGCACATAAGAGTCTGTTAATTACCAGCTGATGGACGTGAGAAACAACGACCACAGCAGCGCCCCTAATGTGTCTCCATGGCTTCTTTCTGGGTAGTAACTTCATGTCTTGAAGTTACTAGCTCGCACTAGCTCGGGGACGCCATTCCGGCACCAAAGCAAGACTGAGTCTCTGGGGATCAAGCTACGTAAACAACGTAAACAAGTCAAGCAGTGTCCCTGGAGCGTCACCGTGAATGAAGTGTCTGCCGGATCCAGGAGCGCTGCTCAGGTGGCTGAGTTGGGTCATAAAGAAAAGCTGTGGTTTGTCCCTTGTGTGTAGAATGTAAGGCGTATTGTACATGTGAACTCTTAAAGCATCGGTGGTTTTTATTTGCTTGCCCTCCGACACCTGGTGCAGTGCCCAGGAAGTGTTAGGGAAATGAACGCATAGAGGGAAGTAGCTGAACTCACGCCGCTTTGTTCCGGAAAGGATTCGGAGGAGGCCAGTGCGCTCATCAGGTAGCAGTGGAGGAGCCCGATGAGAGGGCAATCCTGGGGAGGAAGAGATCGCTGTGTGTCGGCTTCCTAGGAATTTCTAAGGAATAAGAGAACTCTGTGGCCTGGGGACCCCCAGGGGGCCTCTCCTTCTTGCCTCCACCTCTGCCCTCATTCTCGTCCTGGCCCTTCTCCTCCCCTGTGCCTGCACCGTGTGTTATATGCACATGAGCTCATCTGATATTCACAGCAGTCCTTTGTGGATGGTGGTGTCTCCACCTTACATGTGAGGACACTGAGGCTTGGAGAGTTATTAATAAATCATCTGGGTCCCAGGGTTAGTGTCACAGCAGAGGAGAGGCCACTTTTGACGGTTTGTCTCCAAACACTACGGCGTGGACCCCACGCCGCACTCCAGGGGTGGTCCTCTAAGCTGGGTGAGGGTCATGTCCCCATTTTTCCTTTTCCTTCTGCATCCGAGGCTTTGTTCACAAGACCAGCTGTAAAACCCCACTTGGGGTCGAGGCTCATTTGAGGCTGTCCCATAAGATGTGGCCCAGAGTAGGGAAGTGGCCTTTCACCAGTCAGTTAAAATCCATGCAGCGTGCATGTCTGTCCGCTTAGCCACGGCCCAGTGACCTCAGTTTGCAGGTTAACCTGAGGTTCCTTTAGAAGACGGTGCTTCTTGTGTCCCTGGGATGAGAGGGAGCCGTCAGTGCCGTTTAACGTGGGTCTTTCAGAGAAGTCATCCTACATGCGGACGATGACCCCAGGACTGCGGCGGGGGCCAGCTCTGAGCTAGAACCAGGTCCTTCTGAGGCTCAGCTTGAATAGCTTTCTCAAGCCTTTAAGGTGCTTTTGGGTCAAGTGCGACTTCAGTGAGTGAACTACAGTTGGGTGAGGTCATCGTACAGGGGGACAAAATGACGACATCCGTCTAGTTCTCAGTCCACTCTTGTGCCATCTGTCAGCCCAGACGTGGGACTTCCCACACCTCGGGGACCTGGGCCCCCGGCGCAGGCCCACCCACCCAGGGTCTCCGCAGAGACTTGATCCAGCTTGCCATGAAAGAGCCGAGGCCTGGTGCCCACAGCTTCACTGAAGGGTGTAGAAGGCAGGACTGACGTACTCGGGTTTTGCAGAGTCCGTCTGCAGTGGAGTCCCTTTATCTTTTGGATGCCGAGAGAGATTAAGATAGTTATAATAAGATGGCAGTCATCCTACAGAAATGAGAATTCTGTTAATGATACGGAATCTTACAAGTTGTGAGAGACAAAAGGCCTGGGGTAGTTCACTGACACTATTGGCTTTCTTGAGCTGGGTGGTGATTTTCAGTGTTTAGGAGAATTCAGGATGTGAAGTCCTGTTTCTGGAACTGCACATGGGTCAGACGGTGATGGCCGAGGCCTCTGCGTAGATGCAGGCAAGGAGCTGCTCTATGTGCGGGCAGGACACCTCCTGGCTCTGTGAAAACCATCCCTCGCTTTGTAGGTCCCTTCCAATGTGGACCTGCTAGTCTTCGCCAAGAAACTGTAGGCTCTGAGACGAGGGAAGAAACAGGAGCACCGTCTGACAGGGCGCCTACATCCTGAAATGGGAAGAGCGGAGCCCACGGAGGCCGGGTAATTTACCCAAGCTTGTGCACCTGGCCTCCTGGGTCCCATCCGCTGTCTTTCCATCGTTTCACCTCCGTCAAGTCAGGCGGTTTTACTCCATCTGTTCCTTCATTTGGTCAGTAACCGAAAAAGTGGCATAAAGAGAAATGAGACGGAGTCCTTGCCCTCAGGCAGGTTGGGGGAAATTGAGATGGACAGTTAAATGACACAGGTGCCTCCCGAGGCGCAGACAGTGGAGTGAGGGGTGTAGAAAGTGCAGAGAGGGGGGGACATTGGGGCTTCTTGTCACGGGGGCTCAGAGTCCCCCGGGGGTGACACTTGGACCAAAGGGACATTTGAACATACCTGGGACCTTGTCAAGGAAGAATGCTTGATAGTAGTAAAAGGGGAGGAGGGAGTTTTGTTAACATCACAAAGGATGGGAGGATGAGACTGGCACGTGGGGAACTGATCCGGGAACGCTGGGGAGGCTGGTGGGCGCTGAGGCGTAAGCGGGGGTCGGGGTCAGACCGTGGGGGCCTCTCCGCTCCTGCTCCTATGAGCAGAGGGACCCGTGCTGGTCTCTGAGTGGTGACACCTGCCCCGTCTCAGAGTGTGGATGCAGGCTAGGAAAGGATGTGTATGTGTGTTTCTGTGAATCACTGTCCTCATTCAGAGTCCTGGACGATGGAGGGGGGTGGCCTAATCACAGCCGCCCCCTTTAATAAGCTCAGAATCCAGGCGGCGATGGCGGGTCACATATGTAAGCAGCTGCGCGCGCACCTGGATGCAGGGAGAGGAAGACGAGATAGGAGTCCCTGGGCGCCAGGCCGACGGTTCATTAAGCGAGCATCACGGGAGCTGTGTCCTGCAGACCCTTGTTCGTGACCAGAGGACCAATTTCTGCTGGCGCGAAGCACCCCTTGCCCGCCGCGGCTCAGCAGTAGGGAATACCCCGTCCCGAGTGCGTGTCTGCAACAGACAACGTGCCAGGCAAAGGCGTAACTTTTCATAAGGGCGAGTCTCTTAAGATTTGTGGATTTCACACATACTGTGTATCTTGATTTTTAATGCTACGCCCGTGATGTGTTTAAAATTTTTTTTTCTCCCAGAACAAACACTGGCAAACAATTTATTTCAGGAGAAATACAAATGTAAGTGGACCTCTTGAATGCATTAAAGAGAATCCTTTTTCTCAGAGTCTGAGCCGACAAATTTCCTGTCTAGAAGGAATGAATTCATTTCTGAAGAGCAGCATGAAGATGTTATGAACATTAAAGCTATGAGAATTCACTTAATATAATTAACTTGACCCAAAAGGGGAATACGGGAGCCCAGAGATTCAAGGTTTTTACTAGATGAGAATATCCCATTACCAGGTGTCATCTATTTATCCCATAATTTTCAACGTCTTTACCGGCAAGTGTCAAAGCCCCTGAGCCCCGAGAAGGAAACGCACACGCGGAGAGGCCAGGAGAGCCAGGCTCCCTGTGTCCTCGGCAGGAGCGGAACTTTGACTCTGCTCTCCGCCTTGTGAGGGGGCCTCTCTCACAGAAAGGGGGGGCGGTTAGACCTGTGTCCAGCAGGGCCGCTGAGCCGGCCGGGCCTCCCTCCTGCTCTTATGGGAACTTGGAGGGCACGCTGGGAAGGGGCTAGAAGTCCGCCTCGGTGTCCCTTCAAAAACCAGGAGTGTACACCTGACACCTTGTTTTCTTTCTTTTTTTGTTTTAAGTTGAAGTCTAGTCAGTTTACAACATTGGATCAATCTCTGGTGCGCAGCATCATGTTTTAGTCATACATGTACATGCGTATATTCCTTTCCATATTCTTTTAAAAAATTTTTTTTAATTTTTTAAATCTACCTAATTTTCTTTCAATGCCCAAGGTAGGTTATCCCTCCACGATCGTAAAGAATTCTGGATTTGCTTTCGCTGTTAAGTCTGTGTTGTTTTTAAAGAAAGCGCATCCCCGCCTTCGAGGCAGCTGCCTTCTGGTTCATTCGGTCGTTGATCACTCGACCCACACCGTGTGGAGGACCTACGACGTGTCAGGCACGACGCTGGGCGCCAGAGGGGGCGGTGAAGCCAGCTGCCCCGCCGCGGGCTTACCTGGCAGGTCCGCGCCGTGGCGCCTCTCAGCGCTCCAGGCCTCGGTCATCTCGTGGTCCAGCCTGTCCTCTCACAGATTAAGCAGCCGGAGGCGCCGGGCTGGCCCGCCCGGTCGGCGCGCCTTCCGCCTGGAGCGGTCCCTCCCGGGGCACTTTCCGAAGCTGGAGCTGCGGCCGAGGGCGGGCGGGCTCCGGCCTGCCGAGCGGGGAGGGCCGGGAGCCGCCCAGATCAGGCCCCACCGCGGAGAGACGGCCCCCCCCGCGGCGCTGAACGAAGAAAGCGGAAACTGGCATAAAACGGGCCCTTCTTCCTTACAAGGGATGTGCATTCTCTGCGCGTACTTAGCGGAGCAGCTCTGGAGGAGCGCGCAGCACAGCGCGGCGGCGCCCCCTCCGGCCTCGGGCTCGTGCGCGCCCCCTCCTGCTGCCTCCGCGGGTCGTCCCGGCCGCCGGCCCCCGTCCTGCCTCCCGCCCCGACGGCTAGTCCGCCCCACGGGACCGCAGCAGGCCTTCCCGCGCGCTGGGCGGGGAGGAGCGGGGGCTGTGGCGCCCTCGTGGGGACGATGAGGAGACAGGCAGCGCTCTGGAAGGAGCTCTGAGGCCAGGGAACGGTGTGACAGGAACGTGGAAGAGAACAGTGGCACAGGGAACCATTCTCAGTCCGCCTCCGTCTTCCGACTCGGAGCTGCCCAGCCTTTCCCTCCGGGCTTTGAACGGCAGAGGCCCTGCGGGGATTGCTAGAGGAACGCGAGTCAATTAGGGAGCCAGAACCGATGGGTCTGAAAGCCGCCGGGCGACCGGGGAGGACCCAGAGCTTGAGCGGGCGGGACACCAGTCGCACACGGGCATGAACATGCCGCAGTGGCCACAGGCGAGGAGGCCCCGCGCTTCTCTCCTAGGGACGTGGGAACCCGTCTCTGACGGTAGATCGTTAGCCCGACGTACTTTCCTAACTGCATACCCTTAGACAGCGTATCGGGCTTTGCCGTGCCTCAGTGTTCCCATCTGAGAAAAGATGGGGACGTGCCTGACACCTGGGGAGCACCCAAGGCCATCCGAGCACGGCTGAGGACCAGGACTTTGCAGCAGGAAAGGGAACGGGGCAAACGCAGATGGAGGCGCAGGCTCGCGTAGCGTTGTCATTAACATCTTTGGAGTTTGCAGGGCGCTGAGGCTTCAGGGCTCGTAACTGGAAACCTGGACTTGTCTCCTGAGGTTTCTGTCTGGTCAACCGCACAGTGACGGTCACCATGGGTTATTCCACGCCCAGGGGACTCCAGACTCCCCGAGAACTCCACTCATCCTCTGTTTCTTCTCTCCCAGGGAAGACGGAGAGTCAGGCGGTGGAGCTGCAGGTGCACTTCTCGGTCCTGTGCCGTCTGTAATCGCAGCCTTCCCCGGCCAGGCCGGCAGAGCCCCAGGCTTACCCGTGTGGGTGTCTGCCTGGTACGCGTTTATGTGTTCAGCAGACGGTCACCGAGCCTCTCTGCAGGCCGGGCCGCTCGGTCACCGAGCCTCTCTGCAGGCCGGGCCGCTCGGTCTACCGAGCCTCTTCTGCAGGCTGGGCCGCTCGGTGAGGCGGGAACAGCCCCACCGTGAACTACAAACGCCTGGAGACCGCAGCGCGGGCTCACACTCGGCTCCCCCGCCTCCCGTCACCAGTTTCCCCGCCTGTTGTTAGCTGTGCCTTCAGTCACGCTTCTCTCAGGTCTCCGTGTCGTGAACACACGGCCTTGGCCGCCGTTCTCAGCGATGATAAAGGAGCGCGGCTCTTGCGTTGGAGTCTCACGTGACTTCGATTCCAGCTAACTCGGTCAAACCCCACGACAGAAACTTCTCAGTAAGGGAGCGTCTCGAGAACCCGGTGAGGCCAACAGCCACACCGCTGAAGACCAGAGCCACGCACCTTGTGAAGATATTCCAGACGTGCTATGAAGCTTCCACAAACGTCTGGTCTGGGAGAAGGACACTAAGGCTGACGGATTTCTGAGACTTGCTGAGCGTTCGCATCTGTCCCCGGGTGGGCGGGGACTAAAGCCCCACGCTCCTGACAAATGTGGACAAAATAATACGAACAATAACGTATTCGTTTTTTCTGAATTATCCCTGTTTACCAACGTGGATAGATCCAGAAATAATGTCTTCTTTCCACCTATATTCAGTTATTTTTAATTAGCTCTAAAAGCCAAACAGTGCTTAGCGCGGTTTATGAAACAGTGCCCCCCGGTGGCTGAGAACACACATGACAGCCATAATGACGGCGCTATTTTTAGCCTCGCTAGAGCACTGCCTGCAAGGCTGGCATTTAAGGAGATTTATGATCTCGCTGCAGATGTGTAGCAAACAAGCATGAAGACAGATGCTATCTGGCTTGTTAACTGGGTGTATGGTTTCTTGATGACTGACCTATTAATTCTCTTATTAATATATAATGTTACCTTGAGTGTAAATTTAGCTGCCTGTCATTTATAATAACATTAGCGATGTGACAGATGATCATTTGAACGAGAGCACTGCTTTCTGCCAAAGCCAAGAGCCTCAATAATTATTTTCTTAAATGTAGTTAGGTGTGATTTGGAAGAGTTCTGAGTCCAGGAATACGTAAGTCAATGGATCAGCATTTGGGACTTAATTTTTGTGAAATATTACCCTTGTCTCATCTTTCTTTCTCTGCCCAACAGATCATTACAACCCAAAGGCTCGGTGCCATATTTCTGAGAATGAAAATTAAATACTGCCTCTAAAAATAGCCTTTCTGAACTAAAAATAGCCTTTTAAAACTGAAAATACCCAAGTTTCTGTAGGCAGCTTTCAGTTAGACAAAATAGGAAATGGCAAATATACAGTATCAGTTTCTTTTTTGGGCTGTGGAACTTTATTAAAATCAGATGAAATTTTGCAACTTAGTTTGTGGTTTTAAATCCTCAATCACACGTCACCTGGGACATGGGACGTGCATTTCTGGGACCATGTAGAATTAGCATACTGAAGGGGACTTTGTAGTTTGGGGAACTAAGGGCCAGAAAGAAATGTTTGGTAAATTGAAAACTTGCTCTTTGCTGGGTTAGAACCAGAGGACTTTTTCTGACCAACTGGGAATGTGTTCTTTTCACTGCGTTCTGGTTGTAGCCTCTGAAAAGTCTAAACGTCCAAGTCAAATATTTTAAGGAATATTTGTCAGGCCTCTTGTGTGATGTTTTTAACGACAGTTTTTCTGTTTTTTCTATCACTAGACTGGGGGCATAGGGTTTTGAGAGGGAGAGCGCAGGAGTTAAGCACTGTTCTTACTACTCCCCCTCGGGGGGCCGTGCCGTCAGCAGGATACGTGCCTGTCGACGGTCCCCTCCAGCACCTGACTGAGGCCGTGGCCGTCAGGTGTCTGTAAAGGTCCCCTTTCCCCAGTGCTTTTTGGAAGGGGTCTCTATGCACAGGAATGGAAGGCATGTTTGCCTTACTGACAGCGGAGCATCTGTGTGAATTATTTAGAATTCTTCCACGCGACAGATCTGTCTATTCTCTGCCATTTATTTATTTATTGGACCATTTAATTATATTAATATCAACTCATAGGTATTTATTTTATCCTTTGTGTTGTAATTCAGTGCGGCTTTTTCTCAAGTGGTTCTCGCTTTGACCATTGGATGCTCTTTCCAGTAGACTCACATGCATCTCACCATCGTGGCGGTTCTCTTTCCCTTTCTTTTCCTCCCTCCCTCCCTTCCTTACTTTTTTTCTTTCTTTCTTACTTTCTAATACTACAAGATGCTCCCAACGTACCTCACATTTTCCCTTCCAGACCCTAGAATTAGCCATTTCTCCAAGGAGCCCTGGTTCCTTCTGCTGAGTAATGGTGTTAGAAACCAAGATCTGTGGTCATTGCTTCAAGGACGTCATTGCTTCCAGAGTGAGTAAATACATGTGTACATGCTAACCTGCGTACATCCACAAGTCTCCCTGTATCTGTGTATCCAGCCATCCGTCATCGCCATCTATGTCTGTATTAAGCTAAACATAGTTCATACAGATGTCTCTACGCGGAATGTTCTAGTTGTCACTTGTTGCTTCTCGGTCATTTCCCTCATTCACAGTAAAACACTTGACCTCCGCCATCTGCCGTTGGTGAGCCGATCTGTTCAGCCCCTGCAGGCACGTGCAGGACCTTCAGAGCGGTCCAGCCGTGCCCGCAGGAGGACAGCACTCACCACCCTGAGTACCGTGTTCACGTGCAGTTTCTTTCTCATTAGCCTTCCCTCTAACTTTCACTTTTTATTTTTAAAAGCTCATATTTTAAAATTTCTCCCCGATGTTTTTGCCCTTTTAAAAGTGAGTTGTTGTTGTTTTCTTTACAAGACACTTTTGTATTGTGGTAAGATACACGTAATAGAAGTTCACCATCCTGGCTGCTTTTAACGTTCAGGTCAATGGTATTAAGTATTTTCAGAGTGCTGTGTAGCCATCACCCTTTTTTTCAATCACCCCAAACAGAAAGTCTGTCCCCATTA
This sequence comes from Camelus ferus, assembly GCF_009834535.1. Taxonomy (NCBI): domain Eukaryota; kingdom Metazoa; phylum Chordata; class Mammalia; order Artiodactyla; family Camelidae; genus Camelus; species Camelus ferus. The sequence goes on along the minus strand of NC_045702.1, from coordinate 3,145,451 downwards.
AAATACTAACCCCCAGGTGCCCCTGCCCTAGCCTCTCTATTTTCCACTCTCTGTTTGTTGACTATTTTAGGCGCCTTATGTAAGTGGAACTGAGCAGTGTCTGTCCTTTTGTGTCTGGCTTGTTTAACTTAACACACTGTTCTCAGGATTCGTCCGTGTTGTAGCACATATCAGAATTTCACTCTTCTTATGGCTAAGTGTTATTCTGTTATGTGCATACTGCATTTTGTTTATCCATCCTCAGCTGATGGACATTTTGGTGGCTTCCACGTGTTGGCCACTGTGAATAAAAAACTGCCATAACCATTGGTGTACAAGCCTGTGTTTGAGTAATGTGTTTAAATATATAAATCAGTGGAGTTTAGTATATTCATATCATCTACAACAAGAAGTTCCTCTCCAGTCTGGCTTCCTTTCATTTCTTTTCTTGTCTGCTTGCCCTGGCGAGCACCTCCAGCGCGGTGCTGAGCGGGTGAGAGGGTGCGCACCCCTGCCTTGCTCCTGATCCTAGGGCAAGAGCTGCCACCCCTTCAGCATTATTGATGACGCTAGCCATGGGGTTCCCACAGACGCCCTTTCTGAGGCTGAAGAAATTCCCTGTTGTTCCCGGTGTGTTCAGTGTCACGGTGTCGCATAGGGGACGGACTTTGTCGGCGGCCGTCTCTGCGCATGCTGAAATGGTCACGCGGCCTTCGTCCCCTGTCTCTGTCACTGCGTGCGTCACATGGGCTGGTTTCCTGTGTTGAGCCAGTTGCATTTTGGGGATAAATCCCGCTCTGTCGTGGCGTATGATGTCCTTTATGTTGCTAGGTTTGGTTTGCCATTTGTGGCAAGTTTTGCGTCTGTGTTCATGAGAGAGCGGTCTGCAGGTTTCTTGGGATCTCGTTGTTTTTATTGTTTCAAGGTATTACTGGCCTCACAGAATGAGCTGAGAAGTGTTCCCTTCTCTTCTATGTTTTTGCCATTATTTCCTAAAATACTATTTCTGCTCCTTTCTCTTTCACATCTCCTTTTATTTTATTTATTTTATTTTATTTTATTTTTCATTGAGTTACAGTCAGTTTACAATGTTGTGTCTGTTTCTGGTGTGCAGCACAATTTTTCAGTCATACATGAATGTACATAGATACATTTTCATATTCTTTTTCACCATGAGCTATCACAAGGCCTTGTATATATTTCCCTGTGCTACACAGTGTGAACTTCTGTATCTATTCTATATCTACCTGTCAGTGTGTACAAATCTCGACTCCCAGTCAGTCCCTTCCCACCCCTCTCCCCCCTTGGCAACCACAAGTCTGTATTCTGTGTCTGTGAGTCTGTTTTATATTTAAGTTCATTTGTCTTCTTCTTTTTTTTTTTAAGATTCCACATATGAGTGACATCATATGGCATTTTTCTTTATCTCAACACAATCACATCTCTTTTTAGACTCCCATTAAGCATATGATGTCCCACAGGTCTCTGAAACTCTGTTGATTTTTCTTCATTCTTTTTTTCTTTTCTGTTCCTCAGACTAGATGATCTCAGTTATCATCAAGTTCACTGCTTCTTTCTTCTGTCAGATCAAATGTTACTTCACACCCTTCTAGTGAATTTTATTATTTCAGTCATTGTACTTGTCAATTCCAGAATTTCTAGCTAGTTCATTTTAGATAATTTCTATCTCTTTATTTATAGTCTCTGTTTATGAGACATAGTTCTCATCCTTTTCCAGAGTTCCTTAGACACGGTTCCCTTCAGCTCTTTGAACATACTTATAATAGCTAATTAAATAGTTTTTTAAGTACGTCTAAAGTCTGGTCCTCCTCAGGGACAGTTTTTATTAGCTGCTGTTCTCCCTGTGTATGTGCCATACTTTCCTGTTTCTCCATGTCTCGTGATTTTTTTGTTCTATAGTGGACATAATAAATAATAGAGTGTAGCAACTCTGGAAGGCAAACCACCCTTCTCCCGGGTCTTACTGATACTTGTGGTTGTTGATGTTTATATGTTTAGTGGCTTTCAGTGAAGCCTGCATTCAGTTTCACATGTGGCCGCTGAAGTCTCTGCTGGGTTGGCTTGGTGTTCACACGATGACTGGACAGAGATTTCCCTAAACATCTTAAACCATGAATCTCCCGGGTTTTACCAGCAAGCTCCGTGTGTGCTGGGGCACAGCTTCCGTACTCAGGCAGGCAGCTTACACCCTGCCAGTCTCGGGGCTCAGGGTCGCCAGAGGTGAGAGGCTGGGGCACTCTTAGCCATTTCCTGGGCGTGCCTATGGTCCTGCGCATGGACGTAGCCTTCTAGGTTCCCAGCAGTGTGTTGGAGGTTTTCAAAGCCCTCATGGACATCTCACCCCTAGCTTTTCCTTTTAGGTTTTATCGGTCAGCTTCTTCCTTTACTCCAGCTGGTATCATGACCTCAGGCAGCTGCCATTGCTTAATAGTTGTCACTGAGTGTTTCTGATAAATGCCCCAAGAGAAAGGCTTTTGCAGTGAGCAAGTCTGAGTCAGATCAAATGAAGACAAACCCTGTGAGTGCAGGTTTCCAAGAACCAGCTAGGCAGATGAAATAATGACCGTCCTCTAGGAATGGGGATTTTGAAGAGCTGTAAAGCTGTGCCTCCCCCTCCAGCAGCTTCTAAGCTGATGATTTTAATGGCAACTCTGATCATGAAGCTGTTGGGTTTCAAGACTACCATGCAGATGGGGAGAAGAAGATGGGAACAGAGCAAGTTAAAAGGCCACAAAGATCAGTATTCTGACAAGATTTCAGCCCTTTTACTTGAATAAATGCATCTCAGACTGTTGACAGCCACTGGTTAATTGCCAGAGTTTTGGAAAACTGATTTTGACAATGTTTGCGATCTCACTGCTTTTATAAAGGAGGAGCTCTTCAGAGGTCCTTACTCCTCGGTTCTGTAAGTGGCTCCTCCTTCTAAAGGATTTTGCATGTAATCCTTTCTTCTTTGTATTCAGAATGGCCTGATTCATCTCTGACACATGTAACGTATTGGATAATACTCAAAAGGATACTTGTTCCCTATCAATGCTTTCAAGAGTTTTCAAGAAAGACTTTAAAATATTCACAATTTTCTATGCTACCAGGAGCAGTGTGTTTCTGTGGGGATGAGAGTTGAGTAGATTGAAACCCATATTTGCTGACATTTTTAGTGTTTAAGAATATACGTTATAACAATACAATTATCTGAAAAAGATTCCCATTGGCATATTTACTCTGAAGTGCTCAAATAGCTAATGCTTTGAGAGGGAACATCCTTTGAATAATAAAAAATACATACTGTCTTGTTTTCTTATTTAATGCGATACTCAGTATTTAGCTAAACTCTTCCAAATAACGTATTTAAAAGCGATTTTTCTTTCATTCTTCTCTGTATAGAAGGCTAAAAGCATGTAACAGCTGATGACCCATAACACCTGAAAGAGATAAATGTTTTTCTTTTCTCTCTTGAAATTGAGATCCGTATTTAGGATAAAAGAAGTTCCCTGCCTCGCCCAGCCTCCCGTGCTGCTTGGTGTGGTCACAGGATTAGCAAGAAGCATTACCAGACACCTCTTTCTGTGCTCTCAGTGAGGAAGAGAATTACTGTGTACTCACACATGTTCCCTTTCTGATAGTAATTGGTTAACAGGGATCAGGACAGTTTTCCTAAAAATTGCTCTCACAGCCTGAAAGTTTTATACCACACTTCCCAGGCCTGCCTAGACCACTCTGGGTTTGCCAAAGTCTCCAGCAGATACAGAAACTGGCTTTCAAGTGAATGAAATATATTATCTAATTTCCTAAGGCACTTTTTCCTTTGATGACCATTCAGTGTATTAAGTACCAACTGTATGCCCTTTATAATCAAAAGCACTTTTGGTTGTGTTATTAAAGGCCCTTAGTACTTATGGAATTACGGGGAAATTTAAAAACAAAATGAACCTTTGTGCATCTGGGGAATATTTAGAATGTGTAATCAAGTTAAGAGGTTTGCAAGAAAAATACATTTAAGCCCACAGTGAAGATGGTGCGTGCAGAGAAGTGCTCATCTTCAGAGGCTCTGTAGAGGAGGTGATTCTTAAGTCAAATCTTAACGGAATGCGGGAGCATGGGATTTAGCAGGGGTCTTCGGGCATTCTGAACCTAGACCCTGCTGTGGGCATCAGTCACCTGTGCAGAGGGCCAGCAGGCAGAAGCAGGACTGGAAGGGGTTTAGTTTCATGTCAACAACCCGGACAGCAAAGGAATCTCTGCAACCCCTGGTCCGCGCTCAGCCAGCCCGGGTCTGAACCTGTCCGTTCAGCACAGCTCAGTGCTCCTACTGGGGAAGCCAGCGGCGGTTGGCACGTGCCTCTCCATGGTATTGATCTAAGACTCCTCCCTAGAATTGTCTGTCCTTAGCTCTGATTAGTTCTCTTGCAGCAACTCAGAATCAATCTAGTTTTTTTGACAGATCCTGGCATCTGCCCCCGCCCACCCCCCGCCTGCCTCGGCTTGATTGAATGAGCCTCAGGTGCCCAGTCAGGAGAGCGCGCCGCCGCGGCCCTGCTGTTTGCTAGCTTTGTAAGGAAAGGCCCTGTCTGAGCAGCTGCTCTTTATGCTAAGTGCCCATCTGCCTCTGCTCCCTCCCTGCCCAGGACTCGGGTCCGGGAAAAGCACCTCTAACTCTCGCTCTGCAGCTTGGGGTGTTTCTCAGGCCCCCGCGCTCTGGGCCTCGCTGCCATCTCAGGAGTCCGCTTCCATCTGATGCCTCCTTGTACCTGAACTGCCCTTCTCTGCCTCGGCACTTTGGTAGTTTGCACGGTTTTATTTCTCCCTCACGCTGCAGTTAATGTGGGTTGGGCTGGCCCTGAGGGTCACTCCATGCCACTTTTCAGGGACCAAGGCGCCTTCCTGTCAGTGGCCATGGTGTCTGTAAGAGCACAGATTCCTCCATGGGATACTCTGTGTCTCGGTGACAGACTCAGGAAGACGATGGGAAGTTTCTCACAGGGGTTTCAGGGGCTGGGCCTGCAGAAGGCCTACGCCGCCCCTTCCTGTAGTCCTCATCGGTCGGGAGTCAGCCACGCGGCCCCGTCCAGCTGCCGCAGAGGCTGAGAAGTTCAGTCGGGTTGGGTGACTGGGGAGGAAAAGGCCAAACCTAGGAGCGGTGTGCACCACTTCCGCCTCGACTTGTGCTGGAGGTCGGGCATGCCGCCCCAGCCCACCTCGCTTCAGACGACTCTGGGAGCTGCAGGCTGACTGAAGGTGCAGGAGAAAAAGGCGGCAATTGTGCTTTCCAAGCCTGTCAACCTCAGAGCGGGCTGATCGCCTCAGTGTTCTGTTACGGAGTAAAACTGCATAACCTCACACCTGTGAAAATGCTCAAGCTATGACAAAAAGCAGCATGAAAATGAGAGGTAACATCTTTTTAACAAATGGTCCTGGGACAAGTAGACGGCACTATACAAAAGAATGATACTGGACCCTTACCTCACACCGTATACAAAAACTATCTCAAAATGGATCAAAGACTGTTAAATAAACCACAGAGTCCTGCTGTACAGCACAGGGAACCATGTTCAATGCCTTATAATAACCTATAGTGAAAAAATATGAAAAAGAACAGATGTATGACTGAATCACTGTGCTGTACACCAGAAACTAACACAGCATTGTAAATCAAAAATACTTCAATAAAAAAGAAAAAAATTAAATTATAAACTGGGTCAAAGACGTAAATATAAGAGCTAAAACTATTAAACTCAGGAGAAAACAGGGGTAAATCTTCATGGCACTGGATTTGGCAAAGGATTCTTAAATGTGGCACCAAAGTATGAGCAACCAAAGAAAAAAATAGATAAATTAGATTTCATCAAAATTAAAAGCTTTTGTGCTTCAAAGGACACCATCAGGAAAGTGAAAAGGCAGCCCACAGAATGAGAGAAAATGTTTGCAAATCATACATTTGATAATGAACTTGTCTGCAGAGTATACAGGAACTGTTGCAATGGCCAGTGAAGGAGGTAAAAAGGCTGAGTAACTTACTGAGTATCACACGTACAGCCGGGTTCACAGCCAGTTTAAAAACACCATTTCTGGTTCTGGAGGCCAAGCAGAGGGGCCGTCCATGTGTCTGAGGATTCAGAGGTAAAGGAGCCTCAAGCTTGCATTTCTGATGCTTTGTTCAGAGTTAAATATGCTTTTCCTAACTCACACTAACCAGCTTGCCAAGGAAATTGCAGAATCATGGTCAGTAACCTGCAAGACGGTGCGGGCAAATGAGGGAGGAGCTGAAAGACTGGAGCGGGGTGGGACCCAGAAATGATTGTATTAATTTTCAAAAAAGGTAAAATTTAGCACAATTCTAGAACAGATTGGTAAACATATGATGTATCCTATAAAGTATATTGTATCCTGATGTAACTTGTAGGCCATACAAATATTCCAGTTTCCTAACTTTTATAGCGAATATATTATAATCCTTTGGTGGTGGTGTTTTAATAGCTTTTATATTTTCAAATAAAGTTGATTTAATCAAACGTTAGTGATGTAATTCTCTTCATGCTGTGAGTGATCTTAATGGAATTTGTTAAAACATTTAAATAATTATGCAACGCCGCCCTCTGGATGTGTGCTAGACCAACACCTGCCATAAACTGTCGCATAAACAGTTCTGCAATTTTTGATAGAACTGGAATCCACTTGCACAAAATTCGTCCAGTGATTAATGGCAAAAGTTAAAAGTCACTGAGGTCATTGACAGAAAGCTGTTTTTTTTTTAAATTTAAAATCATGGCACCCATTTCATAAACATTATACATTTTTTCTTTAAATGGTGTACACTTTTAAACATAATCGTGTTTTAACTTTGCCCAGTTAATATGAAAAAGCTTTAAATCTCTGAGACAGATTCTTCATAATCGCATTGTGAGCTCGGTATTGGCTTACAGATAATCCTGTCACAGAAGTGACTATTTTTTTCCTCTCTTCCTGGTAACCAAAGTGTCCCCATGTATTTCTATTTGGGGACTGTTCTATAAAGTGCTTTAAAGGTGTTATGTTATTTTTTTCGTGACAGAACCATTGATAATTCTAATGGTAATTTCTCCTTCAAACTTACCAAGCATGGTGCCACATCCCTGAAGCTTTGAATGTTAAAGCACCTGGCTTTCAGGTGAAGAAAAGAGGATTGTGAGCAAAAAAGTAACATTTCATTCTCTTCTCGTTTACATTGCAATGAGTAACTCCCATTTGTGGAAGAGAATCGTCTTTGTGGAGAAGATGATGGGTGTAAGGGTAGCTCTTTCTACAGAAGATGGTCACCATCGAACTTCAGTGCCCAGGCACCCTGCCTTACAGATAAAATCTCTGACCCTGTGTTACAAAACGGAGATCATGTGTGATGGGACGGGGGTGAGGTCATCTTCCCTGGCAATGACACATTCTCGCTGACAGTGAGTGACTTGCGCTGAGCACTCCGTGCTTGGCCAACTGCTGGCTGAACACCGTCTCGTCTGGTGATTGATAGATTTTGTGAGGATAGAAACAGTCGTGGACCGAGATGCCAGTCACTGGATTTTACACAGGGCGGTGGACTTTAATGGCCGTGTGAGACTCCAGAACACGGGATGAATTCATGACCTGAAGGAGCAGGAACAAGCACTCTCTGCTCGGAAGGCTGGGGTGGGCTGGACCCAAACAGCTAGCACAAAAATACGATGAGTTGTATGAAAAATATCCTCAGGGTGTCCTTCCAGCACCCTAAACGTGTGGACCCCCACGACAGAGCATAAAGAAATGATCGCTCATCATTTGCTTTCTCTTGGGCCTGAACACCCTAAATCCATCCAATTACAGAATTCCTTTAAGTGTCCTCTGGAGCCACGTCTGCTGTAAATAGAGTGATTTTCTCTGTGTTCTAGTCATGCTTCTGAACTTTTGTTTCATTCACACTTAATGCTCCCTGTTAATAATTCATGCCAGAGTCGCCTTGGTGCCCCGCAGTCAAGTCTGCCCCCCGGCAGTGCTGCCCCCAGTCCGGTTCCAGGTGGTGAGGCTGTGGGGTGGAGGGGACGGGGCTGGAGTGTCTCCTCGTGGTGTCAGGAGACCCCCGCCCCGCACCTGGGGCAAGCCAGCCCGTGCACGCTCTTCACAAGTGGAGTCCGGGCTCCCGCTGCCCTGCCCTGAGTCCCAGTGGTCCTCCAGCCAGCCGAGGGGGCTTGTCTCCCCAGCAGAGGATCCCAGGACTGGGATGTCCAGTCTGTGGCTTGAACCACTCGCTCCCCAGAGCAGATCTTCCCCCAGATAAGCTCCCTTTCCTGCCGAGTCTCTTCCCAGGGGCACAGGCCTCAGCCTGAAAGCTTCTCCTCCCTTCCTGCCCAGTTACCTGTGCGTCTTTCTAACAACCTTGGTTGTACAGGAGTCCTCCTGCCAGTTTCCAGTTAGTTTTCAGTGAGAATTGCTCCACGTGTAGATGCATCTTTGATGTGTTCGTGGTGGGAGGTGAGCTCCACCATCTTGGTTGGTCCTCGACAGTTTCCTTTCTGTCTGCCCCTCAGAGTCATCCAGGAACAAGCGACGGGTCCAGGCATGTGGCACCCAGCAGTGACTCAGAGCAGCACGCTGGAGAGAGGTGGTGTAGGGGTCAAATAAATGCTTCCCTGACCCACAGATCTTTCCTACATTCGCATAAGTAATTGCATGCTGATTTTTTTTTTCAGAACCCATGATTTCCAAAGCCACAAACTTGGAACTGAATGAAAGTAAAAAGAGGTTAATATACAGCTGTACACTTTCTCCGACCCTCTTTCTTTTCCCCATATTCTACATTAAACCCATTTTCCTGTCCCAGCAATTCTTTTTTTTCAATTGTTGTAAAGTGTATATAATGTAAAATTTACCGTTTTAACCATCTTACGTGCACAGTTTAGCAGCATTTAGTCCTTCTGCTACTGATTCAGGTTCTTGGACTCTGTCACCAGTGGAAGTTGGTCAGAGGCTAACTGAGAAACTCAGACGAGGCTCTGCTGGGTCTCTTGCTGCAGCAGGATGGAGTGAAACAAGTAATAGGTTCTCTGGCTCACTCCCTGAGGGAGGACGAACTGGTCACTGAAACGGGGTAAGAGTAGGGGTGGATCCATGCGTGGGGCCGGAGGGGCGGTGTAGGTGGTCTGCCCGCCCCCTTGGTGGTGCTGTGTGCAGGGAACGTGCACAGGGCTCTGCTTTTGCTCCAGACACCTCAGAAGTGGCAGTTGGGTTTTTGGTCTTTTTGTATCTTGTTCATGACTTGCTCCAGCTGCATGTGTGTGCAGTTATTTTCAGTCCCTTCTAGTTTCTTTGTACTCTGTTGCTCAAGGAGACGTTTGTCTAGGTGTGAGCACTGCAGCAAAGGGTCCCAGGTCCCAGCCTGTCTCACATGCACACTGTTGTGCAGCCATCCCCACCGTCCATCTCCAGAAATTTTTCATCTTCCCAACCTGAAACTCCATCCCCATTAAACATTGACTCTCCACCCGCCTCCCCTCAGACCCTGGCACCCACCATCCTACTTTCCTTCTCTATGAATTTGACTACTCCGGGTGCCACATATAAGTGGAACCACACAGTCAGTATTTTTCCTTTTGCATCTGGCCTATTGCACTGAGCATCATGTCCTCAGGGTTCATCCATGTTGTAGCAGGTGTCAGAGTTTCCTTCCCTTTTAAGGCTGGATCATACTCCAGTGTGTGTGTGTGTCTGTGTGTGTGTGTGTGTCTGTGTGTGTGTGTGTCTGTGTGTGTGTGTGTGTCTGTGTGTGTGTGTCTGTCTGGCCTGCATTTTGGTTAGCCATGCACCTCTTGATAGAAACTGGGTTGCTCTCACCTTTTGGCTATTGTGAGTGTATTGAGTGTCCTGCTGTGAATACGAGTGTACAGTTGTGTGTGAGCCCTTTCTTTCGCTTCTTTTGTGTATATTCCCAGAAATGGAATTGCTGGAACATGTGGTAATTCTGTTTAGTGTTTTACGGTATTGCCACGTGCACCTCAGTAATTCTTAATGTTTCCAGAAATCACCCCAAATAGCAGGCGACCTAAGGACACGATGCTGTTTTAGTGCCATTTTGACAACCCCACCCAGGAAATCAGGCCTAAACTAAAAAATACTCTTTATGTTTGAATCAACAAATCATGCCCAATTATCCTTCTTCAATTCAAATAGAATGTTTCTCTTTGTCAATCTGTCACTACATTATGTAAAAGTGGCCGCAGAGGTGGTCTGGCTTAGAAAGTCTTTTTAGGCTGGTCCAATATAAAATTTACTTTTTGCAGTCTTGTGTGGCACTTTCAAGAGGTTGGCTGCTACCCCCCCAGAATACCACATGATTGAAGGTTTGTGTTCCACTTCCTCATTGAATAATTCCGTCTTGTCCTCCTTTTTCACATTCCACAACCATCAGGCCACAGAAGGAAAGTGAGAGGCAAGACGATTCAGAAGCAGAATGACTAGACCCTATTCCTTAAATAAATAAACTGAACATGTGGAGAGAGCACCACCGTTTCTTCCGGCTCTAACATTCCGCGGTGCAGATTTCCCCGCAACACAGTGAATTTTACCAGCCTTGGTCCCTGGTACACATTAGACCTACTAGCTTTTCCACTTTCCTTTCTCTTTTTTCTGTAGAAATAGTGACTCTTTCTTGGGTCTGGCGATGCTGCAGTGAACTTTGGACTGCGTCTCAAGAGATTTTTGTCCAAGCTCTCTTGCGTCACCAGCTTTGTTTAATTTATGCCATAAGACTTTTCCAAAAGTACTTCTTCAACACCTGCACAAAGCTCTGGTGGTTGTTGGTTCAGACAGACACACGAGAGCATCCAAGATGCATGGAATCCAAAAGACTAGAGGTGAAGGCTGTGCTTATCAGTCTGAGAAGGCACTGAGAAAATGGCGCCAAAAGGAAAACAATGAATTAGAGTTAAGAGCCAGGGAGGGCACTGATGGTCTGGGAGAAACGGACCATGGAAACCGATTCAAGAAAATGACTCACAGTCATGAAGGGTTTGTGTGGTGAATGCTATGGCCGATTTCCATAAGAAGGAGCAGCAACCAGGCGAATCTCTTTGGGGAAGAACAATTATTTATTCACTTGACAAGACCCTGTACTATTTTTTTAGAGTCGATAAATGTTTATTGAGCACTTGCTGTGATCCAAGTAAGTTCACAGATTATTTATTACTCAGAGTAATCCTTTATCACTTATTACAAGAAACTGAATACAGCTCCCTGTGCTGTACAGTAGGTCCTCGTTGTTTATCTATTTTATATACAGTAATGTGTGTCTGTTAATCCCCAGCCCCTAATTTATCCCTCCCCACCCTTTCCACTTTGGTAACCATAGTTCGTTTTCTATGTCTGTGAGTCTATTTCTGGTTTGTAAATACAATTTGTATCTATTTTTAGATTCCTCATATAAGTGATAGCATATGATATTTAAGACCCAATACTTTGATGTGGCACATGGAGTAATGATTAAAACTGGGACTATTATAGGAAATAGAACATGCATGAAATTCAAAAATGAAAATAAAATTGAAGTATTTATTTGCTGATGGTTTAAGTAGATAGCAGAATAGGCTAGAAACATGAGCAGAAATCAAATTGTCAAACTTGCAGAATCTGCTCTCCTATCTGAGCGACAGTTGCTGGCATTGCTAAAAGGGCACAGGGCTCAGCTGTGTCTTTGGTGTAGCTCACTGGAGCACTTTGGTGGGTTTTTGTTATGACAAGAGGTCTTCAGTTGTTCCAGAGCACCAAAACGCCATACATAATTTTCCAGTTTCACTCAGAGGCTTCCAGTCTTTTCTCTACCATGCTTTTAAATTTTGTTTTCTTTTAAAATACCCATTATGTGTTGACTGTATGAAAACACATCAAAATGTACCATAACATGGCCTCTCCCTTCGGAGGAGAATGACAGATGAAGCAGCAACAGGGAAGGAGAAGCCTGAACCAAGCAAGGGGCGGGCAATGGGGGAGAAGGTGCTGAGCTGGGCCAATGGCGTGCCGCGGCTTCCCTAGCAACACCCAGCTCAAGGGAGCTCCCGCGTGGTCAAGGATTATTTGATGTTCTAAGTTGGAATTAGAGTGTGGTTCCGCTAAAGGGAGAGGAGAATGAATCATGTCCCGTGTCTAGCAGGCACCCTAGAGTGTCTTCTTGAGTCTGGCGGTGGGCACGTTCACCCATGCTGCTGGGGGTGGGGGCGAGCACACAGTAAGAGATTAGCATGTGTGCAGGGTCCAGCACAGAGAGCACCTCTGGAATACTTGGTGGATGAAATGAATTGAAAAAGTCCACCCCGGACAGGAATTTGGAAGGCTAGTCCACTGCTCATAAACTCAGATACATTGGCCCTAGTTGGGTTGATGTGGGTGTGGGTGTGTGTGTGTGCCCACAGGAAAGTTACTGATGTTCATCTAGTTGACCTTATTTCATTCTGTAGAATAAATAAGGTGTAAAATATCGTTTGTGGGAGGAAATTTTGCTTTGTTATTCCATGCTGTTGATAGTAGAGGGAAGGAAACGTTGCCTTTTCAGTCGTGCCGAGGAGATTGTGGCACCACGCCTGTTATTAATACATGACAGTGCACATGTGTAAATCACAGCTGCTGCACATGCTGAAAACAAAAACAAACAGAAACAGGAAAAAAAAAAGGAAAGCAATAGAACTTGGGCACTTAAAAAAAATCCATTCCCTAATAGAGTAAACAGCTATTCTGCTGCAGGTTACAACTTCAATATCGTTTACCCTGTACCTCCACTGTTTAGAAAGGCAGCTCTAATAAATGAGATGCAGTCATGACCTTTGTCTGCTCTACCAATAGCTATAAATTGAGCCGAACGCTCCCATCGGCTAAGAGGACAGAACTCATTACTACCCAAAGATTGCGACGTTGTCTTTGACTGCGATGTGTACCATTAAAATGAGTGCTACTTCACCACGCATAAAAACAATGTCTTTCACTGCCAACTTGAAACGCCATTCATTGATTTTGTGGATGACAAGACACTGTAACCGAAAGATTAGCTGAGCCTTATTCTGTGTTTGTTAAATTACAGTGCAGTCAGTTTTCTGAGCAAGTTGTTCTGTTGCTTTTTCAATTGGAGCCTTTATCAATGGCACACATGGAATGTAATTGTCAGATTTATAGTCCTGATGATTCCAGTTTAATTATCCTCTTATTGCAAATGCATCAGAGTGAAACTTATATCCATTAAATTAAGTCAGGATTTTTAATTTTGAAAATTTTGGGTAAATATGAAAATTTATTTCTGCCAATGCTAGCTGTATTAATTCGTAAACAACACCTGAACTCTGCTGAACTGGGGAATAAACCAGTGTTCATACAACTCGGACATCCAGGTCACGTCACTTGCCCTGATGTGATTATTAAAGCACCTCCCACATGCACTTTTAGGTATCCTGGTTGAGACGATAGAACACACAGTCCTGCTGGGCACGCATGAAGTAGAAGGACTACACAGCAATGCTTGACCCTCAGGTTACAATCATTTCAGGTCCCACATGGACAGCATTCCTGTGAAGTCCTGTGAACGCCCATAGCACTACCCAGGTGTTGACTGTCTGCTGCTAACAGCATTCGTAGGACTTAATACTTCGTAGTACTCAATAGCTGGATGTAGACGTTATCTAATGTCATATAAGAGAGATGTCAGTCATGTCCGCATTGTTTCTCGGATGGGAACACTGAGGCACAGCAAAGTCCGAAACCCTGTCTAAGGGTACGCAGTTAGGAAAGGGGGGGATTTTCTAGTATGTCGGGTTAATGATCTACCGTCAGAGACGGGTTCCCACGTCCCTAGGAGAGAAGCGCGGGGCCTCCTCGCCTGTGGCCACTGCGGCATGTTCATGCCCGTGTGCGACTGGTGTCCCGCCCGCTCAAGCTCTGGGTCCTCCCCGGTCGCCCGGCGGCTTTCAGACCCATCGGTTCTGGCTCCCTAATTGACTCGCGTTCCTCTAGCAATCCCCGCAGGGCCTCTGCCGTTCAAAGCCCGGAGGGAAAGGCTGGGCAGCGCCGAGTCAGAAGACAGGGGACGGATTTAGAATAGTGACGTCATTTGGTAATCTTCCAAAGCCCGTCCCCTGGAGGGGGGGCTGGGCAGGTGGGCGTAATTCGGAGGGCTGCGCCTGCTTTATAGGACCGCCCCCAGACAGACAGGACCGCCCCCAGACAGACAGGACCTCCCTCAGACAGACAGGACCTCCCTCAGACAGGACCGCCCCCCAGACAGACAGGACCGCCCCCCAGACAGACAGGACCTCTCCCAGACAGACAGGACCGCCCCCAGACAGACAGAACCTCCCCCTAGACCGTGCAATCAGGCTTCACCTTCTACTGAGCAGACAGACCCAGGCAGCCACTTACCGTGGCACTGACGTCTCATACGTGTTACACAAGACAGATCGTCTCCGAAAGAAACAGCCCGCCGGTGTCCACTATATAATCAGGCACTTGGAGGCTTGACAGTCGCAACTGAGCAGGTCTGCAGGAGTGAATGTTTCCTCCAAAGGGTACCAGCCCATTTCCCCCGGGACAGTGGAAGAACCTCTAATCATCTGTTTTTCTGCTTTTCCACCCCAATGAATAGACAGGATGGCTTCGTGTAATGATTGTCTTCATTCTGTGTGGGACATCAGCCTGCCTCCTCCTTACATTTTGAATTATTTTGTCTGCTTTTAAGTCAGAAGGACGAGAATTGTGCAGAGGTGGGCTTTTTCTCCCCCCAAAGATTCTATCCCAAATTCTTCTGCAACATGGTTCATAATATTTCTTTCCTTTACAAATAAAATAATAGGTGAATGGTTAGTAGAAAGTCATAACTGTTCTCTGCAGAGATCTGAGTGTTGCAGGTGGTGATAGCAGCTTAGATTTATACAAATTATTCTTTCTTTCTTTTTTCTTTCTTTCAAAATGCCTCCATATGGCTGAACTCACCAGTTACCTTTTCTGAAAAATAAGGCCTTTTAGTAGTACTGAAAATGAAAGATTGAGAGAGGAGGTAACCTGAGTCAGGATAACACCACCGTGGGATTAGAACTCATCTTCTGACTCCAAACCCAAGATTAGATCTGATCTCTTTCTTAGGATTCGATTCATCTCTGACCAACATAAAAATGAAAACAATACTGGTTTAAACAAGACAGAAATGTATTTGTCAAATTTACTTCTCTCTCACATCAAAGTCAAGAGGTAGGACCAATGCTTTATTTGGCTCTTAGATTCCATTTCCAAGATCACCAAAAGGCCCAAGATGGCTGCTCTAGCTCCAACCATCATAAAAGCATTCCTGCTGGCAGGTATGAAAAACGAAAGGAGAATAGCATGCTGTGTCCCTTAAGGACACTGCTTCAAGTTTGACTGCATGCTTCCAGTATATCCTGTCTGTGGCAGAGACTGAAATAGAAGCCTGGTTCCCAGACTCCTTTACCAAGCTTTTCCCAACAGGCCGTCTACTACCTTTGGCACTTTTCATCAGAGTTCTTTTTGAAGGAAAACACTGTCAAATTTCTATCTTTCAGCCCATTTATTAGTCTTTGTCAGCAGAAAGTGGTTTCTTTCACAGAAGCCTGAAGTAAGGTGATTTGACCTCTAGGTACCTGTATTTGCTAATTTGTTCCATAATAATCATTTAGGGTGAACAATATGGACATAAAATTTGAGATAACTTTCTGCAGTAGTCTGCTGCCTTACCATAATGCCTGCTGACAGTGAGGTTATTTTAAGAATATGTCTTCTGCACTTGTAGTGGAAATACCTGTTGGCATCAAACCCCTGTTGATGAAAGTATGCAGAGAGGTTAGCATTCATTCAGCTCTTAGCACTGTGATTAAAATGATAGCCCACAAAACCGTGAATGATATTGGAGGGGATGGGGTTTGAGAAGTAATTACTGATTTACTAATAAGTTATGGTGCTGGAATGATGTGAGCAACATTTTTCACTGACCAGTAAATTTCAGAGTCCACTAATGGTTCAGGACATTTGAAGAATAACTGATTTTGATAAAAATTGGTATTCTAAAAAATAGTAGGTTTTATTTGTAAGTTGATTCATTATTAAACAAATTGTTAGCCAAATTTACATTTCAAGTGGTTTAGCGATGTTTTTCGTAGCCCATCTGTGAAATTTTGTCCGTATCTTGCACGTAATGAACTTGTGTTGAAGAAGAATTCTTTGAAGGTAAGAATCACGAGGCTCAAGACATTACGTTCGTATGAAATTAACGTATGTCAAAGGTTATATTTAGCTCATGAATTAAGGAGAGAACCAGTGAGATCTGAAGAGAAGGGAGAGAAAGCATACACATACGTGGGCGATCAGAAATGCGGAAGTGAATTTGCTGGAAAGTTGGCTTTTTCCATGGCGGTGCTGTCGGGCCGAGGGCTCAGTTGCATCTCCACCAGGCAAAATCCATCTGCAGCTCATCAGCAAGAATCCTGTGCACCACTGCCAGCTTTCTACAACTTTCAGACTCATAAAATGCACCAGGACAAGGACAGGAGTGGACGTCTGAAGAACCAAGGAGCCCAGAAGGGTCCAGCGTACAATGGCTCATAGTCTGAGGACAGGCTACCCAGGGGTCTTTTGGCCCATCTCACGGTCTTTTGAAATTTTGCGCGCCTTCATAATACTTGATTTGTTCTAAGTCAGGTTTACTAAATAATAGAACCATTATGGTATAACCACTTTAAAGTCCCTTCAAGGACTCAGATTTTTATACCAACTAATCATAAATATTTTTAAAAATACATTATTAACAAAGGACTTTTTCCCTGATCTTTCTTTTTTTTCACTCCCCTCAATCTTTTTATTTGAAAGCCTCCTTACCTGTGTATTTTCTTTCATGATCATGTCAGATGAAAAAATAAGTTGAAAAAACAAATCCCAATTCTGCTGGCAAATTGTTTTTCCTTTCTTTAGCCACATAAGCGTATGTTTGACAGTGTTTAATACAGGAAGAAGCGTTTTGTTGCTTTTTGGTGGGGTTTTGGTAGAATAAGCTATTTAGAAATCTAAGCAGGGCTCTGTTGTGGCACATAAAAGTTGTTCCCTATAGGAAGAATGGAAATTTAAAAGATTTTAAAAGCGATTTGGGCAGTCCATTAATCAAAGGTGCAATCGGGCAGTCTCAGATCCCGTGATGAAAACTAAGTGAAATTTAAAGCCACTCATGTCATCTTTGAAATGTAGCTAC
The DNA here is from genome assembly GCF_009834535.1 of Camelus ferus. Lineage (NCBI taxonomy): Eukaryota > Metazoa > Chordata > Mammalia > Artiodactyla > Camelidae > Camelus > Camelus ferus. The sequence continues at coordinate 3,128,230 of NC_045702.1, read as the reverse complement.
TCTCCGAGTGATTTCCAGGCTGAGGCCATTATTTGTTGGGAAGTACTTGTCGATGTAATTACCCAAGTTGTAAAAGTGGATATTGTGGTGTCATTTTATCATAATTTGAAGCCCACGGAATTTAATCACCCACTGCCCTCCATCTGTGCACACGCACTTACGCATCTCAGCCCCAGACCATCCAGCTCTTTGTTGCCAAGAATTTAGATTTTCCCAGAGCAGATCCGTCTTCATTGCCTCAGACTTAAAGAACACAGTAACCCTGGTTGCGTTCATGAAAGGGGGAAGGGATTGCTTGCCATGTTTGTAATTTATTCTCATTCTCAAGATTCTGCAGGAAAGTGAGACATATTTGACGTCCCAGTCAGACTGTCCTGCCACAGACGTAGAGTCGCTGGCACAAGTGTGAACCAAGAGTCCGTGAGAGGCCCTCGAGCCGGAGGGAGCGAATGACCCAGATGATGGTGCCTGCGTCTGCTTCTCGCTCGGTGGTGCTGGTGGAGTGAAGCTGGGAGCCCCGAGGTCTCAGGATCTCGTCTGGGAATCTTGGTTCCATGTGGGCTAGTGGGGCCAGGCAGTGACTTAGCACTTAAGGAGTGTAATTAGAAAAGCTTGCTCTTTGAAAGGCATTTTTGAGCCAACATCGCCTCCCTCTGACATTTTTGTGATACCAAAAAGAAAACCCAGAGTACAAAAATTTTTTTTTTTTTTTAATTTTGGAACCCTTTGGCTACTTCAGACCTTAACACACATGTTCAACTGCAGCCTTGCTCCAGAGTTGCTGGACATCGGACCCAGAACCCACCAAAGCATCTCCATCTTTCAAAATCAGCACGCGAGGGCTGCGCCGCGTGGCCTTCCGCGCGGGCGTCTCCCTTGTCCTGCCCGCACGCTCAGAGCCTCTGCTTGCGTCCCACTTTCTGCCTAAAAGCATCTCAGTTCATGCTCCATAGGGAAGAGCACTTATGTCCGCCTGACCCTGCTGTGTGTTCCTAGGAATCGGGGGCCATGTTGTTTTATTTTCTGCCTCCTTTTCTACCGTTTTTATTGAAGTATAGCTGATGCACAATGCTGTATTATGGGTGCGCAGCACAGGGAGTCAGTTGTAAAGGTCATACTCCATTTACAGTTGTTATAAACTACGGGCCCCGCTCCCTGTGCCGTGCAGGGCGCCCTCGTAGCTTGTTTCACACGTAGCGGTTTGCACCTCTGACCCCTCTGCCCCTTCTTAGCCCTTCCCCACCCTCTCCCCACTCGTCTCCACGAGTTTGTTCTCTGTATCTGTGCGTCTGATTCTTTTTTTGTTATATTCGCTAGTTTTGGTTTTTTAGATGCCACATGTAAGTGCCATCATACAGTATTTTTCTTTCTCTGACTTATTTCTCTGAGCATAATACCCTCCAAGTCCATCCACGTTGCTGCAAGCGGCCAAATTTCCTTCTTTTTATGGCTGAGTCGTACTCCAGTGTGTACAGGCTGCACCTTCTTTATCCAGTCCTCCCTCTGCTGGTGGACACTTACGTTGCCCCCATGTCTGGGCAGTTGTGAGTAACGCGGCTGTGACATGAGGGTGCAGTGTCTTTTCTACTTAGTGTTCAGTTTGGGGGGCGCATGCCCAGGAGTGGGATTGCTGCATCATGTGGTCTGCTTCCTTTTTTATGAAACATTTTTCCCTTAGAGGGGAGTAGACAGACAGTGCTGTGAACACCCATAAAACCAGTTAATTTCAGCACTTTTATCATTTTAACACTTTTATCACTCTATCATTTTTTTTGCTGAAAATATTTAAACATGAATTGTAATGTCATTTTCTTCCACCCTTGAAGACTGAAGCATGTATCTCCAAAAGCATGTCCTCCCACAGACCGGCAACGTTATCAGCTGTAAGAAAAAATGATAATAAATCCCTAAGATCACCAGATTCCCAGGCCATATTCAGTTTTCCTCATTCCTTCTCAAAATATCTTCTGTGGCTTTTTTCTCCCAGTTTGGATCAAATTAAGGAGGTGTTAAGTCTCCTTGATTATGCCTCTAAAGTTCTGTTACTGCAAGGCAAGTCCTCTTTCTTCTCTGATGTGGTGTTTCCCCATCAGGCCGGCGTGCAGTGGAACCTCCCACGTCCTGGGTTTGCCTGATTCTTTCCTCACAGAGTAATTTCACGTGTTTGTCTCCACTGCTGTTTGCCCCACTGTTAGGGACCCTGAGGTTGATTCGTGGGAGGGTGGTGACCACCAAGCCCCTCCACGATGAGTCTGAGTTTTCCCCGTTGACACCGGCGTGTTTCCTCTGGGGTAACATTTTGGCACCACCAGGAGAACCTCCCATCGCCTCTTCTCTGAGTGCGTGTAGCGCCTGCTGAGGGTCCTCACCTGAATCAGGCGTTTCACCAGGGGCTGCGAAGTGGAGATTTTCTAAATTCATCATTTCTTCTGAAAATGGTGATTTTCTAAGTTCGTCCTTCCTTTTTTACTTAAGAGTGGGTAGTTTTCTGGGAGGAGGCGCTCTCCCTCATGAACGGGCTGTTTGGGTCCCCAAACTACTGAAAAAGCAGGATTCACCCTAGTTATTGACTTTTAATGACCAGTTTTCAGAGTAAGGAGTTGGTGTAATAGTTACCTCCAGCTGTGGAAAGTACCATTATGTGAGGAGCATTGAGGACTTGTGAGTTTTTTTCATATATTCAAACCAGAAATAGACTCACAGACGTAGAAAACTGTGGTTACCGGGGGGAAAGGGGGGGAGGTGTAAACTAGGAGCGTGGGATACACAGACGCACATTACTGCACATAAAATAGATAAACAGCAAGGACCTACTGTAGAGCACAGGGAACTACATTCAGTTTCTTGTAATGAGCTGTAATGGGAAAGAAACTGAAAAAATACATATATTTATATTTGTATGTGTATGGATAACTGAATCTCTTTGCTGTACACCTGAAACTAACATTGTAAACCAACTACACTTCAATAAAAAATAAGAATAAAAAAATTTTATATTAGTAAGACTACGTGGCTAGTGGCCATAGTTCTAGATTATAAATGTGGTCCAACTGAAAATATTTGCATTCGGCTTATGTTTCCTAAAGTAAGGTAAATCCTAGTACCAGCTTTCTAATTACTGTCGTCTCTTCCTATGACTCTCCACCCAAGCCTTGCTGTTTGGAAGCTGAAGGAGCAGTCGCCCGTGGCCGGAGGCTGTGGGTCTGCGTCGGGGCTGAAGGGCACCACTGGTTACGGCGCATTCTCCCTGGCCCCTGACCTCGGAGGGAGAGAGTGCAGAACTTTTATTCTATGGCCTAGTGGGCACTGGAGAAACATGATGAAAACACAACCACGAGCTGCCTGCAACCAAAACATCACATGAGTTTTTGTTAACTACAAATTTCTGCCAACGCCCAAGAAAGGACAAAATGTGGGAATGAGCCAGCGTAGCTTTAGTCTCGTGATAGCTGCATGATCGTTTTTAACTACTTGAAGTTTAGAATCAATTTTAACTTTTAATTATAGAGGCATTTAAACTTAAACAAAAGGAAAAAGAATAGTAAGTAAACTCCTGTGTGCCCACAGCGCACCTTCGGCCGTATCTCCTGTTGGCCAGGCCCCTCCCTGCTGTGTGCTGCCCTCCTGTCCCCCCACGCCTGTCAGCCAGAAGCAGATCCCCGACGCCGTTTCATTTCATCCTCCGCGTCGCACCACGGACAGCTCTCAAAGATACGAACTTGTTACCTTATAGAAGAACATAAAGGACCGTGTCACACCAAGAGAAAAAATAAACCCCAACCAAAAGCAATAGTTTCTCATCAGCATTAATTATCCTACTAATTGTGTTAATAACATTAGTAATCTTACTAGTGGTTACATTTCCCATTGTCATATAAGTGTCATTACGATTTGAAGAAACCAGGTCATTTTCCCTGTAGTTTCTCAGAGTCTCCTGCTCGTGTCCTTGTGGCAGTGGTCAGAATGCTCCTCTGTCCCCTGCTTCCTGTGAGCTCCAGTTGGGTCTAGCAGCTTGACTGGATTTGCGGGGTTCTGTTCTGGTTTTGGTAGCGCGTGATCAGCAGTGTCGCCTTCTTCCTTCAGGAGGCAGTGGATGCTAATTGTCCCTCCTTCTGTGGTGCAGCAGCCCTGCTGGTCGGAACCTTAAAGCGTTAGACGCTGCAGTATGGCGATGTTCTAGTGCCATCAGTCTTTCCCACTGGTAACTGGAATACTCCCACAGGGTGGCACTTGCCCTTGTCTGTGACTGGGTTACCCAAGGATACAGTCTGTATGGGAAAGAAGGGAAATCTTGATGCTTTTCTGTTTCTTTACCACTTTTTAAACAGCATGCTAATGTATGAGTGTTCTGTGATGATGGTGAATCGAGCTGGTTGTCTCTCTGTCATCATTCTAAGTTCTTGAATTTATCCATCGCTCATGAGTTTTAATCCACTGCAGCTATCCTTACTGATGCTTCAGACATCCAGTCTTTGGCAGGTGGGAGCCTCCTCCAGGTGGCTCCTGAGTCATTGTGACCTGGTCCTAATAGACTTGGATAGTTTCCTTGGTCTTCCGTGTCGTTCCTGTCCAGACTTGGAATCAACTGTTCACAGAAGGAACCCTAACTTCATTCGAGGGGCAGTGGTATCTCTAGACTGTAGTGGGGGTGTTTGGGGTTTATATTTTATAACCATCATATGGGTATTGACTGTCTTAGGAAATACATGCTCTTACATTTTTTAGGAAATACATGCTCTGTGTTATCAGAACATATATAAATACAGATAAATTATATCAGAAAAATAAAGTAAGCAGTAAATGGGAAGAACATTGTTTCTATTGGCAGCTATTTATAATTAAAAGAAGACAGCCAAGGGGAAAATCAAATCTACTGCATTGACCATGTGCACTATTTGTTTCAGAAATTAAAATCTATTTCTGCACATCGATTCTTTGTAACATTTACGTAACCAAGGACTAATATGCTCTTCAAAGCCAACCAGCATATACAGATTATACTTGGCAATGAGAACTAGATCATGTCAATTTTTACGAAATCTTGTAGTGCCATGAAATAGCATTCATTTTTAAAATTTTCACGGTGGGTAAGACTTTTGGAAGCTGTCTGAAAAATACATTATTGTTCAGCAAAAATAAGCAAAACATAAAGTGAGCTGATATGGTCCTCAGAGTAAATGACTGGAATTTTATCTTCTTTTTCGGAAGAGTAAGCATAATAGTTTGTTGCGTTGCTGTGTATTGTTGTGTCACAACTTGGGGAAACAAAATGCAAAGAAAAGAAATCACACTCTTTGTGCGACCAAGGCAACCTGTTCCTCTTCCTTTAACTTTCTGAGCTTTGAAGAATTACTATAGTATACAGAACAATTAAGTTAATGATATATTTTAAATGCAGAGCCCTGGCTACTTGATGTATGAAAAACAACTAGCCAATGGGTGTGCAGGCATTTCTTTGGGCAGCTCTTGCTGAGAACCTCACTCTCTCTGTTCCCTAGAATCCCCACTGAGCTCCCTCCCTGGCCTCAGCACTCAGGGGCGCTCCCCTGTGACACCTTTGGCACCGCGGTGACGGGGATAAAAAAACAGCTATAACAGACTCTCACACGGAGGCGCAAAAGGTGCAATCTGAGAAAACCGCCGCGTTCCTCCCGACGTCCTTTCACGTCGCCTCTGATGGGACCCCCTTTGGCAGAGCGCCCGCGCTTTCCAAGGAGCTCTGCCTGTTGTTTCTCAAGGAGGTGGGATATTTGGTGAATCAGACTCAGGAGAGTATGAATTGGTTAATTCATTTTTTAAAAGATAATCTTTATTCTAAAAAAAATTGGGGGGTATGTTCATTCATCATACATCATTTTAGCACCTACGTACGTATCAGTCATTTTGCTAAGTGTTAGGAAATCAAAGAGCAGTGGCCTCCTCCCTTGGGAATCGTGACTCTGGTGGGAGAGACAGACAGAGAGTTGTAGTGACAAGTGACCAGCCCCCTGTGGTGGCATGAAGCAGGATGAATGAACACCCGGCGTCAGCAGAGAGGGGTTGATTCCACCTGGCAGGGGCGTGAAAACCTTCACAGAGGAGAGCCCTTTTATGCTGAGCCCAGGAAGATTTCACCTGGTGGGAGTGGGGAGTGGGCATCGCAGGGAAGGGCGGTGGCAGGAGGCTTCGGGGAGGCAGGAGAGGCTGCCGTTGTTGGGGTGCTCGGTGGGGGAGGACAGATTAACAGGGGAGAAAAGCCCCGGCCAGAGCATGCCAGGCCTTGGGTATCAGACTAAGGAGTCTGGCCCATGTGGTCTCTGCCAAGGAGGCAGAAAAAAACTTTTTTTAAAGAAGTGTGGCTTAGAGGATGGGACAGAGTCCCACTGGGAGGCCCTGGAGCGGTGAGGGCGAGGGTGACGGCACGAACACTGGACATGAGCAGTAAGCGATGGTTCGAGAAGTCTTCCAGAGGAAGGATGAGCAGGCGAGGGTCAGATGCGGGAGATGGGAGACAGAAGGGAGGCAGGGGTGAGTCCAGCTCCTCTGCTGGGTGGTGACGGCAGCGCGGTGAGCCCTGGAGCCGGGACGGTTGTGGGCACGTCATGTGTCTCAGGAATATCACCTCCTTGACTTTCCACGTGGGCAAGATGAGGCTGTATATACTATTATTTCACCTGTTCTGCAAAAGACTTGTCCTTTTTTAAAAAGCATTACGAGAGAGAGAAAATGTAGTTAGAAAAGTTGCAAAACTCCAGGAAGAGAGGAAAATTCTACACTTGCATTAATCTAACAAAATAGTCACAAAATATGTGAAACAAAATGTGGGAGCTCTCCAGGAGAGAGTCACTCAAAACATCATTATCCTAGAAATTTTCCATCCAACGGTCTTACTTAATGAAAGGTCAGACACACAAAATAGTAGCTAAGTGAGAGTCAGTGTGAAGCTACAGCTGACCTGGTTACTTCACGTGCCACACGGGGAGCTCAGTTTACAATTAGAGGACACACATTCTCTCAAGAAACCTTTGCAAAAATAGACACCCTCAGGCCGTAAACCAGTCTCGGCAAATCTCAAAGAATTAATACTGCAGACTTTTCTGGCTGCATGTAGGCAATCACAAGTCAGTAACAAAATGATAGTAGATGAGAATGTTTCCCACACATTTGCAAACTGGAACTTCTAGATAACTCACAGGTTGAAGAGGAGATTATGAGACACCAAAAATGCACAGAACTAAGCAGTACTGAAAACACCACCCATTAAAACTTATGGACTCAAATAAAGAGGTCATTAAGAAAATTTACAGCACCAGCTGAGATTGTATTAGAAAAGAAGAAATGCTGAAATTGATAAGCTAAGTGTCAAACTTAAAAGTTAAGGAACGGGGGATGATGAGCTAAGGTAGAACAGGAATTAATAAAACTGAAAGGTGCAGCAGTATCTGACTGACCGTGAACCAAACCTCCGTGACGAGAACCCCAGCAGTTCATCCAGATACACTATCTGAGCTGATGGTGCAGACGCTGCCCAGAAAGACAGAGGTGGCCATCCAGGCCTAGCAAAAAAAAATGGCCTGCTATCGCAAAGCAGTGGAGGATACTAACAAAACCTAGAATGTCTGGAAGGTAACCCATAACGTCTAGAATATACTGTGAAATTACCTTATGTACAAAGAATTCTTTTTTAAGAATGGAACATACTCTCAACGTAAAAAAAAATTAATTGAGTCTGACTCTGAAATGAAACAGATTTTGGAACTGACAGACGAGGATTTTAAAAGAACTATTGTAAATATCCTCGGTGAGTTAACACGAGCATGAGTTCCACAGAGGAAACGCTCAGCAGAGAAATCTCAGCAGAAAAACAGAAACGAGGAAAAGAACCAAGTGGAAATTCCTAAACAGAAGAATACCGATTCTGAAGTTTAAGAAAATCACTGTGTGTATTTGTTAGTCAAAGAGTCATGACAAAGGAAGGGCAAAGTGGCTTGGAAGGCAGTCAACAGAAATGACTCAGGGTCAAAAGAGAGAAATCCGTTTTTAATGAACAGAGCCTCAGAGACTTAGATGACGTCAGGCTGCCCAATCCATGGGAAACGGGAATCCCAGGAAGCGAGGAGACAGATGAAGGAGGACAAAAGGTATTTGGCAAATTAATGGCTGAAGGTTTGATGAAGACATAAGTCTGCAGATACTAGATGCTCAGCAAACATCAAAGAGACAGAAGAAGCCCCTCCTGAATTGCACTGCAGTCAGACTGCTGCAAACCAAAGACAGCAAGTAACTCTTGGAAGCAGCAAAAGAAAAATGCACAGAAACGACATGCAGGGAAATAATTGAATTAATAGCTGGCTTCTCGTTAGAAGCCATGGTGACCGGACGAGAGTGAAACAGAACCTCAAAATGCTAAGAGGAAAACGAAAACAGATTAACCTAGAAATCTATATTAAGAGAAATAGCTCTCAAGAATGAAGATTAAGTAAAAAGACTTTCAGATAAAACAAAGTTAGAAGAGTTGGTTGTCAGCCAATTCATATAATCAGAAACCCTAAAGGAAGTTCTTCAAGGAGGAAAATGCAAGCCCATGGGACACATATTTCTGATAAAGAATTAAAAAGCATCAGAAATGGTAAATCGTGGATAGTAGTGCAAAAGGCAATTTTTGTCTTGACTTTTTCTTCTTAATTTCTTTGTAAATAATAATATTGTTATAAAGAATAATTATAGTGTTGTGGAATACATACAGGCTGTCACTGTAATGCACAGCACTGCTATCCCAGCATGGGCCTGGGTGTGGACCCGAAAACTTGACAGGTCTCCGTATTTCATGAGAAGTGGTACATTAGTAACTCTCTGTGGATGCTGAAAGTATACAGTGAATGTATGTTATAATCCCTGAGACAGCCACTAAAAGGCAGGCAAAGAACACAGCTGAGAATAGGGAAATCAAAATGCTAAAAAACACTCCAACACAACATGGAAGTCAAGAGACAAGAAAGAAGGAAGTAGGAAGTAGAGGAGGAAAGTAGAAACAAACTAAAAATAAAAACAGGAAAAGATGATAAACCAAACGCATCCGTATCAATAATGTCACTGAATGTGCGTCCAGAGCTTTACCAGGACAGACCACACTGTGGGCCACAAAGTGTCTTAGTGAGTTTTAAGAGACTGAAACCATGTACAGGGTATTCTTTAATCTAGCGAATTTGAATTGAAGATCAGTAAAAATAAGAGGGCCAGAATAACTTTACATATTTGGAAATTGAACATGTTTCTGAATAGTCATTGGGCCAAGCAGACTTCACAAGGAAAATCAGAAATAACTTGAACTGAAAAATACCATGATCCGGCCCATCAGGATCTGTGAGACGCAGCCAACACCATCCACAGAGGGACGTTTTTGGCTTTAATAGTTCTAGTAAAAAGGTGGAGAGTCAAACCAAAGGTCTGAATTTTCACCTTAACAAACTAGAAAGAGAAAATCAAAGCCAAAGCAAGTAGAAGAAAGAAAGAAAACAGAAACGAATGTAATTCTGTGAAGAAGATTAAAGACAGAAGAGGAGTGTTCTAGCTTCATTGCTTTACATGCTGCTGTCCAGTTTTCCCAGCACCATTTGCTGAAGAGACTGTCTTTATTCCATTGTATATTCTTGCCTCCTTTGTCGAAGATGAGTTGACCAAAAGTTTGTGGCTTCATTTCTGGGCTCTCTATTCTGTTCCACTGGTCCATATGTCTGTTTTTGTACCAATACCATGCTGTCTTGATGACTGTAGCTCTATAGTATTGTCTGAAGTCTGGGAGAGTTATTCCTCCAGCCTCTTTCTTTCTCTTCAGTAATGCTTTGGCAATTCTAGGTCTTTGATGGTTCCATATAAATTTTATTATGATTTGTTCTAGTTCTGTGAAATATGTCCTGGGTAATTTGATAGGGATTGCATTAAATCTGTAGACTGCCTTGGGCTGTGTGACCATTTTAACAATATTGATTCTTCCAATCCAAGAGCATGGGATATCTTTCCATTTCTTAACGTCTTCTTTAATTTCCTTCATCAGTGGGTTATAGTTTTCAGTGTATAATTCTTTCACCTCCTTGGTTAGATTTATTCCTAGGTATTTTATCACTTCGGGTCCTATTTTAAAAGGGATTGTTTCTTTACTTTCTTTTTCTGTTGATTCATTGTTAGTGTAAAGAAATGCAACTGATTTTTGAATGTTGGTCTTGTAACCTGCTACCTTGCTGAATTCTTCAATCAGCTCTAGAAGTTTTTATGTGGACCTTTCAAGGTTTTCTATATATAGTAACATGTCATCGGCATAAAGTGACACTTTAACCTCTTCTTTTTGTGCTCTACACTGGAATTTGACACAACATTGTAAAATGATTATAAATCAATAAAAAATGTTAAAAAAAAAAAAAAGAGGAGGAATGATGATACCATTAGAATCAATCCAGTCTGCACAGTGTTTTTCACTGATCGACTGATTATAGTGAGAAATGCCTTTACCTTCACACTGGCTCAATGTTACCACCTTCACTCAGAAAGGTAGTATTTTTTCTCCTCCCTATTGTGTGCCCTGCCTCCCCACCTACAGTCCTTTCAGAGAGTTTACCCTTTGGCTTGTAGGAAGTGTACACACTACACACGCACACACACACACACACATGCACGCACACACACACACGCGCGCACACACACACACAGACATGCCTCCATGCCTGTACACGCGTGCCGTTCAGTGGAAGCGCTCCATTAACTTTCCACGGGGATCTTTGACATCTCAGTTGATTAAACAAAGGACCTGTGTCACTGAGGATATGAGGTACTGATTCAAAGACATGCATGACAGCAAAACTGCCAGTTCCTCTGGGATTAGCAAAGGACACTGGGGACAGAGTGACAACGGTTCTGCAGGATGCGGGTGTAGGTTTCTGTGTGTGTACTTACCCAGAGTTTCAGATGCAGCAAATCAGGCCCTTTAGTACCAACCGTCTTCTACCCCTGTGGTAGCAGGTTTCTTACTCTGCTCTGTGAGCCCACTCTGCGTGTCCCACTCAAGGACATTCTAGAATGTTCCAAACTTTTATGTGTGTGCTTGTGCGTGACGTGTCGCTGTGTAGAGGAGAAGAGGTTCAGAGAGAAGCTTCCCATGACGTTAAATTGAAAGGCGCTGAATCTATTTCACCGTATTTAAAGGACCCTTGGATGAAACACGGGGTACATTTCTGTTGGAACTAGTCAGTTCTTTTCACATAAGTGTCCATCCAAAGCCAGTGAGCTCCTTGATATTTCATGTTTCTCTTTTATTTCCTCTCTTGTAGATAAAGAATTCATCTACAGAGAACAGAAGGGAAATGTGATACTGCGGAATGTTGAAACAAATATTTCTACAGTGTTAATAGAAGGCAAAAAAATTGTAAGTACTCTCTTTAATGACCGGGGTAATTTCATTTTTCCCTCCTGCAAGTCAATAAAGCAGAAAATGACTTTAGGTTTCAACTTTTAGTATAGCCAAGCAGAAGCAATAAACTGGTAATTCTAAAGGCTGAGCGGCTAAAGATAATGTGAAATTGAAGCCCCACTAATTTAAGAAGATGAAAGCACAGTTTCTCTGAGTATACGGGAAATTTCTCTGCAGGTGTTGGGAGCGAGTGTTGCATATCATACATAATTGAAAGATGAAGTCCTAAGGCTTTGCACATTTACAGCACAATTGCAGTAATGCAGAGAATACTTCAGGAGGATGTGTTCCATCTCATTAAAAAAAAAAAACTCATCTTCTCATGCACAGGGAGTATTGATCTGGGTACCGACTGCACTTACTCTGATGACAGTAAGTGATGTTTATGCTTAGAGCAGGTACCAGTCGATGTGAATGCTACTGCTTTATAACCTGGGAAAACCTGTTTTCCCAAAGATAATGACACTAAGATTTGGAGTTCACATGCAATTAAAGATCTTTATTAAAGAACTGACTGAATTTACATACCAAAAATCAATTTAAAGAGAATTGACTCTTTTCTCATATGGTCATGCTCATCCTTAGAAAGAATAAACCTTCAGCTTTCCGGAGTTGAACATTTTCTTGTCCAATGCTCTGAGGGAATCAAAGGAGAGCGGTAGGGCCAAGTCTGTGTTACAGGCGAGAATTGAAATGGGCCATAAATTCTAAATCAGATCAGTCAGGATGAGCTTCTGGTGAGAGGCAGAAACACAGGAATCCTAGAATCCTACGCTCTGGGGTTTAGAGGAGACCAGAGGAAACATTAGCTGGCTGGTGTTACAGATACGGACCCTGTGCCGGTCAGTGAGCGAGGGGCTCAGAGTCCCCTGGGTGAGGACTCGGGCAGGTCCCAGGAGCCTCTGTCCCAGGGACAAGAGAGATGTCTCCATCTTTGCCACCCCCTCCCCTGACCGGTGCACATGCCATCTGGTCCCCTCTCGCCTCAAGAACATGTAACCTGCTGTTTAAATTCTCTTCATTTCTTTTTGGTGTAACGATACCTTTTTCTTTAAAAAATAAACATTTTATTGAGCTTTAGTGTGGAATAGATCCCACCGTTTACAGAGACTGTTTGCTGAGGTAAGGGAGGCCGAGCTAGGCTGTAGGATGCTGCGGTTCCCAAAATGACAAGTTTATTGAATTAAATAGTATTCTGCAAAATAGGACCCGATCCGGAAAGAACGGACGCGCCTGCATTTTTGCATTAAAAACCATCTTTGGTAGAATTACTCCCCTAAGAAAATCTGATTCAACCCACTTAAAAATACTGAAGATGCAGAAAAGGTTTTCTAATATTAATCGAGGGGAGAAAATGTGCAGACTGTTGCTGAGGAGAAGTACATTTTAATGTCAGAACCATTGGTGTTTCCCGGGAGGATGTCCGTTCAGGGAAAGCGGGTGCTTTGCGTACGGACGGCTGCACCTCAAGGAAACACAGGGACAGGAGCGGACTTCTCCTTCCCAGACCAGCAGCTCATGACGGCTCGTGTATCTCAACTGAAGCTGTTTCAGCCAAGTAGTAAGGCGACTTCAGAAACCACCTTCGGTAACGAAAAATGCAAGAATTCCTCTTGAAGATCGGAAGGCTTCTTCCATACAATGAGGTTTCTTCTTAAAATGCCACGTCTTCACTCACAGTACAGACATTTGTTGAGCCTCCAGTGTGTACGGCCTGAGGGATACCGTTCACGGTCGTGCCGGGTTATTCTTGTCTCAAAGCTCCGTGTCAATGCGCCTTTAAGTAAACAGACCTCGGATGCAGGGAAGAGGAGAAGTCACCGCAGGGCGGCGCCGCCGTTTGGAACACGGAGCCCCGGGCTTGCGTCTGTGCGCCGGTTAAGCTGCTTGGGCTTCGGTTCCGCCGAGGTCCAGCTGCTGCCTCCTCCGCCCGCCCGCCCGCAGTGCCCCAGCCGCGGGGGCTGCCCCCTCTCTGCGGCCCGGCGCGCAGCACCGTGCGTCAGTCATGCACATGCACGTGCCCAGGGCCAGCAGCGCCCCTGCTCGGGGAGGGCGCGGGAGCTGGGGCAGCGGGCGGCCCGGGCGGGGAGCGGCTCTGGTCCGTCCGTCTGTCCTCCGGCCTTTCCAGGGACGGCTCCCCCGCTGTTCTCTTCTGGTTGGAAACCCAGACGCTTTGAGATTATTTAAATGATAGGAGGAAGCTGAGGAAGAGAGCGGGGCGACGTCTGAGCAACGATCTGAGACTAGAGAAGCGGCCCTGAAGCAGTGAATGCCCACGTCCGCGGGAGTTTAAGGTCCCAACCCACAACCTGATCTCAACCCTGTTCCCTCTCCCCTGCCGCCGCCGAGAGGGGCCCTTCACCCGCAAGGCCACGTCAGGGCGTCCCAGCCAGCCTTGCCGTGACCCTCCTCTGGCTCCGTGACTTCCCTGACCGGCTCTTTCCCCGATGGAAAGGGATGCAAGTGAATGCGCACACTAGCCGTCGGGCCCTTCAGGTAGTTCATGAATATGCAAATATGCAAATGCGAGCGGCGCTGTGCTGGGCTCCTTGCAGGTGTCTCACCTGCCCCTGAACAGGTTCCTCCGACCAGAAGGCGTCCCCTCTTGCACCTCCAAATGGTAGAAATCAAATCATGACCAATTTCAGAATACCGCAGACCTTTACATTGTGAGCTCCCCGATACACTTAGCATTCCATGGTGGTTGTCACCCGGTTCACACCTTTACTTGCATTCTTTTGGAGTTTTTTTTCTTTTCATCATTGTTGAAGTCTAGCCAGTTTTCAGTGCTGTGTCATTTCTGGCACACAGCATCATGTTTCAGTCATACACGTACATATATTCCTTTTCATGTTCTTTTTCGTTATAGATCACTACAAGGTATTAATGTAGTTTCCTCTGCTACGCAGTGGAAACTTGTTTATCTACTTCATATGCAGTAGTTAGTGTCTGCAGATCTCAGATCTTTTGGTTTTTATATTGGTCTTTTTGGTAGTGAGATATTTTCTGTGCACCCTGGGCTGCTCCCATGTAAGATGGTGACCTTAATTGATAAATGTTGTGTGTGTTCGGACTGCTTCACCAACCAGCCGCCTCCCCGTCTCTCTCCCTTCCCATGGGCCTCCCTGGTCCCTGAAACACAACAGAACTAAGTTAGGCCGGTGAGTACCCCTACAACGACCTCTGAGTGTTCAAGGGAAAGGAAGCATCACATGTCTCTCAGTTTAAATCAAAAGCTAGAAGTGATTCTTGTGGTGGCTCACAGAGAAAAAGATGCGACAATGAACATACGTATGTTCATGTATAACTGAGAAATCGTGCTCTACACTGGAAGCTGACACAACATTGTAAACTGACTACAACTCAATAAAAAAAATGTTAAAAAAAAAAAAAAGCTAGAAGTGATGAAACTGAGTGAGGAAGGTTTGTCAAAAGCTGAGAGAGGCTGAAAGGTAGGTCTCGTGCCAAACAGTCAGCCAAGTTGTGAATGCCAAGGAGAAGCTCCTGAAGGAATTAGAAGTGCTGCTGCAGTGAACACACAAACGACAAGGAAGAGAAGCGCCTTACGGCTGACACGGGAAGCAGTTAGCGGTCTGGGTGGAAGCTCAGTCCAGCCTCAGCCTTCCCTTTAGCCAGAGCCTCATCCAGAGCAAGGCCCTCACTCTCCTCAGTTCTGTGAGGGCTGGGGGAGGCGAGGAAGCTGCAGGAAAAAGGATCCGAGCAGCAGAAGCTGCTTGATGAGGTTTAAGGGGAAAAGCCATCTTCATAACATCCAAGTGCAGGGGAAGCAGCAGGTGATGCGGAAGCTGCAGCGAGTTCTCCAGAAGATCCAGCTCAGATCATTCACGTGGGTGGCTGTGCTGAACTGCGGATTTTGAATACAGATGAAACAGCCCTCCATTGGCAGAAGCTGCCGTCTAGGACTTTCATAGCTGGAGAGGAGAAGTCAATGCCTGGCTTCAAAGCTTTGAAGGACAGGCTGATTCTTGCTCGGGGCTAATGCAGCCAGTGATTTTCAGTTGAAGCCAACACTGATTTGTCTTTCCTAAAATCCTTTAAAACAATGCTAAGTCTTCTCTGCCTGTGCTCTGTAAATGGAACAACGTCCTGCGTGACAGCATACCTGTTTACAACATGGTTTACTTAATATTTTAAACCCACTATTGAGACCCACTGCTGAGAAAAAAATGATTCCTTTCAAAATATGGCTGCTCGTTGGCAGTGCACGTGGTCACCCAGGAGCTCTGGTGGAGATGGACAACGGGATTCACGTCGTTTTCATGCCTAAGAACACAACTATCAGTCTGCAGCCCATGAATCAAGGAGTAATTTTGACTTTCAAGAATTATTATTTAAGAAATACATTTCATAAGGCTGTAGCTACCATAGACTGATTCCTCGGATGGGTCTGGGAGAAGGAACTGAAAGCCTTCTGGAAGGGATTCACCATTCCAGATGCAATTAAGAACACTCAAGACTCATGAGACGAGGGCAAAGCATCGACACTAACAGGAGTCGGGAGAAGTGGACTCTAACCCTCGCGGACTTCGGGGGGTTCAAGACCTCAGTGCAGGGAGGAACTGCGGACGTGGTGGAAACAGCGGCAGAACTGGGATTAGACGTGGGGCCTGAAGCTGGGGCTGAACTGCTGCAGCCTCACGGTAAACGTGCACGGAAAAGGGTGAGCAGAGCAGGTGGTTTCCTGAGACGGAATCCTCTCCTGGTGAAGGCGCTGTGACGGTGTCCTGATGACAATGAAGCGTTTAGGGTGTGACACAACCTTAGCTGATAGGGCAGCGGCAAGGTCCGAGAGGATTGAGTCCAATTCTGAAAAGTTCTACTGTGGCTGAAAGGCTGTCACACAGCACTGCCTGCTACAGAGAAGTTGTTCCCAAAAGGAAGAGTCTATTAATGCGGCAAACTTCATGGTGTCTTACTTTAAGAAATTGCCACAGCCACCCAGCCTTCAGCAACCGCCACCCTGATCAGTCAGCAGCCATCAACACTGAGGCGAGGCTCTCGCCAGCACAAAGACGCCACCTCACTGAAGGCTCAGACGATGGTTAGCGTTTTTAGCAATAAAGTATTATTTAATTAAGATATGCACATTGTTTTTTAGACATGGTGATATTGCACACTTAAAATACTACAGTACAGTGTAAACATAACTTTTACCTTTATTTTAAAAATAGTTTGGGGGCAGGGTATAGCTCAGTGGTAGAACACATGCTTAGCATACATGAGGTCCTGGGTTCAATCACCAGTACTTCTATTTAAAAAATAAATAAAATGAAAAACAATACTTTAAATATCAAATTTAGTGTATCTTTATGCCCCTCTAAGACTCTTTTTGTCAACAAGTTAAAAAAATATAAAAAGGCCTTTGTTATATTATGTATCTCATTTTTTCCCTGAAAAATGAGACATGAAATATATCTGATGGCCCAAACTGGATCTTTGGATATTAAGACAATAGGTGTCTGGTTCCTGAAGAATCTCATGGATCTTTTTTCTACTGAGTACACACTGACTTCTTCCTTCTGTCTCTCTCTGTCACTCTCTTCAGTAGAAGTGCACTTAAAATGGACTTAATACATTTTGTTGAGCTTAATGACATAGATTTCCCAGGATCTGTAATTCTTATAGAAACTTAGCATCGTCTCTCCAATTCCTCTAAAACATCATAGAGCAAAAGTTCTCAGAAGGGTGAAGTGTTAGTCTTTGCTTGAGACTTAGATATTTAAAGCTGGAGTAGTCTTTGCAGATTACGTCATTCAAACCCTTCTGTTCTTAGAGGAGGAAACCAAGACGTCCCATAAGCAACTGCGGCTTGACCTCCACTTTGCGTGCTTTTGACCCACAGGGGCCCTCCAGCACACCCATCGTGTTACCTGTAACACGCATCCTTTTTACACCCTCTTTACTGATAATACCAGCAGTCACCAGGGGTGGTGCAAAGGATACGGTCATTCACTGTATTATTTAAATTGTTCCAGGTGCTTGGGAAACCAACTTGGCAGTACATTCAAGATGAATAAAAATACTTATGCATTTTGACTCATTCCAGGGAATTTTGCATAAGGAAATAATCTGAAAACTTCAAAAAGTAGTGAAAATACCTGAAAGTACAGAAATGAGATAAGTAATAAAAATAAAATATGATGTAGCAGTTAAAATAATAGTTATGAAGGCTGTAGAGTAACATGAAGAATATTTATGATGCTGTGTTAAGGAAGCACAGACTAACACACCATCACACACTTCAGTTAACAGCTGTCAGCATCGTCCACGTGCACTGAGAAGGCTGGGAGGCCAGCAGGAGGTCTGACAACAGCTCGCCTTGTCGGGTGGGGAAATTCTGTACATCATTTTCCAGTGTGGTGATTTACATAATTGCTGTCTCGGTGCCATTTATTCAATAATTTTAATCAGATTTCTAAAAATTCAGCCTCACATTTCAAAGACATTAGACTTCCGCCACTGATGAATATGTAAGAGCTATCGATGGTTCCTGGAAATACTTAGAAGGAAAAACAATGTAAAAACATTTTTTTTTGTTGTTATGTTTACGTCAGGATTTCTCACTTTTTATGTCTTTACTTGCTGATTAATCTCCTTGTGTTAATTACTTACTTAAATTACAAAATTAACGTTTGAATAAAAAGCCTTTTTGTTTCTCTATTTCCCTTTGATTTTATGTAATTGCTAGTCTGTAGAATCTGAATTTTCATCTCGCTCTCCAGCAGTTAATGAATTCTGACCCCTCGCAGAGTGGGACGTACTTACAGGTACTATCAGAGCCACTGCAGGATCCGGGGAGAAACAGCAGGGGAACTCCAGAATGTGGCTGAGATTAGAACGTGAGACGACTTTTTTTTTTTTTTTTTTCCACTTCCTCCAGTAAGTTTGACTTCCCACGTGGTAAATTTTCACTCCCTCCTATTGCACTTAATTTCCATCAAGCGCTTCACGCCTGCGGGTTCTCAGCCCTGGAGAAGCAGGAAGCCCCCCTCCCGGCTGGGCTCCCCAGAGGCGCATGCGCGATGGCTCCGCACAGCGGCTCCCTCTGCAGGTGCCCCCAACGCGTCCCGCCCACCAGGTGGGAAAGAGCCCAGGCCCCAACCTGAAAAATAACGGGAAAATACTTACGATTATATCTCAGGATGCTGTAAGGGCATCTGATGAAGTTTCTCAACCACTTCTAATAAAAATTCCACATAAGAATAAAAACTACTTAAATATGATAGGCTGTTTACCATGAACCAACTAGCAGTGAAAACCATTCTAAGTGGCAAACAATAAAGGCATCTGCATTGTAGACAGGAACGGTCGACATCGCCGTGAATATTTAATGTGCTCCTGGAGGTAGTGGGAAGTGCAGTGTGCAAGCCAACTGGATGACTGGGAAAGGAACCAGGGAAAAACTCTCTTTTCCTGATAACGTAATTCTACCTTAGAAAGCCTAAAAGGAATTAGTTCTAAAACTACTATAGTAAATAAGAATATTTATTAATATGGCTGAATATAGAAATACATAAATAAATCAATAGCTTCTCTCTTCATTAACAGTGTGTAGAGGTGGAAATGGAGAAAATCTTCCATTTACAACAAGAATAAAGACAATAAAAGGACCTAGAATAAATCTAAGGACGACATAAGAGTTAGAATAAAGCAAACTATAAAATCTTGTTGAAGATCTGAAAAAAAATACAATGTAACCGTAGGCAAGACTGTAATGCGAAGTGAACAGGGTCTTGTGGGGGAAGGCAGCGACCAGCTGTGCTGAGTTGAGAGCTGAGAAATTATCACGACACTTAGGAGGTGAGTCTCTGGTAACCTGGAGAAGAGTTTTGGTTGAGTTGGGGTGAAAACGTGATGGAAGTGAGCTTAAGAAAGAACCGGAGAAAAATCAAGGCAGAGAATGTATATTCAAGAAGATAAGGCTAGACAGTTCTCCAAAGATGAAACCCACCCAGCGAGTGGTGCCTCAAACCCACCCAACTGGGTTCAGATGTACCCATGGGCAGGGAAGTGTGATCAGTGAGGCACTACTTTCTCCCATCAGGGGGTCAAAACGGAAGAAAACAGGGTAACTTACCGCTGCCAAGGAGGGGAAGAAAGGATGCTCTCCTGTGTTGGTAGTGGGGTGTCAATTCCAAAAACATTTTTGAAAAGAAATTGGAAGCTATCTTTTTAAATGCTTTAAAAACTTGTAAAGCGTTGATCCTACCCTTAGAAATCTATTCTGTAAAATGCTTAAAACCACCGCACACCCACCAGTAAAGATGCATGGAGGTGGGTCCTTAGCACATTATGCGTAAAAGCCGGAGACTGGAGACACATCACAGTCTACCTGCGTCTTTCACAGCTTCCGAGTCTGCAGATTCGCCTTGTGCTAAAGTTTATTTGTCAACAATATAGATCCCATACGATGTCTTCAAAAAGAAACACACCTGCGACAAGGTTATGTGCTGACTGGTTGACAGTAATGCTGTGACCAGAGACTCACAGGAACCTAACCCTGAGGTTCCCCTAAGAACAGTGTTTATGGAGACTTCCTGGAACATAAGTACCGTGAATGACAGTACTCTCCTGTGAGGACTCAGTGAGTGGGGGCTGACTGAGCAAATTAAGATATATCCACAGCATAGAAGAGTATGGAAGCTGCAAAGATCACCAGTTCAGGCTAAGCCAATTGCTGTAGAGTCATTTCCTTAAATTATCGTTGCATGAAAAAACCAAGGGAGAGTTGTGTAAGGTGACGTCATTTTTAGCTGTGGTTATACAGCTGTATGTTTGCACGTTGTTGTACCAACATTTAGAGAGTGATGCCCACCAAGGTGACAACATAGGGCTCTTTTGAGTGGGTCGGAGGGTCTGCACAGCAGTGTGAGTGCATCAGAGAAGACGGGGTAAGCGGAAGGGAAACTTAGCAATTTTTTTTAATTGAAGTGCGGTCAGTTACAGTGTGTCCCTTTCTGGCGTACAGCACAATGTCCCAGGCATGCGTATATGAAACACAGCATTTTTGATGGTTTCGTTTGTGTAAAATTACCTGTGTACTATGAAGAAATTTGAGAGAAAAAAATGCTAGTTAGCCCTCTGTACACTGACTGACCTGGGAGTCAGTAGCCACCACCGATGGTGAAAAAGCAAGTTGCAAACATATGTGCAGAATGTGATTCTATTTTAGGAACAGATCTGCTTAATAAAAGCTTCTAAGTATAGGGATGAGCAATGGAAAGTATATTTAAAGATACAGAGAGTTTGGGAGTCTTGTGGGAAAAGGTTACTTGTTTTTATGTTTATGTATTGATTTGTTTCAGTAAATACTGTATGTTTTGACTTGTTGAAATTGGAGAAAAATACAAATAAATGTAAAGTAGCATTAATTAGCTGAACATTATTCAGTTAACAAGAAAAGAACATTACTATGTTTAAGAGACTGTAGCAAGTTTGCTACATACTAACTTCATTAGCAAATTTTGAACATTTTGCTTCAAGATGTTGAGTTATATTATGTAATACTTAAAAAATCCTTTGTTCTTTTTTTTCTTTTAGGAATCATTAAGAGCCATCAGATATGAAATATCTCCAGATAAAGAGTATGCTCTTTTTTCATATAATGTGGAACCAGTAAGTACTACTCTTTTCTGTTTATTAAAAAAAAATCGCTTTATTCTGGTGCCTTATTAAGTATTTTCCCTTGAATCTTCATTCTTCATGATCTTTGAATCCTGGAGTAGTTGATGGCTCCTGGGGTGGTTTCTTTTTATCCCACACTGCCACCTAGGAGAGCGGAAAGGCATGGAAACCTTTTTGGCAGAGAAAAAAAAATCATCACTACTTTTAGGGCCTATTTCACAGGATTTTGTTGGTGAGATGGTGAGAAGTTGTCTTTTTGTAGAGATTTATTTTACCTTTTTGTGCCATTATTTTTCCGGCCATTTTCTCAATCACGCCATAAACTTTATCCTGAGAACAAAAAGCAACTGCCAGGTTCTCCCTAAATTAAAACCAGGTGTAAATTCCCTTCCTCCCAGCCATCACAATATTCTAGAGAAGAGTCAAATTATCGCTTTCATTATGTGCGTTCCTGTTTTTAGCATTTCAGATATGCGTCTCATAAAATTTCACCAGAATTTTCTATAAAATCTCACCCTGGGCTTTAGTGGCAGCCTTAAAAAAAAAAAAAAAAAGTGGGTCTTTATTTTTTTGCCTTTAACATCCTCGTGTTGTGGAGCTCATAGTGGCTGTTCAGGGCAGGAAGGTGAGATGTCTTTGTGTAAGTGAAACAGATGTTCAGCTTGTAAGAGATTAGCAACTTTCTCAATGTGCATCGGCGGAACTTTCTTCCCTGGCAAATAAAATACAGAATTCCACTGCCTTTCTAGTTCTTTTGAGACGATTCTAATTAGAGTTTCGTGCGGCTTCTGTGAGAGATAATGGCACCTGCATCATAATTCAGGTCTGAATAGCTTCTTGGTGAGTCTGAGAGAATGTTTCGTGCCGCGAGGCACGCGAGCTGGTGGAGTTACAGCCCCCCCGGGAAGCTGGGCTGTATGTGGAAATGCAACTCCAACTGCAGAATTGTTAGAACTTCTCTTAAAAGTTACGCGATGACCATGTAATTTATTGGCGATTCCAGTTTCAACTCACATTTCCGTTGGAGGTTCACTCCTCCAAGTGTAAATCTTTTTAAGTTCTCTGTCTTCGATTTTCTGTTTACTAGTTTTTTTTTTCTTTGAATGTGCTTTATATAGACATTTTCATTTTGTCCATCCAAATCCTTGGAACACCTGGTCATGTTTCTCTTTTGGATGGGGGCACAACAGTGAACTTGACCTACTGAAAGGTGGCTTTAGCCTTGGGACTCTGCGTGTCCGACACCCGGCCCTGTACGTGCCTCTAAGCTTCCGGCACGTGAGCGCGGTGTCCTTGGTCAGAGCATTTCAGGTCCTTTCACGACGCTTGGAAACGACCACAAGTGTAACCTCAACACCTGAACGAGGGGAAATGCCGGCAGGTACTTGAAGGGCTTTCATAGGATGGGAAATGGGTCAGTTCTCGTTGCTCTGGGAGACACGACCAACACCTGAGTGGGGAGAACGTGAAAAGGCAGGTTTCAGGTCATCTTATCAGACAATCTTGGAACGACGGGGGCACCCCAGTGGCGGGAGGGGTTACCTCGTTCAGTAAGGAGCTCCCTGCGCCTAGAAGCCTTCCAGACACGGTTTTATATTTGTCCTTCAGAACCGTTTAGGAGAGATTCTCACATCTGCTCACTCGGGCTCCTTGGCCCTGGGGCTCTGTGCCTGGCAGGCTTAACCACCGTCCTCCTCTCGCCAGTGCTCCTCGTCAGACAGTGCCTGGCATCCCAGTGCCACTCATGGCCGTTTTGGTAAAGAATATTTTGCTAAATCTGAGCCTTCACCTTGTAAAGCACTGGCTATAAACAGGAACCTTGAACTAACCCTTTCTCCCTCCGCAGCCTCCTGGCCTTTGGAGTAGAACTGTGTTTAGTTTATTTTCTCAACAGAGGGAAAATGTTAAAAAAAAAAAAAAGGAGTAAATTTAGCTAAAAATGACTAAAAATATTGAAAATGCATGCTTTATAAACAATTTATAGAAATGGATACTTTTTTTCTCTTGAGAGAGGTAATTTGGTTTGTTTGTTTGTTTTTTAATGGAGGCACTGGGGGTTGAACCCAGGACCTCGTGCATTCTAAGCACACCCTCTACCACTGAGCTGTGCCCACCGCCCAGAAATGGATACTTTTAACTTAAGCCAAAAGAGTAATCCTTCATAGTTTTCAAGTACTGAGCAGTGACTGCACGCATGATGGTCCAAGCCAGTAGTCTGTTCCTTTGGAGGAAAGATGAGAAGGGAAAGAGCCTAGGATTCTGCGGGAGAACTTGGAGTGAGGCAGACATTAGGAAGAACTTCCTAACTAGATAAACTAAGATGTGGATACTTTTAGAGTGTCCCTCTTCAAGGGAGGAATCTAGGTCTGTAGTTCTGGAAGGAGTGGAATAAAGCAGGACTTCCCAGGCTCTCTTTCGCGTCAGCGCAATTATCCTTGGTACTCTTTGAGAAAAGTTCCATCCTCAGATAAATTTGAGAACTATGGTTAAACAAGTTGAGTAAGCTGCTGTCCTGCAGGGTTTGGTTTTGAAGCCTTTTTATAGCCTCGTAAGGGCTTTAGGTTTTTCCGAATGGGTTTTGCAACATGTGATTCTATCTAATTGTGAGGAGACTGGAATTATTTCCTTGGATCCGTGCCTGTCACGTCCTTACCTATATGTCCCCAAGGCATCTAGGAGATCTTATTTATATGAACTAACTCAACTTTTCATTAAAAAGACTGTCATAAAATATTTTTATATAAACCAACTGTCCAGTTACTGGGCACCTCTCATTTATTAGAATAAATGTTTCATGTGCAATAAAATTTTAGTGTATCGGGCTACAAATCTACACCAAAGACTCCAGATATGCCACGTTGCATCAGGATAATTTCCACCCTCCCAGCCCCTGCCTCTCTGCTGCCCAAAGGCAGTGGACTTTGCTGTCAAATGGGGCTCAAGTTCTTACCAGTATCATTGACTTGAGCATGAGCAGTTAGTCGACTCTTCTGAGCCAGGATTCCCGTCTTTAAAAAGAGGTCAGCGTGCATGAAGCCGTGATTCTGCAAAGACTGAAGGCACACGTAAAGCACTTAGCACAGCGCCTGGCAACCCGCAGACGCTCAGTGATCCTGGTCCCTGTTTCTTCCCAGGCTTCCTCTCCAAGACACAGATGCAGGGCTCACTCCCCAGGAAGATGTCAAGCGTATTCTAGGCCACAGCGATATCTCCGTTTATTCCTTTGTTCGAAAACATTTTTAGGCACTGATTTGCGCCAACGAGATACCTCACCTTACCTCGCGGATGTACAGTAAATCAAAGAAGTGCGACCGAGCAGGAGAGCCAAGCGCCTGGAACAGGGGCCTGGCGCAGCTTGGTAAATCCGGGGCTCTGAGGAAGTGAATCAGCAGCTGGGATCTGCCAGTCCTTCTGGCAGGAGTGTGCACGGTGCCTAGGCTGTAGAGAGAAATCCAGCCTTACAGAGAGGAGGGGACGCCCATCAGGAGGGGCCTGAGGGGTCTTGAGTTGTTCATGGGTTTGGTTTTGGAATTGCTGAGTTCCAGGCAACTCTGCGACATTTAACAGGAGATTCCAAGTAAGAAGCTGGAAAGGTGGTTGTGACTCTCCCGAGCAATGCCTGGAAAGGAGAAAATCTTAATTGTCTTAAAGGCGGAAAGTAAAGCTATGGGTGGAGATGAAGTCACCTGCGGTGAGAGTTATACAAATGATTTGAGAAGTGAAGAAGGCATGAGACTGAGTCTTGAGGGAAAGTGATGTGTTATAAAGGTGCTAAAGGGAAAATCTTCTGAAGAGTAAGAAAAGGGAGGCTCAACAGATCAGAGAAAACCCAATAAAGCACCTTATTATGTATAAAAAGGAGAGGAAAGGCTCCTAAGGGAGGACGCGGCCCCGAGGTTGGAGCGCCCAGGCTCAGCCCTTCAGTCTGTTTTCAATCTCACTTTCTCTCCAGGTCATCTTTTATCTTTCTTGTTGCTTGAAATACCATCATATGATGTTGAAGTCCTAGTCTGTTTTCCTGTCTGAGGCCCTTCCTCTGAGCTCCAGGGCGGACATGCAGGGTGTGCTGTTGGGCTGGTCACATCACGGCTGGCTTGCTCTGGATGCTTCGTGGACCTGCTGTCGAGGCGTTTACACCCCAGAGCTCTGTGCCCAGCGACTAAGAGAGGAGCTCTGATGCCTTGGCTTCTGTCCTGCGCTGGTGAAGGTGGCCTCGCCGAGCCCCGTACTTCTAGGTTGTCTCCGTTCGAGCACAGAGTGGCTCTGTGGACGTGCCCGGGGCCAGGTGTAGGGCCCGGTCCAGGCGCCCCGGCATGACGCTGGCTGAAGCCCGCGTGACGTCGCCCACCTCAGCGGTGGCTTGAGAAGCAGTGGTGTTTAGGGCTGTCTGTGCTGAATGGGCGGTGATAGCGTCCGTGGACAAGGGCAGGAAGGTGAGGACTCTGGGTACAAACAGTAAGGCAACACCTTGAGGACAGCAGGGGCTGAAAGAGAGATTTTTAAGTGTAATTTCTGTAACACGTATTGGGTATTTCTGCCTCTCGTTTATTCAGGATGGTTGCGGTGTTGCAGTATTCCCCAGTTGTTTGACATTAACTGGTTTTATTTGTGCATTTTCACATTGTCAGCTGCTCAAAGAGAAGGGAGATCTATCTCCTGTCCACCCCCACCCCTCGGGACCTAGCCCAGGACCCTCTGTGCATCTTTTGATGCTGAAGACATATCTTTGTGGCACTCTTTTCTCTCTGAACTTCATAGCTTTGGATCAAGATTCAAAGTGACATTATTTGAAAGTCACTCAAATTTGAAATTTTAGCAAATCCACAAAAACATAAAATTATGTCACGGAAGGAGGAGACCCCGTTTGTGAAACATCTTGGTAACATTCCGTGTTTATTCTGAAAGTGTGGGTCCGTGCTAATTAGCATACATTTTTCCTACTAAACTCTTCTAATATTAAGAAACCTGTAACTTAGCTAGTGTCCCTGAACATCCTCAGATTATCCTCACTTTTATTTGTTTTTTATTAAGTTATAGTCAGTTTACAACGTTGTGTCAATTTCTGGTTTACAGCACAATTTTTCATTCATACGTGAATATACGTGTATTCATTTTCCTATTCTTTTTCACCAAGATTAGCTCATTTTAACGGTGTCAGCCCTATGTTTTCTTAATGATCTCAAAAGTACCCTTTTATAAAAGGGGTAAAAAGGTATCAATTAGATTTGAGAAAGGATGAACCCAAGCACTGGTTTCCATTTTTGCAGCCGTTGGTACCTGTACGTCCAGAAGTGTTGTGTCTGGAATTGGAAAATAATAAACAATGTCGTGTTTTGTTTGTCTGGTACCTGTTGTTGGTAAAACGTGCTTATTTACGTCATCTCATTCCTCGCAAGAGAGCATTCCTGCCCCCGGGAGTGTTCCTGAGTGTTACTTTGTTTGTTTTGTGTGACGAACTTCGTAACATTTCTTGGTGTACAGCTTCTGAAGGGCTCTCTTGAAGCTAAGCCAAACAGTGGGAGGAGATAGTAATTTTTTATTTTTAATTTGGAAACTAGGTTAACTATACTAACTAAACTGTACTAATGGAGGTGAATTTCCTTGAAAATTATCTAATGAGAGCAGCTATGTTCCTTCATATTGAGTCCTATTTAGCAAATATGAAAAGTGTCCTGAATTCTTTATAAAGGAGGGAAAAAATGGAAACTGTGATGTCTTAGATCATTTAAAAACATTCATATATTTTGTGACTTTCAAAGAGGAAGGAGAAACTGTGTCTGGAAAATGCTCCTCCTGAGAGATTGTTTTCTGAAAGAACCAGTGTGTGTTTGTGAAGTACCTCATCTCGGAGTTTAGAGGAGTTAATTGGGTGGCTGTTCTTCGAGCCAGGGGAACGTTGTTCCGCTCCAGATAAAATCTTGTCCAAAACCTGGTGTAAACAAAGCCCCAGCCGGGCCCACAGCCGTGGCGTGAGCATGCTGAGCTCATGTATACCCGCTTACCTGCTTTGGTTATCTGTTGCTGCACAGCAAACCACCCCAAAACATAGCGGCTTACAGCAAGCAGCACTAGCCGTCTCACGGCTTCTGTGGGTCAGGAATCTGGGCTCAGTTAACTGGACCTCTGGAGGCCGGGTCTTTCACAGGCCGGAACCCCGGTGCCACCTGCACTGCGGTCTCACCTCGAGGCCGGCTGGGGACGAGCCTGCTGCCCTGCTTCCCCCGTGCGGTCACCGACGGGCTCCGTTCCTCGAGGCTGTGGGGTTTCTCCCTGGCTGTTGGCTGGAGCCCGTCCCCAGGCCTTTGTACCCCGGGGCTCGCCTGGGGGACTGCACCACACATGGCAGTTTGATGTCTTCAGAGCGGCGAAGAAGAGCCCAGACAGTGTCAGCAGGGTGGAGTTCTCAGTGTTTGTGCCCTCATGTCCCCTCACTGTCACCAGAGTCCATTGTGAGAAACAAGCCTCTAGGTCTAACTCACATGTAAGGGGAGGGGTCACGGGAGAGTGAGCGCCAGGCAGGGGGACAGTCGTTTCAGAGGCTCCCATGACACCACCAGTGCCGGATGAGGAAGTATGCTTCCTCGGATTTATACGGCCCTTAGCGAGCCTGCAGTCTGCTGACAGGACCGAGTGTGTCTGCTTCCTTCCTCCCTTCCGTGTTCCCCAGGGTGCCAAGAAGTCAGAGGCCAGGAGGTGTGCTTGGTTATAGCAAGTCCCTAGGGAGGCCTGTGTTGGGGGCAGGAAAGCCACGTTCTCATCAGTCCCCTGTAGGTGACTTGCTGAAGACCCTGGGTGACCCAAACGTCTGCAGTTCTCCCGTCTGCGAAAGGCAGGTGCTGTGTTGTTCATTAGGGACTTAGGGATACCGTGAAGCCAGTGTGGACGGCCACTTAGCTGTCTGGCACCTGTGTTCGTTAAATTCACGGTATAAGAAGATGCCTAACTCAGATCTTGAGTATAGTGGGTTCTTTTTATGTAATTTCTTGTTATTATTTTATTTTTCATTATAATATTTTAAGCTTGGTAAAATAAAGATGCTATATAAATCCAGGGGGCTGCAGATTGCAACGATCTCTTAGGAATCCAAGTAGAAACTTACTCTTTTTTTGTTACACTGACTACTAGAACCTCAAATTTAGCGGTAAAATTAGAATACAGTGAGAAAGCATTAGGCCACTCACTGTGGATCTGTTTCTCCTGGTTTACTGGTACGTATCCTAAAGGGATTTTGTAAGTTTTGTACTGAAAAGGGAAAGTGTACAAAGAAATGTTGTTCTTTGTCTGCTAAGGATTGCGTATTAGTAGTGAACAGTAATACCGCTTACTAGTGGGGAGGTTAACCGAAGCATTTGCTATTCTAAGTGCAGAAGGTGGTTCCTCACGGTGACGTTCGAATTTACATCCAGGTGTCACTGTGAAGTTTTGTGGACCATGCCTGTGGTCCATGGCTCCCAGGCTCTGGAAATCCATGTGTGGGGCTTGACCAGACTTGGGCATTTTTTTTAAATTGAAGCGCCGTCAGTTACAGCGGGTCAGTGTCTGGCGCACAGCACAACGTCCCAGTCTTGCATTTGCACACGTACATTCATTTTCATATTCTTTTTCATTCAAGATTATTATAAGATATTGAATGTAGTTCCCTGTGCTCTACAGAAGACTTTTTTAAAACCTGTTTTATATATAGTGGCTAAATCCTGCCTACCGAGGCAGAGGGTGGCGTTTCCCTTGGGTCTCTCGCACTTAAAATGTTTAACCAAGTCACAGACCTGCTCTGTCTGTGTTTCTCTCAGAGGCGGAGGGCAGCTGCTGGGCACACAGAAGGGGTGGTCCCCTGCCCCCAGCGGCTGTCTTCCCGGGGAGCGGCGGGGAGCGCGTGGCCCCCGGTGCCGAGTCCCGTCCCCGCCCCGACACAGCGTCCCGCTCATACCTGACAGGACGTGACTTGATGCTGCGCTCGTCGTGGGAGGAGTGCAAGCAGGTTTCACATCCAAAAAACTGCCCTCCTTTCCTGCCCTCGTGAGTTGACGCAGCCCATTTTGCCAAGTGAGGGGCTGTGAACTTTATATAATTCATGCAAAGCTTGAAAAATGGCCAAACACAGGTAGGCCTGGTCAAGCTTGTTTGGTCGGTGACTCTCGGCAGAATTCCAGAACCTCCAAGGCAGCTGTCAGTCACTTTGCCCCGTCGTGTCTAAGGGAAATGAGTTTCTTAATTCTTCAGCTGTTGAACTTGATCTTTCTGCACTGTCTGCTGAGCATCCTGGGCCCGCCTCCAGGAACCATCCGGTGCCAGTGGTTCTGGTTCTGGCTCTGGCTGGCGGGAACCCTGGCACACCTCCCCGTAGCAGTGCCGACGTCAGCATTGCAGGCGGGTCTCCGTCTCTGTCTGCAGCCCCTCAGGTCAGGCTCTGAAGAGCGGGGGCTCGGTCACGGGCATTTCTGCAGCTGGTTGCTGCTGTTCCTGAAGCTGTCCTGATGCGAGGAGGCAGGATTCCTGGTCCTCAGTGTGGAAACCATCCCAGGACTGCCCGGAATTGCGCCGCCCACGCCGCCCACATTTCTCAGAAGCCCCTTTGTTGTGGTTGAACCTCCTGCAGCAGGACTTAGAAGAGAAGGTGCTCACGCAGACTCCTCGGCCCCTCCGGGTTTTGCTCCTTGACTCGTTAGGGCCCGGCTGTCTGTGACTCTTCCTTGATTCGATTGTTGAAAACTGGCATTTGACTTTTGAAGTGTGAGTTCTCCCAGCGCTCGTGACGTGCCGTCCGTGGCTGCACAAGGCTGTGAGAGGCCAGCACGTGGTCAGGGTTCTGGGGACGCTGTGACAGGCGGGCCGTGCGGGGGCGGCGTGGCCCCTGCTCCCAGCGGGCACTCTGCCCCAGTCAGGGGAGGTTTGGGGGTGCTGGGGGTTGGGGGTTCGTTTTTGAAAGTGTAGCTTCCCAGCAATTTGGGGTTTGGTGTTTGTTGTTGTTGTGTTAACACAAAACTGGTTCAAAACTCCCACGCACAGCACTTTGGTTTTGTGTGTTGCTGTGGTTTGTTTTCATGGGTCTTTTTCTCTTCAGGTTTGAGAGAGAAATTCAACAGCATGAAACCGGATGTAGGGAAAATGTGGCCCAAACAACGGTTCTTTTCTCAATGAAATGCAGACTGTTGTTAAAATAATTGTGTGTGTGTGTGTAGTGCTGCTCTGGCAAGAGGAGAGAACTAGAGAACTGGACTGGCCCAAGCACTGCAGGGATCCGGAAGCGCAGTGATTAATATTTTGAAGTCCCTTTTCTGCAAGTGCTTGAAATATTTATGTGTGTCCCGGAGTGTTGCCAAGAGAGGCTTCTGGGGCGTACCTGCCGCAGGAGGAGGGTCCTAACGAGGCTGGGCTCGCAGGACTGTGACTGCAGGTTGAGTGTCTGTCACGAGCAATAGCCTGTGTGCTGTGACCTGAGGCCTGCCCTCTGACCTGAGGCCTGCCCTCTGACCTATGGCGTGTTCTCTGACCTGTGGCCTGTCAGACCAGCCCTCTGACCTGGCACGCTTCCCCGGTAGCCTCTCACCTGGCCTCTACTGCCCCTCTCTCCTGCTCCCCGGCTCCCTCCCCAGGGTGGCCAGGCGACCTCACAGACATGTAGTAAGACCACGTGGGTCTCCTCTCCCCATGGCCTCGGGAACAGACCGGTGGCCTGCAGCTTCTCGTGGAGGCCCCGAGCCCCACGCCACACATGCCCCCACCTGCTCTCCAGCCACGGTCGCCTGCTCTGTGGCTCCATCCTGCCAGGCCCTGTCTGACCTCAGGGCCTTTGCACTCCCCCTGCCTCTCTGGACCGTTCCGACACCGGGAAGGGATGCTTCCTCTGGGCGGAGAAAGGAGGAGATACTCTGTCGTAGGCAGAGTGGAGGAAGGACTGTTGAGTTTCTTTTGATGCATTCCTTTACTTTGCCCCACGGCTGATGAGACAGGGCACTTGCTGAGAGTGACGACAGGGGAGAGGGAGCCTGAAGAGGGGAAAGGTAGGAGCCAGCGTCTCAGCCGCTGGAAAGGCGGCTCCCCTGTGCCCCTGGGCAGTGAGCAGGCTCGCTGGGGTTTGTGCTGAGGGGGGTGCATGGAAGGCAGCCAGCCGGGTGGTGCTTGTCCCCAGTCCCCAGTCCAGTGTTTGATGGCATCCGGGGCTGGAATTGGGCAGGTGAGTAAAATCAGGAGTTAGGGCCCTTTCAGAGGACTGATTATTGTGAGGGGCTGTGGCATCTCAGCTGGTCATGGAGGGAAGTGAAGCTGGGGGGGGGGTGCCTGTAGGTGGAGCGTGTCCAGAATCTGAGGCCTGGCGTCAGTACAGACAGGAGGTGGAAGGCACAGCTCAGGAAGACACGGCGAGCCAGTGGCATGGGTTTCGGAGGAGGTCTGAGAAGCGGGGGACAGGGAGGGGGCCGCTCAGACAAGCGGATGCTGACCTGTGAAGAGACGACGTGGACCAGGGGATGCCGCAGCCTCTGGGCGGCGGAGACGGTGTCACACTGGTAATTCTTAAAGACCACCGGCTTGAGGAGGGTCTCGGAGTAATCGAAATTAGCCAGGGAAGTGGTGTCATTGGCAATGAAAGGGAGAAACGGCAGTGAGAGGACACACTTGCAGAGTGACATGGCCAGGTCTGAAACAGAGAACACGTAATTGCTTTTGTTATGAATGGTCATCACTGTCACGTAGTGAGGGGAAAAAACGACTCCAGTTCTCATGAAAGATCTGTTCCTCAGCTCCAGTCTAGCAGGGTCAGCTGCTGTGGGGAGCCCAGGGGCGCTCACCTGCAGAGACTCACCGCTGCGGAGCACGGACCCGGCTGCCCGGCCTTCTGAACGGCAGTCAGGGCACAGAGACTTCCCGGATCATCATCTCTGCTGGGCTGTCAGAGCATCTGTACTAAAAACTTGAAGGAATTAATCATGGCTGTACGTTAGGACCAGTTCCATTTGTGACTTTCCGCTCCGACCGCCGTCGAAGAAAATGATTGAACAAAATGTCATGAAGACGCCGTCCAGAGTGTCACCGGAGTCACACGATGCCCCACCTGGTGCAGCAGTAAAACGAGACACTGCGCTTCTCGGAGCAGTTAGGACAGGCTTTTGCTGCTCTTCTGGGCAACTGGGCTTATTTTTTATGATAACAGAGAGACGTCCTTGGATATAATTTTCAAGAGTTTATTGTGTTCCCACTTCTTTTTTCCATAGTGTCTCCCACAATACGTAAGCTGTCTCATTGGGAAAACCCCATGCTGAGCTCTGTGCGTGATCCAGCAAGTGCCTTGGAAATGTGCGGTTTTGTTAAACACATGGTATTAATATTCTACAGTCTTGTTACGGAATAAGTCTCGGAGGGTCTCGGAGGGTCTCGGAGTAATCGAAATTAACCACTGGAACAAGTCTTGTTCCATAACAAGGCTGAAGAATATTAAATAAATATTAACTATAGAAAATTAATTTCTACGAATATAGGATATTTGTTGTAACAAAAAGCCTGAAAATGAGGGAGGAAGGCTCCAGGGTTGCTCTGTCGTGTGACAAGGCACAGGGACCTCCAGACTCGGGTTTTACTGGTGCCTCTGCCTTGGCGGGACTTCCAGCCAAGTCAGTAACCACGGTTTTTGAAGCTGCAGAAATTAACGAGCAGGAGCGGTGGGCGGCTGAATGACCCCTACGCTGGGCGCTGCCCTGGGCTTTTCCGTGGCTTGCCCCTCCTGGACAGTGGTTCCAGCTTAACAGACGGAAAGTGTCTGCGTTTGCAGGACTGCCGTGTGTGTGCACACGTGCGCACTTGTGCGTGCGTGCGTGTGAAGGGCAGTAAATAGTTCCCGCTGGAGGTGAGAGAGGAGAGGGGACAGCGCGGCGTTCCTCTCCCAACGGCACAGCTGCTGTATGAGGGAGAAGTTACAAACCAGAAAGAGGGCCATCCTTGAAGCAGAAGGGTGTGAGCTAGGCATCCTTGTTCCGTAATCTGATCTCCACGTGACCCCCGCACCCTGAGCTTCCAGAGGTTCCGAGGGTTTTCTTTTTTTGGCTTCCATAAAGCCACCAGAGATGATTAACTATCAAAAGGCGGGAAACCTGTTCATTTGTTAACACTGCGATGAAGAAATGTGAAGCGACTGAGATTCACGAGGCGATTTGGTACTTAGCTCTGACTGCGTGGTTTCTTGGATGAGGATATGAGAGGACTGGTGAAGGCGCCCAACAGTCTGAGCCACACAATGTCACAGTGATCGTTTTTACTTGATTGCCCGTGGCCTGAATTAACCAGTAGTTTTGACAACCTCAGAGGCCGCAGGGTGTTCCTAAAGGCCAGGTAAGAGGATGCTGCTGGCAAACGTGCCTTCGAGTTGGTGTGACTTAAGCGCCAGTCACAGGAGCCCAAGGAGGACGAGGCGTGTGGTCCAGCCTGACCAGAGGCCCAGACGGGAGCCGAGAGGAAGGAAGGAGATGGGTCCTCGGTGCCAGTCCATTTATTCACAAGTATTCAGCTGCGCATTCCCTCTGGACCCCTGAGGAAAAAGAGATCTTGACTGAAAACTCAGAAAAGGTTAGGAAGGCAAGAATGTGAGAACCGCTTCTAAACCACAAGTGTCCCTCTGGGCCCAGCGGCGGGAGGAGAGTCATCGCCGTGACCCTGGGGTACCCAGGGGACAAGGAGGATAAGCTCCCTGTGTCTCCTGGCACAAAATTCTCAGACGAGAGAACGCATTCCCAGGGACGAGCCCCGCTGCAGATGCCAAGGTTCTCCAACCAGCGGGGCCCTTGATTCTCCCTGTAGGAGAAGGTTCCAGCCTGTGCACTGAAGGGGGTGGAGCCGGGCGGTGGGTGGGGTTTGTAGGGCCCCAAATCGAGTCTGTGAGTCTGGCAGTTGCTCTGTCTCTCTCTCACACACACTCACACACTCAAGAACTGTTCATTCATTGCACTTAGTG
Organism: Camelus ferus; assembly: GCF_009834535.1. Lineage (NCBI taxonomy): Eukaryota > Metazoa > Chordata > Mammalia > Artiodactyla > Camelidae > Camelus > Camelus ferus. Next base: position 3,094,205 of record NC_045702.1, on the reverse strand, counting down.
TATGTATTTAGTATATTTCCTCTCCAGCTTTAACCATTGATAGATTTCTTCCTTCTTAAGCAAAGACTTGGGGCACCCCAGTTGGACAGAGTTCATGGTGGTGCGTCCATGTCTTCGTGAATGATGAAGAGAGAAATGGAGACTGCAGTCACCCACTTGTTAGCAATTCTGAGGGGCAAGCATTATGGCCTGAAAGTGTCTCCACCTCCCCCGACGGGTCAGCCTCCCGTCCACGGTGCACTCCTGCCATCTTTTTGCTCTTCTGGGTTTTCAGCTAGAGGGTGAGGGTCCGGGGGGTGTGGTCTGCCAAACAAGGCCCATGAGTGACCAGTGTGGGATCAAACGCCTTCTTCTATTTGACCTGCGCTAGGCTTTTAAGTGTCTAGGAGCCAGGTTGGGAGGGAGCGAAAGCACACAAAGAAAATGAAGAACAAAACCTGCACAGCTGAGACCCTGAGGGTCGAAGGCAGGGTGTGCAGCAGAAACACAGCCGAGGAGGCCTGGATGGAAACAACGGGGCGGCGGGAAGGAGCGTCAGGAAGTCATGGCTGGTTCAGTTCTGACCATTGCATTTGGAGGAAGATGGGGGATCGGGGCAGTGAGGAGATGGAACTGCCTGGAAGACGAGGTTGGGAAGCCACGAGGAAGAGGGGACACGCGGGGGCAGAGGGGAACACCAGGCGGGTCGGTGCCCACCTCGCCCGCCGGGCTCCCCGTCCTGTGCACCTGCCGCCCCAGCGCGTCGGCCCTCAGCCCTCGGGTGCCCGGGGACAGGCGAAGGAGGAGCCAGGCTTCACAGGAGGAGCCAGGGAGGGCCCAGGTCGCCAGGGGCCCTCGTGGATCCCCGACCTTCCCCCAGGGCCCGACGCGGAGGGCGGGAGCGCGTTGGCTCCAGCGCGCACTGCCGGCAGCTCTCCGAGCCTCTCCAGCCCTTTGGAAACGGCGTGTCTTCTCAGCGGCCAGCGTTTATCAGAGTGAAGCCGACAGTGAGGACAGCCTGTCACCAGACAGTGCAGGAAGGACTCAACTGACACCAGCTCAGAGATGGCTGCTCCACGGGGAGGCTGGCTGCTCGCATCCTGTGGCCAGAAACGGCACCTCCTTTGAGAATCGCCTGGATCCCGGAACGTGCCTGAGCAGACTGCGGCCGCCAAGGCCCCCCTGCCGGCTGCCTTTCCGAGCTCTGTCAGAAACCCGGCTCTGGGACGGTGTCTTCCCTGGGTGCCCGGGCACACCTGACACCAGGTAGGATCGGGTGCCCGCGCCTACTGCCCCGGAGGCAGACGGGTGGGCCCAGGGGCTGCCACGGCCTTGCCTTCCTCCAGGACGGCTGCCCGCTCGGGGTCTCCTTCCTCTGGACAAGCACAGTGTGCAGGCTTGTTCCTCCTCCTCCCCCGTCTTGCTCAGCCCCTCCTCGCCACTGTGCTTGGACCTCAGGCTCCTGCATCTTCACCTTCTCCATCTCAGCTGCCGCCACGCAGGCAGCACTCACGCTTCCTCAGCTCTTTCCTGTCTCAAAACGAAACAAAGATGAAAAAAATCCCTGCCAGTCCGCATCTGCCTCCTCCTCTTCCTTCCCTTCTTAGCCAAACTGCTACGAGAGAAGCGTCCGATCACCCTCTCTGCTCGCTCTCCTGGCACAGTGCCGTCCTCCATCACCCGACAGCTAGGGAAGGCACTCGGCTCCCCGGGTCCAGCTTGGGGAGCTGGGGCTCGGGGAGCCTGCACGGTGTCTCCACAAGGTCTCTGCCGTAGGGGCGCTGCGACTGACTCCGTCTCCGCTCTGCGAGGCACCTGCTCTAACTCTGTGCTCTGGGCCCGAGCCCATCTCTGAAGTCACCCCCCCCACCCCCACCGCCGCCCTGCACCTGAGCGCTCACCATGTCACCAGAGTCGCCTTCTTGCCGTCACTGAACCCGGTGCCCACCTGTGTCAGCCCGGGCTGCCCTAACAAGATCCCGGGCGGGGTGGCTTAACAGCAGAAATGTGTTGTCTGGTAGTTCTGGAAGCCGGAAGTCCAAGACCAGGGTTCCAGCCCATTCTGTTTCTGGTGAGACCGCCCCCCTGGCTTGTAGACAGCCACCTTCCTCTGTGTGCTCACATGCCTTTCCTGGGCGCACGTGTGCCCAGAGACAGAGAGAGAGAGACAGGGAGACAGAGACAGAGAGGGTTCTGATGTCTCTTCGTGTCACCAGGGACCACCCTTAGGACCTCACTTAACCTGAATTACTTCCTTCCAGGCCCTTCTCCAAATGCAGTCACAGTTGGATCAGGGCTTCACTGTATGAATTTTGAGGGAACACAGTTTATTCCATCTCATTCTACCCTCGACCCCTCAAAATTCATGTTCATCTCATGTGCAAAATCCATTCACCCCATGCAAACAGCCCCCAAAATCTTAACGCATTCCAGCATCAGCTGTAAGTCTGGGTCTGAAGTCTCACGTAAACACCGCCTCAATCAGACGTGGGTGAGGCTCCCAGTGTGACTCACCCCGAGGCAGAACTCCCCTCCAGCTGCGAGCTTGTACAAACCAGACAAGTTACGTGTTTCCAAAACACAGCAGTGGGACAGACGTAGGACAACATTTCCATTCTAGCCGAGAGGAGCCAGGAGGCAGAGAGGGGCCCCCGGCTCTGCCAACACCCAGAACCGGCAGGTTCCTTTGTGTCTCAAGGCTCGAGAGCAATGGCTCCAAGCCCCTCCCCCTGGGCCCAGTGGGGTGGCAGTGTCACCCCCACAGCTCTCAGTAAGGGGGCCCAGCCTCTGAGGGCATCCAGGCCACCCCCACTGGAGAGGTGGGCCCAGCCCTGAAGATCTCAGAATTGCCTTCAGGGTCTTTCTTCCGCTTTCCTGAGGGGTGGAGCGCGTTTGCAGCCGGATGGCTCTGCGGTCCCGTCCTGTAGGGTCTAAGCCTGGCATTCCCTCGCATTCTGGCCCCATTTTTTCTGTCCCTTTAGTGTTTCTACTGGGTCGGCCCACCTCTGTTTTTACCCACCATTGAAGTGGCTGATTCATCCGTGGTCCACACCCACACCAGCCTCCTTGTCAGTGGTCCTTCAGAACAAGCCTGCCTCACTTTTCAAAATGTGGACCGGCTGGGAATTTTCCAGATCTTTCCATCTGGTCCCTTTTTGCTCAACCGTTCCTTCTTCAGTTCACCGGTCCTCTCACATTTTCCTAAGAGCGTCAGGAGGACCTAGGCCACACCGTCCACATTCTGCTTAGAAATCTCCTCAGCAGAATATCCAATTTCATGGCTCACAAGCTCTGTCTTCCACAAAAGACCAGCACAACAGCTCAGCCCCAAGTCCTGGCCACTTTGTAACAAGAGTTGCTTTTCTTCCAGGTTCCAGCAGCATCTGAGGCCGCATCAGAAGGGCCTTTAAGTCCACGTTTCGACCAACAGTCCCCTCCCTGCTGTCCAAGCTCCTCCCAGCCCGCACCTCAGACCTCCTGCAGCCTCCACCCCTCGCCCAGTCCCAGAGCTGCGTCCACATTTAGGGGGTTTGTTACAGTGGGCCTGCTTCACGGGACCAAAATCTGGCCCGGTCAGCCCGGGCTGCGATGACCGAATACCACAGACTGGTGGCTCAAACGTCAGAAGCGTGTTTCCTGTCAGCTGGGGGTGCTGGAGGGTCCGGGCTGCTCTGGTTTCTGGCGAGAGCTCTCTTCCCGGCACGAAGGCGGCCACCATCCTGCCCTGTCCTCACGCGCCTGGTGTGAGCGTGGGGGGTGAGGGCAGGGACCGAGGGGGAGCTCTCGGGTGCCCCTCCCTAGGGGAGCACCAGGCCTATCAAATCAAGGGCCACCCCTACGCCCCCGTTTACCCTTTTTTACGTCCTGGGAGATCCGTCTCTAAGTGCAGTCACATTGGGGGTTAGGGCATCGGCGTTTTAACTTGCTGGGGACACAAGACTTTCAGTCTAAAACACCCCTCCTCCGGCCTCACCTCCTCCTCGGGCCTCACCTGGCTGGCCCTCTGGGCAGAACTTGACTTTGCTCCGCACGCCCTCTTCCTTCGACTTTCTTGGTCCCAAATCCCCAGAGGCTCTGTGGGTTTTCTCCCTCGCCTGCCCAGCGAGGGTTTGCCCAGTGCCCAGGTGTAACTGGTTTTCCTCTGAGTCCCGACCTGGGTGGTCCTTCTTACTCACGTGACTTTCTCTCCCTGGGCAACTTCATCTTTGCAATTCCTGTGCAGGCCGTTGCCACCCCCCAGAATGTGACCCACTGAGTGGCCCCAGAAGTGTCACCAGGAGGCTTGCCAGACAGCCTGAAGCGCAGGCCACTGCCCAGACCTTGGTGAACCGGAGCCTCTGAGCAGGTCCGGACGCGGCTGGTGCGTGCGTGGGAGCTTGAGGTGTGCTCTTCTAGGCGACGGTGACCCCCTGGCACATGTGTGGTCCAGACCTCTCACCTGGGCTCCGGGCCGTGGGCTCTCCTGCCTCCTGGGGCCCCTGGGGACTCAGACGCGGCACGTGCAAGCTGAACTCATCACCTTCTCCCCAGGGTGGTCGCACTGTCTGTGCCCCACACGTCAGCGTGTTAAGATAAGGACCACCATCCACCCCGTATTTCCAGGGCCCTGGGCGTCTCCCCCCCCGCCCCCCCCCACACACACCAGGCATCATCGCCACGCCTTTCGCCCTTGAATGTACCCACCTCACTCTTCTCCCATGGCCACCATCCTGGGGCCGCTCACCTCCACTTACTTCCTAAGAACCACACTCGCCTCCCAAAGGGGCTCTTTGCGCCGGCCTCCCTCCCCACCGCACACAGCTCTAACCTGTCCCCCCCCTTGCCTTCAGGTGACCTCTCTAACGTGCCAGTCGGGTCACCCGTTCCCCGGCTCACAGCCCTTGGGCTCCTCTCTCATCTTCCTGCCAGCACCCTTCATAGCGCCTTCAGGAAGCCGTCCTTCCTGGTCTGACACGTCTCCATCTGTGGTGCCCAGGCCTGTGTCAGCCCCTTACACAGACCTCTCTTGCCTTTGGGCCTTTGCTCCTGGAGCTCTCTCTGCCAGCGGCACTGCCTCCGCCATCACCTCTGCGTCCTTCCACGCCCTCCAGATCTCTTCCGTAGGAACGGCGCGCAAGAGTCAGGCAGTGACCCCTCGCAGACCACAGGGTCCACAGCCCTTTACAGTTCTCCAGGCCCGGGCTGATCAATCCCCACCCCCACTGGATGGTAAGGGCCTCAGAGACAGCCTTGCGCGCTGGCCGTCCCATAGCGGGTCCCCCATTCATGCTCAGTTCACAAAGGGAAGGGCCCGCCCTCCACCTCCACGTGGTTGCTCGTGACGAGCCTTCCGGGGCTGTGAGCCCTGGTGTGGATGGGCCGTCCGCCCACGTCACACCAGCGAGCAATTTCAGCTTCCACGATTTCAGTTTCGGATGAAATGCACTGTAGTTAAGCCGAGCATGCCCGAGGGGTGTTCTCCTGGAACACCTCTTAAAGCCTTTCCTCCTCAGGAGGCTCTGACGGCATGAGTATTTAAGGATGCTTTGCAGCCCGTCTCTGTGATTGTTCAGCTCAGAGCGCGTGCGGCCGCCGTCGGTGGGCTCGGGTCACGCTGTTCCTCCACCCATCCTGAGTGTCTCCCCTGATTCCCGTTTATATGTAACGGGATGAAAACTTGAATTTTTCCTTCCCATTATTTCTGTGTATGGCTCTTAGGGGTGGGGGTGTGCAGCCCTGTGAGGTTTTAAACCTGCGTAGACTTGCTGTCACCATCGGCACGAATCAGGACCCTGAACAGCCCCGCCCCCCCCACCCCCTTCCTGCTGCCGCCCCTCTGGGGTCAGGCCCTCCTCCTGCCCCACCCCTGGCAACCACCGATCTGTTTTCTGTCCCTGTGGTTTGACCTTTTCTAGAATGTCATATAAGTGGCGACAAATGGCATGTAGCCTCTCGAGAGTAGATTTAAAGAGGAGAGTGTTTTATTTATGTCCAAATGTGGACAAAATCTGAGGCTTCTTGGGACATTACTGCTTTCCGCGTCCCAGGTGCGTGGAGTGTTTTTGCTGGAACTTACTTGCTGTTCTGGTGAATCACGTGGTGCCAAGTTACGGAGCATGGGGTCACCGCATCCTTAACTTTGCCTTAAAAAATTCAACAGACCTTAATAGGCTGCACCGTCTGCTCGGTGGTGGGGTCTCTGCCTGCAGAACGTCTGATGAGAGTGAGAAAAAGAACCAGAGAGAGTGAACAAGACGGGGCCGAGGGCAGAGGACCGTGTCTCTGAGCAGTGATTCTGGGGGTGGAGGGGGCAGTGGGGGTTCTGCCGGGAGCTGAGGCGGGTGGGGGACTGGAGCAGGGGTCTGACTTCAGCTGTCGGGTACAGAAAGGGGAGGAGGATGAGGCATTCCAGAGGGGAGGACCCCGCGAGCAGAGGATCAGGGTGGGATGTGCTCAGCGGGCACGGGAGTGAGATTTGTCCCCATCGCCCGCCGGGAGCAGCCAGTGGTGAGGGAGTCTTTGGAGCTGGGTCATTTAAGGCAGCAGGTTACGGCCGGACTGACCTGCCTGGGCCGATCCTTTGTGCTGCCATCTTGGAGCGAGGACCACCACGTGGTCCCTAAGTGGGGGAACCAGGGGAAGTCACGGGGAACTTTGGGAGATGAACCCTTTCTGTAATGTCAGGCACGTGGACAAGCGAAGACCAGGCCCGGGGGAAGATGTCAGAACAAGTGCAACGCCCGGGGCCCGGGCGGCACCAGTCCATCCGATGCCGTCGGCCGTCGTCGTCCAGGCTCATTATGCCAGAAAAATGAACTGCTGGTCTGAGCCGCTCCCTGCAGGGTTCTGTCACTTGCAGTTGAATGAGCCCCACGTGACCACACGTCCTAACCCCCCTCTGGACCTCCTTCTTGGCCTTGTCCCGCTGGTGACCTCTTCTGTGCAGAAACTGAACTTCCTTGTGGGTGCGTCCGCAGTGCCCCGGCATCGCGTGAAACTCAGTGAACAGTTTGAGACACCTGTCTCCCCGCCCCAGAGCTGCGCGCTCCCCCGGGGCGTGGACCACGGGCGGGTTCCCTTGGCACCTGGCAGCTAGTGAAGGATCAGCAAGTTTGGGTTGATGAAATGGAAGAATGAACAAATGCCCCAGGGTCAAGGAAGGGGGAGATGGGGAACGGACGGTCCTGTGAGCTCTTGAGAAATCATGGTCCGTGTTCCGTCCTCCATAAAGGCCGGGAGGTTGGTTGAGAATTTGACTCTGACAACTGGTGGTGACGCTTGTGTTTATTATCAGGGCAGGCACCACTCACCCCCGCAGAGTCAGCGAGCACGTCACGTCCTGACTGATGTCCGTTCTGCCTCGTCTGATGGCCTCTCCCTGTAAATCATAGGCCATCTGCTCACATGGTCCTGCCTGACCAACGGGTCACGTGGTCTCTTTGTGCCTGAAACGAATTGAATTGCATGACTGGCCCTGTGACTTGAACCCCTGTTTCTCTCCCTCCATTTCCAGGGCTGTTGCCCTTTCTAGAGTCCTGTTACCTCCGGCCGAGACCAGTGCCACAACCCCACCACAGTGTACCCCCGCAGGCTGTTGGGGACACTGCCCTACCTGGCTCTAATCATGACCCTCATCCACACAGAATGTCACGCCTGTGCCTAAACGCCCAGGAGGGAGGGGACACTCAGCGTGGGGAGGGCGCTGGTTTTATGTCTCCATCACCAGCCTCCCATCCCCTTAGCCAGACTAGCGTCGTAGAGTCATGGAGCTGAAATGGACTTTTCTAAGACGGGCCGGCCATTCCCCAGGAGAGGAGGTTTCACAGGAGAAGGGAGTGCCGTCTGCACCCCTGAAGGCGCCTCGCCCCAAGTCCTGGGACTCAGTGGGGTGAAGTCAGACCGTGACCCATCTGTCCACCCCGGCCGTTGTTTCCTCTCCGTCTCTGTGTCCCTCCCTCTTCGCTGCTTCGTGTGCACCCCGTCTCAGCAGCCGGCAGAGACTGCCCACTGGCACGTGCACAGGCTGACCTGTTTCAGATACTCCGCGCAAGGAAGCGGCTGGAGGCCTGAAGCAGAGTCCAAGGGGCAGAACTGCGGGCAGCATCAGCTGCCACCCACCGGGCAGCGCTCGTCGGCCGTGCTGTGTGTGCAGGAGGGACGCGGCTCTGGTCAGGAATTTTCCCAGCCCCGTCAGTGTCCCCAGATGATGACAGCTGCAGACGGATCTCAGGCCGCGGAAGCTCAGAGCCAGACCCCCTGCAGCCTCCTCTCCCGCGCTGGCTCCCTCCTTAGACACGGCTGGAGAGGGGTCGCCCCCGTGGAGCTCAGACACGCGGCTTCTCTTTACCCGACCCCTGGTCGCTGTTGTCCCCGGAACGGTCCCACCCAGGAAGGAGGCATCCTTCACTGCTTAAAATGGAAATGTTAGCCACTTATATAAAAATAGAGTTTAAAAACTCAAATTTTTTTTTTACAGCACAGAGAACTATATTCAATATCTTGTAATAACCTTTAATGAAAAAGAATATGGAAATGAATATATATATGTACATGCATGACGGGGACACTGTGCTGTGCACCAGAAACTGACACATTGTAAATGACTGTACATTGATTGAAAAAAAAAAAGGAATGTAAAAAAGTGGCTTCTCTGAAAGATGCTGGCGGCAGAGCTCCTGTGACTGTTCCCATTCGAAATCAGAGGCTGGTTCTCCTGGATTCCTTCGTGATTCCTCCGAGGGGCAGGGGATGTCAGTTTACCGCGTCTTCCTTCAGAGTATGATGTACACCTTGGGTCTCCACGGCCCTCAGATGAACTTTTTCCTCCGCGAGTGCAGTGAGAAGTCCTTCTCACCCTGGGTTTCTCGTTCCTGAGACTCTTCTGGCCTCCTTATTAGCTTGTGACCTGTTCTGGGACAGCAGCCCGACAGGCTCCGCCTAACTGTCTACCTCAGACTCAGACCGTTCAGCTCAATAAAACAGCTAGCTTTTCTGTTGAAACCGAATATCCCGGCACCTCACCGAATTAGTAACGCACGTATTCCTAGAACAAAAGGGCTTTATAAATTAAATCAAATTGTCATTGTAATTTAAAAATCATAGTTCGGACCTGTCTTTGTGTTTGCAGCTGTCATCACCCCTGATTTATTGTCCCCTGGGCCCTGACACACGCTCAGGTACCTGGTCGCTTGGTGGACAAACGCCTTCTCCATTCAGGAGCCGGCGGCTTGTTAAACGGTGATGCATCAGTCTCTCCTCTCAGAGCCGTTTATCGACGGAAACAGACGCTGGATGCAAACAGCTGCCGGCGGTGTCCCCTTCCTCCCGCCTTCCTCTGGCGCCACCGGGGCACTCTTGCTCCTGGGTCGATTGGTTATTGTGGCTGCATTTTCATTCGACGTTCGTTGAGCGGTGCGAGTGGGTGGGATCAAGACAGCAGCTTTGGTCGCTGTTTGGGAACTCGTTTCAGAGCTTTGCCTGGTCCCAGGACGTCTTCTACTTGGATTAGGATGATCAACTGATGCCTATTAAGCAGCCGCCTTCTAACTGTCCCTTCCTTGCCTTTCTCAGCATGAATGTGTCCTGCTGCTGTGCTGATTTTAACATATTCTAGGTTCACAGAATCACAGGATTTTTTAATTGAAGTATAGTTGATGTACAGTATCATATAAGCTACGTAAGGTGTACGCTATAGCAATTCACAATTTTTAAAGGTTATACTCCAGTTATAGTTACTATAAAATATTGGCCTCATTCCCTGTGTTGTACAGCACATCTCTGCGGCTTATCTTGTGCAGAACAGTTTGTACCTCTTAATCCCCGACCTGTTTTGCCCCCCCCCCACACTGGTCACCACTAGTTTGTTCTCTACATCTGTGCCTGTTTCTTTTCTTGTTATATTCACTCGTTCGTTGTATTTTTTTAGATTCTACATATAAGTGATATTGCACAGAATTCATCTTTCTCTGACTTATTTCACTGAGCATAATATCCTCCAAGTCCATCCTCGTTGTTGCAAATGGCAGATTCCCTCTTTCTCACGGCTGGACAGCACGCCATTGCACGTACGGCGCGTCTTCGTCATCCAGTCAGCCTCTCATAGACGCTTAAGCTGCTTCCATGCCTTGGCAACTGTGAGTGATGCTGCTGTGAACACTGGGGCGCAGGTGTCTTTTCGAATTGTTTTTGCTTCCTTCGGATAATCCCAGGGGTGGAATTGCTGGGACATGGGGCCGTTCTGTTTTCAGTTTTCTGAGGACCCTTCATACCGTTCTCCACAACGGCTGCACCAATTTACGCTCCTACCCACAGTGCAGGAGGCTCCCTTCCTCTGTGTCCTCCCCAGTGTTTGCTATTTGTGTTCTTTTTGGTGACAGCCATTCTGACAGGCGTGAGGTGGTATCTCGTGGGTTTGGCTTGCATTTCCCTGATAATTAGTGATGTTGAACATTCCTTCACGTGCTTGTTGGCCATCTGCATGGCCTCCTTGGAAAAATGTCTGTTCAGGTCTTCTGCCCATTTTTTAATTGGGTTGTATGGAATTTTTTGATATTGAGTTGTATGAGCTGTTTGTATTTTGGAGATCAGTCATACCATTTGCAAATATTTTCTCCCATCCAAGGTTGTCTTTTCATTTTGCTGATGGTTCCCTTTGCTGTGCAAAAGCTTTTAAGTTTAATTAGGTCACATTTGTTTGTTTTTGCTTTGGTTTCCTTCGCCTTAGGAGACAGATCCGAAACATATGGCTACCATTACGTCCCAGAGTGCTCTGCCTGCAGTTCCCTCTAGGAGTCTTATGGTTTTGAGACTGAAGGGACGTTGTCAGGTGTCGGAGTCACTGTCTAGTACAGATTCTCTGCAAGGGAACTTTCTTATCTCTCGTTACTTAGTTCTTTCCTTATAGGCCCCCCTCTCCTCGGGCTGGACAGTTCTGATTTTTGCAAAGTTGTTTCATAGAGGATTTAAGTCTCCTTTGTAGAATTTCCCATCTGCTGAATCTTGTTCCACCTTTAACACAGCAGTGGCCAGGAGCACTTTCCCAGTGATAGAAATGAGCTGTATTTGCACTATCCAAGATGGTAGCCGCTGCCCGCACATGGCCGTGGAGCACATGAAATGTGGCTGGTGTGACCGAGGAGCTCAATTCGTGATTTTATTTAACTGTAATTACCAGTTGGCCACATGTACTTAGGTGCTACCATCAGACAGTCCAGTTTCAGAGCAACACTGAATACAGTTTCTTCTCCGTCATCACTAGATGACCCTCAGACATTTGAAGACGGCTCTCAAACATCCTTCAACCTTCCCTTGGCCAGCTGAGCGAGTGTCCAGACTCCTAGCAGCTCAGTCATCCTTGATCCGCCTTACTAAGCATCCAAATTAACGACTGCAGTCACTCACTAGTGAGTGAGCGACCATACGAGCGAGCTTTCATCCTGGCTTAAGTCTCATCCTACCCGGTCGTCTTGTCATCTCATGTAAACTGAGGCCCGAGGGTGGGAGGGTGTGCAGAGGAGGAGGGCAGGACCGAGGAGGGTCATGCTTCCTGCAGCTTCCCCTGCCCCACGATTGGGATAAACACAGCCTTTTCGGCTCTCAGGTGCCATGGGCTTGTGAAAGTAAGATGTGCAAAGCAGTGCAGTTGGTCCCCAGTGACAGCTGGGGCTGCCACTTGTTTGGCAGGACGGTTCACATTGTGCAGTGGTGTCCCAGCAACCAGGCCGCTTCCAAGAAAGCGCATGGGGTAGAGACGTGGCGAAGCCGACATGAAGCAAACCTTCCCGCAAGGAGCACGTTCCCTGGGAACAGAATACCAGGTTCAGTTCTGTTTTTATTGATCAAACATTACATCTTTATCATTTTCTAAGGCCGCGCGCGCGCGTGTGTGTGTGTGTGTGTGTGTGTGTGTGTTTGCACCTAATGCAAGTTTGAACATCATTCAAGTTCCTTTTTAGAACCTACGGGTAACGCAACATTCAAATGTATGGTAAACAAAGGGTATATTTCATGGTATGTTTTCATCTAAAACGGAAAAGCCAAGTTTGGCAAGTAGGCCTTTATTTACTAATGAGGCAGACACTTTTTTTTTTTAACTCAAACCAAAAATTCCATTCTGTTAGTAAGTATTTATCGACTGCCTGCCACGTCCCAGGCCGACACGACAGCTTCCACACGGAGGATAACCATAGTCAGTGTCACTCGTCACACAACAGTGACAGGTGCAGGACCCAAGAAATGAGCACAAAACAAAGCAAACACAGGCACGGTAATGCACACACAGCTGCCTCCCCACCTGTCTTCACCCCACCAACCACCCTGAACACAGTTTCAGGGGCAGGGGCTGCTCCTGGCTTCCCGGTCGGTGCCCCCCAGACAGGCTGACGGGCAGGCGCTGAAATAAGAGACGAAAGGCACCCCTCACCCTCAGGGGTGTTCTTCAGGCTCCAGCAAAGAGTCGAGCGGGGAGGGCGGGCGAGGGCGCTGCAGACGCAATTAGCTTTTCCAGTGCTCTGAGCCGATTGCGTGACACTGTGTCAGCGGGGTGGTGACTGCGGGGCGCCTGACTGCAGAGTAACCCCCGTTCCTCTGCCCGCGGCTGCGTTTCCCTCCGGCGCGAGCGTGGGGTCCCGCGCTCTGTGGGCCTTGCGGGCGGTAGCTCGGTCCGGCTAGGTCCTGCTTTGCGTGGCAGAGCGGCGCTCGTCCTGGCTGACCGATGGTGCGTTCGGCATTGTCGTCACTCCTGCTGCAGGAAGGCTGCCTTCCTGAGGTCACGGGGCGTATTGTCTTTGCTCTGAACCCTTGAAAAGCCAAACGTATGAGACTTCACTTTAAAAATTAGGTTGTGCGCATTCACTGTGCTGCTAGAATTGTGAATCGACCTCACTTAGATGCTGGATGAGCGACTGTCAGCTTTGGCAAGCTGTTTGTTCAGAATCTTAGGACATGACATTTTAAAAAAAAGTCACACAACCCCTCTTGGACCCTGGTGGCCGCAGATATACGTCTAAATGGAAAACAAACAAAAAATGGACCCCTTGCTCGGAAGAAGGGGCTTTTGCCTCCGAGCCCCAGGCTTTGCGCCTGCTCTGGAGTTGGAGGGGTGCTCCTGGCTGCACCTCAGGTGTCAGTCAACCAGAGCTCGAGCGCCCTCCCGGTGTGCAGCTCTGCCCTCGGTCCTGGGGGGCCGGGGGCCTCAAGCAGAGGAAGAGCAACCCCCTCACCGTCATTTGATCATGGACTCAAGCCCCACACACCCTGACTGAGCCAGCGAGTTAGCGGCAGTGTTCACAGCCGTATTGTGCTCTGGAATTGTGGTGAGAACAGTTCAGTGGCTGCTAACACCCTGATTGTATGATGTGTGTGTGAGCTGCACCTTAAAGCAGCCTCCACGCAGGCAGGAGGGCCGTGAGGAGCTCTCAGCAAGGAAACGTGCCCTGTACGAAGTCAGGCACCTCGGGGAAGCGCAGGATGGAGACGGAGCCCCAGCCTTCCAAGGCAAAGGATTCCGATCCTCTGTTTAACCGAAGGATTACTCCAGGAGTCACGTTATTCCCGTGGCTCCCCTAGTCTAGGTGGTCCTTTTGCGTGGGAAGCGCATACATCAGGAAGGACAGCTCGGTGGATTATGGGTGGAGATTTTCCATGCTGTGACAGCATTGGACCAGAGCTCAGCCGTCACGTGTCACGTGCCCACATACGCATCTGTTTCTAGAGCTGCATGACTGATTACTCGTGTGTCTGTGCGTCTGTCTGTCTGTACCCCCTGCTAGACTCAGGCTGAAGGTAGGCAGTGTGTCTTACTCACCGTGTGTCCTTGGTCTCCTGCCCCGCCGTGTCCGCCGTGTAAACACTGAATGAATGGATGACCGGAAGCCGGTCAGTTCCCTTGAGGCAGCAGCCGTTTCCTGCTCACCCGGGGCATCTCTGGCTGATGCTGCTTGTGACGCTGGCTTCCCACAGCGTCTGCTGCCTCTGACTCTTTGACATGTTACTGATACCCACCCTTTTTTAATTTTACTATATCAGAGTATGGGTTTATTGCTTGAAAATTCACTGTATGAAACAGTCAACATTCTGATTGTCTTGGCCAGGTCCCCCTGTTCACTTATGGCCGACTTTTTTTATGATACCCACTCCTGCATTTTATTTCCTTAATTTGCATATCTGGTTCCTCATTTGAAGTATCCTAAAGGAGCAAAATGTATCGTCGTGGCTACCCGCCCTGCCTTCACCCCACGGCACCTACCACAGTACGGAACGTAGAGGGAACTAGCAATGGGGGGTCTCAGACTAAGAAAACGGGGCGAGGTGGCTCTGTGGATTTCACGTGGGATTCCACGTCTGACCTAGACCAGGTCGGCACCCTGCCCGGACGTCAGATCGTTCCCCTCTCTCTGAATAGGCGTCGTGGCATAGAGGCCCCACGCCCTGTGGGTGCTCAGACTGGGCTCCCAGACATGCTTGTAAGAGAACGGTGTTCATGCTTTCAACCCCCAGTGGTGTAACTGATGCCTTGTGGCATGGTGTTCAAGCTTTGGCTTGGTGTTGATGACTCGTAAAACAGATGTGTAATCGGGGACGTTGCTCCCACGCAGGTGAGCGCAGGGTGCTGGGCGGGGTCGCGCCCTCCTTGGCTCTCTGCTCGCCCCTGCCCGCCCCACCCTCTCGCTCAGCTTCACTTCTTTCCCTGCTGCCTCTTCCTTCCTCCTCCGCACTCCGCTCTGCCCCGTCTTCTTTTGCTTCCTCCTGGCATTCCCCACCCCCACCTGTGCTATAAGGACAGTCCTGGACCTGAAACCCAGTGTCCCCCCACCAAACACTGTTACTTTTGACTTTGGGAGATTGCTGGAACTCTCCCTCCCTGATCCACCTGTATAGAGAGGAATTAGATCGTTTATTAAAGACCGCCCAGTCTAGGATTCTCAACCATACCCGACTTCTATAAAGTTAATCATAATGATTGTGATGCTGGCTGAAGAGACCCTCTGCCCGCCGCTGCGGCGAGGCGGCGCTCTCCGGGATGGCGCAGAGGAGACGGGCGGCAGCTCCTCTCACTTGCTGAGCGAGAAAGCTCTCGTCTCCCCCGGGTCCCTCAGCAGAGGGAGCGCGAGGCAGGCAGGGGCAAGGATGGCCTGTATCTCCCGTTCAGAATGACCGGACTTACTTCTCCCAGGATCAGGTATCCACTTAAGTCACGAAAAGGAAAAGGGCATTTGACCCAAATTACAAAAAGCCTTGAAGTAAAACTGCTCCAATCTTTTTCATGCCATCAGTGAAAAACACCTCGAGTCTCTCCTCCGCGCTGAGCGCTGCGCAGGGCGCTCTGAAGAGCAATGGGGGAGGGGGGCAGTCCTGCGCGCGGAGGGTGTGCATTCCAGCCGGCGGCCTGGGCCCTGTGCGCCTGGCCCCGGCACTGACTGGAAATTGTAGCAACGTGCAGGCACCGTGCAGGGACCTCGAAGGAGGCCCACGGTGCCTGTGGCCACAGCGTATAAAGGTATTAAGGAAGTGGAAGGCAAGAGAAGGCCTGGCATGGTGTAGATTAGTATGGGAGAAACTTCTGGAAAGACAATGGATATTGAGGTGGTCCTTGAAAGGAAGAGTTGGGGAGACACAGGCCGGCGCCCAAGCAGGAGAACACTGAACACAGCATCAATACTGGGGGTTCGCTGCCTTGTGAGAGAGCCCATGAGCACCCCCCGGTGAGTCTGCACAACAGACAAGGCAGGAGGGGGCAGAGCTCGGGGTGGAGCACTGTGCTCAGCATGCACGGGGTCCTGGGCCCAATCCCCGGTGCCGCCGTTACACAGATGAATAAATAAACCTAATCACACCCTCCTCAAAAAAAAAAAATTTAAAGAAATAGCAAAAAATTTTAAAAACCAAACAGACAAGAAGGCAAACCTGGAGAACGTCAGGAACTTAGCAGCATCCAGCTTTATTTAAGATGAAATCCATTTCTTCAGATTTTTGAAAGCGCAAGAGATTATTTTATTGGTCCATCTCTCACTTTAGGATAGCTAAAAATATGAGGTAGGAAAAAAGCTATGAATAAAGTTCTTAGCTGGTAATTGGATCGTGTTTCTAGGAGGTGCTGATGCAATGCACTTGGTCACTACACTAAATTCTAAAAGAGGTGAAGAAGCAGCTGAGAACTTGGAGTACTACTCAGCCATAAAAAAGAATGAAATAATGCCATCTGCAGCAACATGGGTGGACCTGGAGATCATCAAACTAAGTGAAGTAAGCCAGAAAGAGAAAGACAAACACTATATGCTCTCACTCATACGTGGAATCTTTAAAAAAAAAAAAAAAAGGACAGAAATGAGCTTGTTTATAAAACCAAGACAGACTCACAGATATAAAAAACAAACTTATGGTTACCAGGAGGGGAAAGAGGGAAGAGGATGGGGTGCAATAAATTAGGAATTAGCAGATACACACTTCTGTATATAAAATAGACAAACAACAAGGTCCTACTGTATAACATAGGATGCTATGCTCAATGTCTTGTAATAACCTATACTGGAAGAGAATATGAAAAGGAATATATGTGTGTGCGTGTGTAGAACTGAATCGCTCTGCTGTACGCCAGAAACTAACACAACGTTGTAAACAGACTGGGCCACGGTAAGTGAACAAGTAAATAACGGTCGTAAAGAAGCGGCAAGAACTTCGGGGCACTGGCGGCAGAGGGAAGAGACTGTGCGGAGGCCGGGAGGCAGCGCAGGCCCGCGCTCGGCGGCGAGGCGGGGAGGCAGCAGAGAGGGGGTGCGCCTCCCACGGGCTCTCCTGGGAGAGGCCGGGCCCGGCTGGGGCGTTCGCTGACCTGGGCCGCCGTAACGGAGCACCGCAGCCCAGGGGCCCCAGCGGCAGAAACGCACGGCCCGCCCCGGGAGGCTGGAGGTCCCAGGTCACGGGTCGGCAGGGCTGGCTCCCGAGGAGGGCTGTCGGGGGGGCTGCTCCAGGCTCTCCCTAGCTCTGGGGCTTTGCTGGCATCTCTGGTATTCTTTGGCTCCCAGAAGCCTCAGCTAGTCTCTGCCTTCCTCTTCACATGACCTTTCCCCGGTGTCCCGAATCTCTGTGTCCAAGTCCGCCTTTTTTGTAAGGACACCAGTCGCGTTGTATCAGGGCCCGCCCTACCGGCCTCGTTTTAACTCGCACTTCTGTGGGCTCCTTGTCTCCAGGTAAAGTCCCACTCCGCGGTACTGGGGCCAGGACTCTGACGTACAGGTTTTTTTGGCGGGGACACAATTCAACCTGTAGCCTGTGGTGGAGGAAAAACAGCCATATCGGTAATTGTCTTCTGTTTGGAATTCTATTAAAACAGGGGGATGTTTGTTTACCAAAATCAGGACCAAATTACAGGCCAACAGTGTTGCTGGGCAATTTCACAACTTCACTTAAATTTCAAGTCCTGAATTTTATACCAAGAAACACAGCTGAGTCAACGCTTCATAGGGTGAAAACCACTTCATGAGGTGAAAAAGGAAATGCTCTGATTGAGACCGTCTAACGTCAAACTTGTAGCCACGTGCTCTGCGGAGCTCACACCCCTCGGTCACGACGCAGCCTGAGCGCAGCGGCACGGGCACCCGAATCACCACCCCGTTTCCCACTGGCCACCCGAGTGCGACCGGGTGTTTCTGGTGTCGCAGATTCCAGCCGCGAAACGCTGGTGCGTGAAATTAACAGCTTTATAAAGAGATTATGGCAGCTCTGACAGACGCAAGGCTGAAGTTGTCCCGGGAAACAATCGAACACAACTGCAGTAAAGCCTGGCCAACCCCCCTGTGTAATTCGGGAGAGGAACCTGACAACAGATCGGATGATGCCTGCTCCCGCTTTAATGCTCTGGAACTCAGCTCCGTGCTGTCACTGGCAGGAGGCTGGCAGGATCTGTGTGCGTCTCTAAGTGACAAGGATGCGCGGAGAATTCCAGAGCGCGTCCTTGTGCTCCCTAATTTTATAGAGTGCTCTTGGGCGTGGCAGCGCTCCGGCGTCGCACCGTGAGCCCAGCGCGTGGTGCTCGCAGCTAGCATCCCCGTGGACCCCGGACCGGAGGCGCTCAGGGCTGTAGACGCCCTGGGGACAGCTCATTCTGCGTGAGAAGAGACCCTGTGGACAGGCTCCCCGAGAGGCAGGGCTGCGACAGCTGCTCCTTACGCAAGGGGCGGTACCGTCCCCGCAAAGCTGCGCGGAGCTCATCTTGCTGCTGACGTGTGTTTGTAGCCCTGCGCGCTTGCACAGAGGTGCGAGTGAGATGGCTTGTAGGGAACTCAGCTGTCGGCACGCTCTGTGCTGCAGGATCAGGGGAACGAAGCCCCCCCCACCGGGTGTATGGAGGGCAGGCCCACAGGTCCCTCTAAGGACTGTCCTTCTGTTTGGAAGTTACAGTGTTTTCATATTGTTTATCTCTTTTATGTCACAAAAAACTCACATGAGGTCGACAAGGTTGAAGATATCCTCATTTTATGTGTGAAGAGAGTGGGGGTCCATCTGGACCATGGAATATTTTGGAACCTTAGAAAGAAATGAGCCATTGAGCCTGTGAGAAGACATGGAGGGAATTCAGGGGCACGTGACTGAGTGGGAGAAGCTGACCCAAAAGGCTCCGTGCTGGGTGCTCCCAGCTGCACAACATTCTGAAGCAGGCAAAGCTGTGGCACCAACAGAAGGATGGTGGTTCCCGGGGCAATAGGGGAGGGAGGGATGAAGAGGCGGAACACAGGATTTTTAGGGCAGTGAAACTAATCTGTTTGGTACTGTAATGGTGGACCCATGTCATTATAAATCCATCCAAATCCACAGACTGTAAGAGTGAATCACAAGGTTAGCTGTGGGCTCTGGGTGACAAAACGTGTCAGTGTGGGGTCACCAGTTGTAGCAAATGTGCCAGTGCTGGTGGCGGATGCTGATAAGGGGGGAGGCTGTGCCTGTGGGGCGGGGGCAGCAGGTACATGGGAGATCTCTGTGCTTTCCACTCAATTTTGCTATGAATCTAAGATTGCTCTAAAAAATAAAGTAAATCTATTTTTAAAAAGAAGATGTGGTATATTTATACAATGGAATACTACTCAGTCATAAAAACCAACAACATAATGCCATTTGCAGCAACAAGGATGCTCCTGGAGAATGTCATCCTAAGTGAAGTAAGCCAGAAAGAGATAGAAAAATACCATATGAGATCGCTCATATGTGGAATCTAAAAAAAAAAAAAAGCATAAATACAGAAGAGAAATAGACTTATAGACATAGAATACAAACTTGTGGTTGCCAAGGGGGCAGAGGGTGGGAAGGGATAGACAGGATTTCAAAATTGTAGAATAGATAAACAAGATTATACTGTATAGCACAGGGAAATATATACAAGATCTTATGGTAGCTCACAGAGAAAGGAATGTGACAATGAATATATATATGTTCATGTATAACTGAAAAATTGTGCTCTACACTGGAATTTGACACAACATTGTAAAATGATTATAAATCAATAAAAAATGTTTAAAAAAAAAAAAGAAAGAAAGGAAGAAAGAAAGAAAAAGGAAATGTGCTCGGGTGGTTAAGTAAACCCTCGTGCTGAGCTGGGGCAAGAGTCCAGCCGTTCCCTCCCCTCAGCAGGGACCCCCGCTGGACCCCAGTGCTTCCACCTCACGGCACATCCATGCAGCGTGAAAGGCTTCAATCCAGGCTCAACATGTTCCCTTCCGTCCCCAGCTCTGGCAGCATTTCAGTCCTGCCCTTTTCCATTTTCTTTGCAAAATTGTGTCATGGTTCATTAGTGTCCTCTTTTTTCCTTTCTTTCTATTTTTTAATTCCACATATGAGTGATATCACATGGTATTTTTCTTTCTCTTTCTGGCTTACTACTTACTTCACTTAGAATGACTGTCTCCAGGTCCATCCATGTTGCTGCAGATGGCGTTATTTTATTGGTGTTTATGGCTGAATAGTATTCCATTGTATAAATACACCACAACTTGTTTATCCAGTCCTTTGTC
Organism: Camelus ferus; assembly: GCF_009834535.1. NCBI lineage: Eukaryota > Metazoa > Chordata > Mammalia > Artiodactyla > Camelidae > Camelus > Camelus ferus. The sequence continues at coordinate 3,074,247 of NC_045702.1, read as the reverse complement.
GGTGGACACTTTGGTTGCTTCCATGTCTTGGCTGTTGTAAATAGTGCTCCTACCAGAAACTGACACATTGTAACCGACTATACTTCAATTAAAAAAAACAAAAAACTGTTTTTTTGACCCAATGGAAGCTGTCCTGTGGCTCACGACCAACTCTGATCTGCCAGCTCTCTGGGGAAATGTGAACTTTGGTGACTCATATCCCCTTTGGCTTAATTTTTCATCCTGTCCCAAAGACTATTTCATAAACTAATAATTAGTGTTTTCAAGTGCTTAATGTGTCCCAGGCACTGTGTTAAAACTTTATAGACACGATCATCATTTCATCTTCACAAGAAATCCACGTGGTAGCTCTTACAATTTATCCCCTTTTCGAGATGAGGCAGGCAAGGTAAGAGAAAGTCTGTGAAATGTCCAGGCTCCTCAGCCGGTCACTTGGGAGACCAAGTCACTGACCCAGGTCTCTCCATTTCCAAACCTTGTTTGTTGTCGTTTAATCATGAAACATTTCAAAGGGACGGAAAAGCAGGCAGTGTTGCTGATCAACACCCACACCCAGAACCCTCAGATGCAGCAGCGACGGGCGGTTGTGGTTGTTTCCCTGTCTTGTGCTGGGCTCTTGAGGAAGATGTGTCCCACTGCTGTTGGTGGCCTGTGGGAAGTGTGTCTGTCTTTATGAAATACCAGACTTTTCACTTGCCGTAGCTTGATGATCAGCCTTTGTACCTGGTGTGGCCTAATTCTTTCTAATTCTTCTCTTTAAAAATTGCTTTGGCGTTACTTGCTTATTGCTCTTTTCTGTGATCAGGAATTCATTCAGAACTCTTCCATATGAACTACAGATCAGCTTGGAAATTTCCATCAGAATCCCTACTGGTATTTTTATTGAAATCATACTGAACTGAGATACTAATTCGGAGAGAACGGACAACATACAATGTTGAATTATATCCCATCCTGGAAAGTGGCATCGAGCAGCACAGGCGGGTCTTCCTTGTGTCTTCCAATACGTGTTTATCATATTCACCAAAAACGCCTTAAAGGTTTTGCAGAATAATTATTTGTATATAATTTTTAAATTATGGAAGTTAGTTTTCTTTTTAATCATGCTTTGCACTGATTGTTACCAATGAATAGAAATGTTAATGACTCTTTAATGTGGAGCTTGCATGTAGTCACGTGACCCATTTTATTAAGTCCAGTTTGTTGGGTTCTCGTGGATAATTCTGTACAGACTTCTGCAGACAGTGACAAGGCTGGTTCTCTCCTCACGCACGTTCTTTGTTTGCTGTTTGCCTTGCTGCGTGGGCCACGCCTTCCAGTCCAGTGTTCGTCTAGAAACCATGAGGGCAGACTGCAGTCTTCTTAACTTAGAGTGAATAGTTCTGTCTTCTCAAGTATAAGTGTGATTGCCGTGTGCCTTTGGTAGCTGCCCTCTGGACGATTAACAAACTCTCTTCCATCCCTAGTTTTAATTTCTTTATTTTTTATTAAGAATTAGGTGTTGGGTTTTCAAAGGAGTTAAGATTTTATACATAGAGATGTGATCCCATTTCTTTCTTTTCGTTTAACCTGTCACTAAATAAAGTTCCCAATGGTAAACTAGCCAGTATCGCCTTCCTGACACACCTTGTTTGGATATGAAGTATTTTTAAAATATTCACTGCTCGTTATGCTTTGAGGGGCTCGCTCTCTCTTTATTTTATTTTTCATCAGTTATAGAAGCGAGAGGGTGTTTATCGCATCCGGCTGATGCTGTCAGGGGTCATTAATTCCTTTGAAACTAGTGTTTCAGTTCCTTTAATGGCTGCTTTTTTCAGGTACGTTTTTTTCTTGACTCGACTCTACTATTTGTTTAGAAAATCACCAGTTACCTCTAAGTTTTCAAGATTACTGTAATAAAGTTGTCCATGTCTTTTCATCTGCTCTTCCTCTGATGCAGCGATGCGTGTGTTTCCTGCCGAGTATTGTTCGCCCCTCTTCTGCTTTGGTCCCGATGGACTGGGACACAATTTTGCATATTTGTGTCGTTCTCAAAGCCTCGTGACTTGGTTTTTATTTTTCTCTTTTCAGCTTTGTTTTCTCTCTCATTAATTTCTGCTCCTGCTGCGCTGTTTATTCCTCTCCTCTACCTTTGCACTTACGCTGTGCTGAAAGTTTCTGAGATGGAACCTTGGCCCTGATTTCGGTCTTCCCTCCTTCTATGGGAGAGCAGGTGTGAGCTTCCCTCTGTTGTTTCAGGGGCATCCGCAAGCCCTGATGCGGAATGTTTATTGCCATTCCATTCTAAATATTTCACATTTTACAGTATAACTTTTTTTACTCATGCATTATTTAGTTTCCAAATCTGTGCTTGTTTTACCCTTAGCTTTTGTGACCAGGTCCGAAGTTCCTGCAACACAGAGTGTGCTCTGCTTGAGATGAATTTCAGGAATAAGCACTCAAGACTTCGTGGGTCTGCTCCTCCATCGAGCTTCCCAACCGTGAAGCATTTCTGACGGTTGAGACTGGGCTCTAGAATCGTTCCCCCGCTCGCTTACCTGAGCCTGATAAATGCTGACGGTTCCTGAAACCGCGTGTTTCCCTACGTGCCGTGCTTTTTCTTTGTTTCCCTCTTTGCCCTTCACTACGTTTTTTTACGGTCGCCAGTGCCCATCACCCTGCTTCCACGTCACGTTATTGCCACCTCGTGTTCAATCGCACCTGTGTAACCTCCTCCAGGAGCCGGAACCGTCACCACCGATTATTTCCACAGCCCACTCGGCTTGACCTGCGAGTTGCGCGCCTTCTGCTCACCGCCGACGGCAGCGCCCGCCCTCCTTCCCGGGTCAGGCTCCCCGCACCGGCATTGCGGTGAACATCCCTGGCTGATAACCTGCTTCGGTGGTTTGTCTGGCCATCACATAAGTGATAATTTAGCTAAAATTTTAGGTTGGTGTTCTCTTCCATTATTGAAAATGATAATCCATCTTCTTCCAGCCCCTGTGTTGCTGGTGGTGAATCTGGGTACAACCCACCTGCGTTCTTCTGCAGGAAACCTTTCCCCCCGGTTGCTTGGCCATCCATCCTGCATCCTCACCGTGATCTGTGTACTTGGGGATTTATTTTTATTTATCCTGCTCCTGACTGGTTGTGTTTCTCCACGTTGAGGAACCATGCTTTAAGTCTCAACAAACTCTCACTACATTCTTTATATTCAAAGAAAATGCCTTTCTTGACTCCTTTCTTTCTTTCTAGAATGGCTTCTGTGTGTATTGAACCTTCTTACTTTATCTTTTCATGTTTCTGGCTGTCTCATTATCTCTCTCTGCTGTATTGTGCATGCTTTGCTTTAATCTATATTCCAGTTCATTAATTTTGTCTCAATTATGTTTAATCTGTTGCCTAATAGGTCCATTAAGTTTTTTTTTTTCAGTGGTTGTATGTTTTGTAATATCTTGAAATACTGCTGGTTCTTTAAAAACTTTTTAGGTGGAGGGTACAGATTCCTTCATTTACTCTGCTCTCCTTCAGGGCGGTATTTTTATGATTTATAATTTTTTATCGCAAGCTCTTCTTAAGGGAGAATGTGTGACTGTGTGGTCCTCATTGTCAAGGTGACCCTGTAGCAGTGATGCACCTGTCACTTTGCTGGTGCTACAAGCATTTTAATGTTCTTGGACTGAGTTTATGTTCATTTCTCCCTGGAGATTTCCTGACAACCAGATGGTGCAAATATGGACTGCATCCATGCACAGGGCAAAGGCTTATGGTTTCCGATTCTCATAGGGAAACCCGCAGCCCTCCCCGTCCCATCCCACCCAGAGCCCTGGCTTAACAGAGTCTTGGCAGCGCCGGTAGATAGAATTTTCTAGTCCTGCTTTCAGGGAAGGTTAATCCAGGTGCAGGTACTAGCTTTATTAAGGGGTCTGCAGTTTCAGCTCATGGCCACATCAAGGCCCAGAACCCTCAGACCCCAGCCCTTAGCCTGACACCCCCGTCAGCTGAACAGGCCGAAGCTAGAACTCGGTGTTCTCATCGCGAATTCTATCTTCACTTCTGGCAGCTAGAAATTTCCCTTATTTCAAGCCGTATGTATTTTCAGAAAATTTCCTGCTGTGGATCTCTGTGTGCTTATTTAATGGGGGCTGTTCCCTGTCCGCGGGGTCCTCCGCACGGCCGGACCCCAGAGCCATCTTCCTTCTCTGAGCTGTCCCTGCAGCCAGCCCCCCACAGTGACTCTCCTGTCCCTGTAACCAGCCCCCGACGTGACTCTCCTGTCCCTGCAGCCAGCCCCCCCACGTGACTCTCCTGTCCCTGTAGCCAGCCCCCCCACGTGACTCTCCTGTCCCTGTAGCCAGCCCCCCGACATGACTCTCCTGTCCCTGTAGCCAGCCCCCCCACGTGACTCTCCTGTCCCTGTAGCCAGCCCCCCACGTGACTCTCCTGTCCCTGTAGCCAGCCCCCCACGTGACTCTCCTGTCCCTGCAGCCAGCCCCCCCACGTGACTCTCCTGTCCCTGCAGCCAGCCCCCCACGTGACTCTCCTGTCCCTGTAACCAGTCCCCCCAACTTCAGACAATGAACCTGTCATTTCTTGCAGCAAATGTCTCCCATTTAACTGAGAGTCTCTTTTTTGGATCCTGCGAAGGCGTACTGCTTCCGTAGCCAACACATACTCTTAGACGTTAAGGTCTCACATCAGCGTTGCATTAAGTTTTATATTGAAACCCAGGTCAAATCTATTCCAGATTTATCTGTTTCACATTGTTGGCACGTGTGTTAGTGTGCTGGCGTGATGTGTGTGCTTCCAGAAAATTTCCCCCCCGAGGTCACTCTTACTCAGTCTCATTCACCGTCTGACACGGCCTTCCTTAGCCTGACGCCCGCAGCTCTCACGCGCGGAGCTGTTTCTCACTGGTGTAATTTTACCTCCCAGCCTCTCACCTCTGTAAGAAGCTGACGCTGAAGCATCTTCTCTTCAATTCTTTCACACTCTGAATCCAAATGCGATTTTAAACCCTTGCTGGCTGCAGGGTAAACCCAGACCCTGTGCTCCAGCCTATTTGGTAAGTTGCCTGAGGTGAATTTGCATTCATCGTTCTGTTGTAGACGGTTTCAGGCAGTTACTTGTGCAGAGGCCTAAGGACAACTGTGGTGGCCGAAACTGTTACTCCCTGACTTCTGACTCACACGTGTCGGGTAAATGTTGTTACAATGAACCGTTCTTCCTCCGCCGTGGCTTGATAAAGTAGCATCTTGATAGAAGACCTGTGTTAGCTCAGATAAATGATGCTGCCTTTTACACACAGACACACACACACACACACACACACACACACACACACGGCTCTTTTCTAACCATGGTCAAACTCTGTCTAGAACCCTCTATTCCTGCCTCGTTGCTTTGTGTTATTCCTATAAAATTAAGTTCCTAATAATAAAATCTACAATTCCTAAAATTGTAAACACTGGGCAGCCCCCCCCCCAAACTTTCTACCATAATCTAATGTCAGTGTGTGCTGAGACTGAGGCTGTCCATTAGCAGAGGGAAGGGAGCAGGAGGCCAGTCACCCCGCATGCAGGCTCCAGGCACAGGGGCTTTGGGGGGAGACCATTTCTGCTCTCTACACACCCTTTCTTTTAATGCGGACTCTTCAAAGTCACTGTCCAGCTGCACGTACCCTCTCTGCCTCCCTCTCCACCCCGCTGCCCATCCCTCACTTCTCCATCCCCCGCTCATCCCCCCCCTGCCTCCCTCCCTGCCCATCCCCCTCTGCCTCCCTCCCTGCCCATCCCCCACCTCTACATCCTCACTGCTTTCCTCCTCTTCTGTTCTCTCTCTGCCTACCACCTCTCCTGTCTGCTGGTTCCCCTTCCTCGTCCACATGGTCCCTCCATCTTCACGCTCCTCCCTCGTTCCTCCCCCTTCTTTCCTCAGATAAATAGGCTGACCTGAGGTTGGCTTGTACCTCAGGTGGGAGTGAGACACGCTTATACTCAGGACAGGTGACTGTGCCTTGTTCTGAATGCTTTGTTGGGTTTCATGGCTCTGTTTTCTTTTCTCTGACGCAGTTGCCCTACCTTCCCTTGAAAACCCTGTTGTTCTGAACTATCTGGGGCTCCTTTATTGAGTGCACGTAAGTTAGTGTCAGCAGCAAAGCCATCAGCAGAAACCTCGAGTTAAATTCTCCTGCGAGGGAACATAAAATGTTACTGTTTCACTTAATTGAAGCGTCCTGGGGTATCAGCATTAACCGTCGAGAGCACTTTTATTGGCCAGCAGGCCCAGGAAGCGCAGGCGGGAGAGGGCCCGGAGGACAGTGAGCCATTTCTGTGAGATGTTTACTGGGGACTCGCCCTTGACCAAAAGTCACAAGATGCGTGGCGCGTCCAGCGTTCCTGCCTCCCAGTTCCCATTTCCATGAGCAAACTTTTGCAAGTCACACCCCTTGGGAGCCGGCGCCCTCCTCTGTGACGTGGAGGTGGTCACTGACCCCCCTCCGGGGCTGTTGTGCAGCTCACCGGGGCAGGCGCGGGGGCGCCTGCGGGGGCAGGGCTCGGGCACCGCGGCCAGCTGGGGGCCCCGAGTGGACGGGGGGGTCGCGGGTCACAGTTGAAAGTGTGCATTTCCCCGGGGCCTTTGGGTCTCCTGTGCAGGAGGGGTTGGAGAGGGACTCTCACCAAGGGCACCAGAGTCACTTCCTCCAAACACAAGACGGTTCTTTGATCTAGAAGTAGGCTCACCTACGTACACAGAGTAAATTCAAATTGGAGAAAATAAGCTGACAGACAGAAGCTAGCCCCTCCCTACCCGAGGAGCAGTCCCTGTTCACCTTGCAGTAACCGCGGTGTCAGAGCACATTCTGGAATGGACACTACACTGGGATCCCATCTGGTTAGACGGAGGCAAACCCACAAATTCTCCAATTTTATCTTCTTAAGAATATTATTTCATCAAGGTAAAAAATCTGTGTCTTTTAGCAAAGAAGACGCCCAGCTGCAAGTTGGAGGTCACGGGGTGGTTGGTCTTCCAGACGTACCTCCCAGTGGCTTCTGACGCCAGCCCGTCGGTCCCGACACCAGACGCGTGCTCTCTCTCTGCCGTGCACTGGTGTGCCTCTGACAGCACGTGTCTGGTCTGGTTTCTGAGACGCCCTCTGACCTGGCGCCGCCACGAAGCGCGCACTTACCCAGTGGGGGCGGGCTGGGGGTGGCCCCGAGGACCCAGCCTTTGTACTTGGAACAGAGAGCAAAGCCAGTGTGAGGACGGGAGGGGCAGGGGCCGGGGCTTTATCACTCTGTGGGGACCTCAGTCCCACGGCGCACGTGGGAGCAGAGGTGTTTCCTTGGGGAACACGCGGGGTCTCATTGGAAGTTGTTGCCTGTGTGGCCGAGGAGCCTAGAATCGTGTCGTCTGTTCTGACCCTGCAACATCTACTTCTGATGAATAGCGAGGAGCCTTAGGGTCACACGATCTTGTTACCCCAAAAGGGGAAGGGAACAGATCCCAGTTCTTGTCATAAGATTTCAGGCGGGAGACAGAGTGTTGTGTAGTGAAAAATCTTAAAGGATTTATCAGCAAAGGGGAAGTGCACCTCCAGGAGCGGGAGGCGGGCTGATCCGGGCCGGGGAGCGTGGTCTCTGTCTGCCCCTCCTCTTACCCGCGCTGAGAGGTGCTCTCGTGGATGATGGCGGCTCTTGATGGCGGAGCGCTCAGTCAGGCTCATCCCCTTTGCACATGTCCTCACCCATGATGCACACAGAAGACTCCATGGAGGTGGGGTGCTTAAACCGCAAAGCGATTACATTACAGTGAGCCCTGGGTCATGTCTGGTTAGGTCCTCGTTGCTCGCGCTCCGTCGCGGCCATCAGGTTCTGAACGGTTTCTTGCCAGCATCATTTAGAGGAAGTAGAGCCCCTTTATGCTGGGGGCGGGCATAATGCCATCTTCCGGACCATCCTCCCTCTCCTCCACCGTCTGCCCCGTGCCCCCGCCTACCTAACTACCTAACAGGCCGACTGTGGAACGTGTTGTATCGGGGGTCAGGGGCGGCAGGTGCCCTCAGGTGAGGCTCGCTGATCTGCACTGAACCCCGTCTCCGGGCTCTGTTTTCTCTCCGCCCGTCTGTGCTGGTCTCAGTGGCCTCCAGCACCCCCACACCTCCTGCCTGCCGTATCGCAGACAAATAACTGGGCAAACACGAGGAGTTTGGCTTCTTGTATATTTATGAGCGTGTGGAGAAGTGAGGGCCCTCCCCACAGCCTTCCTCTCGGGAGCCCGTGAGCTGTTCTCAGTCACGAGACCAAGGAGTCCGGAGTCCAGGCTAGCGGGAGACGGTCTGAGGGAGGAGAGAAAGTTTGGGAGTGCTTGAAAACGAGGCGGCCAAAGGCTTTTCTGTCTAATTGGCACCTGTCATGCTTTTTAAGCAAACTTGACCCAAGAGGCCTAAGTACGGAAGGGGGAGGGACGGGCATCCTGACCGTGGGTCGGGGCTGCAGACCCAGGGCCCAGGGGGCAGGGCTGGCTTCTTTCCATGTCTGGGCCTGGCGCCAGCGTGCTCTCAGCTCTTCCCCGCGTGTGGCTGCAGGACGGCAGCTGGAAGGTTCCAGGGCTGGATCGTTCTGGACCCGCACCCCGCGGGAAACGGCACAGTCACTCTTCCTGCAGATTCAGAAGGCCAGCACTGCTCATTTGGCCCCTCCAGGCTTTCCCAGGGCTGGTGCCCTTTCCCTGAGGGCGCTCGGCAGAGGTTCTTTGGGATGAGAAGCGGCTTCGCTGAGGGAGGGGCTGAATGCAGGCGTTGGGGCCAAGGCCTCAGGGAGACCAGCCCCCTGGCAGGGACCTGCATCCTGCGGACGCATAACGTTTCCTTCTCATGTGTGGTTCTCCCCTTTATGTGGTTGCCCCACCGATACCTTTAGAGTTTCAAAGTCACAGTGCAGAAAGGGACTTTAGACATCACATTAGTTTGGTTCTCATATTTTTACAGAACGTCTATATTTTGCTGATGTGGAAAACAAAACCCAAAATTTACGTGTGCTCAGAGCCACGCTGTCACTTAAAGGCAAGGCTCCAGCCCAGCCTCCAGGCTCCCCGATGGGGCAATGTCCACCGCTGACCTTACGTGTACTGAGAACCCACCCCAGCCCTGCTCCTTAATACGTCTTCCTATCTGCTCTCTCATTTTCTAGTGCACTTCAGTCATGTAAGTGCTGTTGGCATCCCCATTTCATAGATGAGGAAACTGAGGCTCAGAGCACGTTTATAACTCCTCCAAGTTTGCACAACCGTGAGTGACACGGCTGAGCAGCTAACCTTTGTCATCGCCCCAGTGTTTCTCACACCCGGGGCATTGACTCCGTGGTCACGATCTGGAACGTATCATCCACCACCTGCTCACTGGCATCTCCAAGTCAGCCTAAGCCTAACACTGTCACCCTGGGCTGCTCTGTCCTACACGGTAGGTTCCGTGAAACCCAGGTTCCAGGCACTACGTTTATCCTTTGACAAGGTATTGAGTTAGGATAATGGAAAGGATGTTTGCTCAGCACCTCACTTGCCACCAGTGACGCGTGCACTGGAAGCCCTGACCTACGCTGGCTGGGACAGCAGATTCGTTTCGTGGTTGATGAGGGGCTGAGGAGTCCATAGCCTGTGGGTGGAAACTCTTGAAAGAGCCTTAGTAACCTTCAGGAGTGAAATTGCCAGCAGCAAGCCCACGTGGACCGAGGCGCACCCTTTGTCGGGGGTGTGTGTGTGGATGTGTAGACGTGCGACGACGTGGACAGGTGTACGTGGGAGAATGGGCCACACCTCCCAGTCCCCTGACAGCAACCTAGTAAGTCAGAGTCCCTGCTGCTGGGGCCTGAGCCTCAGCACCTCTTCAGAGGCCCAGGCAGCTCTGCGTGGGGCCAGGCTTGCCAGCCAGGCACCTTGGACAGAAGCTCTCAGCCGGCGCTGTGCCCGCCTGGGACCGCCGCTTAGTCTCTGTACGGTTTGGTCAAAATGCAGATTCAAAGGCCCACCGACTGATGCAGTGAATCTGGGGTGGACGCGGGAATCTGCACTTTTAGCGAGCACACTGGAGGATTCTGGTGCAAGTAAGTGGTCTGTGGACCACAGCTCGCAAAGCCCTGCCCCAGCACCGAGCTCGGAGGACGGCCTTGAGTTGCCATCTGGCAAGTCCTGAACAGCCTGCAAACTAATTAGCATCAGTATTTTTAGCTCAGGGAGCAGCTATACAGAACTCAGCAACCCGGCCCAAATATGGAAGGAGTCTTCCTTAGCTGCTCATTAGAGGCCCTTAAACATATGGCAGACGTATCGTCAGCATCAACGGATCACTTTTTGATGTCAGTTTCATCATACTCGTGTGGGGTCTGAACACTGTGCACCTTTCCTCCTAACCCTGATTTAAAACTCGTACCAAAGGCAAAATATCCTGTGATTCCTCAGATGTTTTTGGAATTGTCAAACCAGGAGATACGTCTAGAGCCCTCTTGTGTGGAGTGCAAAATTTCACTACACACAGAACTGCCGTTTAGGAGGGGCGGTGCAGAATGAGCGTCACGACCCAGGTGGGCTGCAGTTTTTCCCTCCAAACTACCAGGACGCGTTCACTCCGGATGAGTTTTTCTTCTTGTGACGCTGCCCACAGGATCTGCTACGAGCCATTGTCCTTGGCCTTCAGCGTCAGAGAGAGCACTGCCCTCCCTCTCAGTCCCCTGCCCTCGGGGCACAGCTTTGTCCTCGCGAGCAGACAGTACTTTCCCGTATCATTTTGGTGGATTTCTCTTCATCCACGGTGACAGACAACTCACGTTGAATCAAAGACATGCCGTTTAAGATCACCTGTACTTTTCTTTGGGACGCCTACCTACACTTTGAAGTCTTTTAAGACTGAGAAATATAGGGACATTCAGAGGTGACAATAATATCTACCCTTAGAACCGAAAATTGAAACCCCACCCCTCCTATTACCCACATGTTTTCAAGAGAAATTTTTTTCCCAAAGGTAGTCAACTCTGGACCTTTTTTTTTTTTTTTTTTTGCTGTTTCCATCTACTTTCCCTCCTAATCTGGGGTGCTGTATATTTGATCTTTTTAGCTTCTCCTAGCAAGCATGGTCTGGGGAGCTGCTGAGAATGTGCTACAATGTGTTTATGGTGTGTATTGACCCTCCAAGGTGGTTAAAACTTGGTGTAACCCTGCGTGTACATAGCCAGGTGATTATAGGGGCTTTTCAACATTGTTTCAATATGCACTTTCTAAACCTTTATTTTTCCTCTTCTGACTCAATGACAAATGGTCCTTCCAGCCTCTTGTCCCCAAGTTTTCTTCTCCTGCCCTGTGTTCACTGTTCATCTCTCAGCACCTTCGGGCTCAGCCCCAGTGCTCTCTCCCCTCCCCTCAAGCTGGACGCGTAACACCTGCCCCTAGACGGTGGCCTCGGCTCTGGCACGCGCGTCCACCTCGAGGCGTGGAAAAGGCGCGCGCCCTGCGGGGAAGGAGCGGACCTGCGCACCTTCAGGTGCCCCGTGAGCCCTTCCTGGAGCCCGGCTCAGCACAGCCCCCTCCCTGTGCTCATTTTGTCTGTTTTTAGACCCATTTGCCAGTTCCTTGTTGAATTTCTTTTAATAACTGCCTGCTTCTAGTTAAACTGAGAAAATAATTTCTTATTCTGCCAGCAGTAAGGCCACTCACACAGCAGCAGTGATGAGGAAAACAGTATATCCTGGTTTGTCTGGAACAGGTGGTGTCCAGACGAACAATTTATGCCTGTCTTTCCAGCACAATTAGTGGTCACTCCACTTTCTCTGTGTCTGTTTGGGTGGCCAATTATATCGTTAACAATGGCATTATATTTGGTTACTCCAGCTCAAGAAGACATCAGAGAGGCTGGTTATGGTGATAAGCATGCATGACAGATTTCACTTTTCTGGAAACATAGTGGGGACCCTGGTGGCACCTGATGACCCCCGTTTACCTGTATGGCATCTGGGTGAATGAGACCCACTAAGTTCTCTGCAGTTACTCCGGGTGTGGGATACAGGTGCCAGCCTGTTGCTCTCCCAGGTCGATTCTTCCAGAAGGAGGGAGCCCGCGGGGATGGAAAGCAAGCTGGAATCGAGAGGCTAGGAGAACTGGCGGAGTTCACGTGAAGGTGGAAGGAAGTGATGTATGAGGGTGTGCAGGACAGACGGCAACGTATTAGGAGGTTCCTGAGAGACAGGGGTCTGTGCTGGATTCAGGGAGGAGAGGGGATGGGAAGAAGAGAGAACGGTGACCGAGTGACCAGTGGTGAGTGATCCACCCCGGGACCAAGCCTCACGCCTCCACGTGACCGAGGAGAGTTCCTGCTGCACAGAAACGGGCAAGTGGGGAGAAGGCAGAGGGCAGACAGGTGCTGACCTTAGATGCAGATAAATGGGGCACGTATCCACGTGGGGATGTTGAGCAGGCGATGAAAAATGAAGACTTGGAAATGGAATCTGAAGGTTGGTGGAGTGGAACCAGCCCAGAAACCAACCGGCCAGCTGTTTCACATCATAAAGACACACACAGAAATACGGAGACTGGTTTTAACCCTTACTTTTTATTGAAGTGTAGTCGATTTACAACGTCAGTTTTAGGGGCACAGCGGAGTGACTCAGTCATGCGTACACATGCATGCATTGTTTTCAGATTCTTTTCTGTTGCAGCTCATTACAAGACATTGAACATAGTTCCCTGTGCTGTATGGTAGGTCTTACCCACGTACAGAGATTCAAAGAATAAAACAGAAGCAGGAGGAGGAGGAAGAAGAAAGAGGAGGAGGGAGGACGGGCTGGCTTCTCATCACTGGCCTTGGTGGAGACCCGGCTGAGAGCCCCGGGGCCCCTGGAGGCATGTAGGAGTTTCCAGCTTGTGACAGAGGATCTTGCAGGTGTTCGTCTTTATGTGATGGTAATTGTCATCCCCTCCATGCCCGTCTACCGGAGAAGAGGGCCAGAGGTTCACACACGTCCTCCTCACCTGTCCTTGGAAGCGAGTCCAGTGCACTTGACCGTCAGTGTCCTGGGAGACCACGGGTCAGGATGAAATGTACTCGGAGAGGCTGCAGAGAGGCCGGGAGCTGCCCCGCCTGCCGCTGGTGCAGACGGCTCAGCCCTGGGCTTGCTGAAGGGTGAGCGCACCACCTCCCTGCTGGGCCCCTCCGTCTGGCCTGGGTCCTCCTGCCCCTCCTGTCTCACTCTGCACCCCCAGGACCGCGTGGACCCTGGGCCGTTCTCTGAGGCCGACAGCCGGTCTCATGCAGTGTGCGAGCTAGCTGTGGCTCCAGTGTTACTCTCCTCAGAGGCACTTTCTTCTTAGCATTGTTCTCTTGAAACGGATCTGTCCTTTCTGGCTGGGAAGGAAAGGGGGGTTTAGGGTGGGAGAAGCTTTCTCGCCAGCGAGTTAGAGTGGAAGCAACTTCAAGCCACACATTCAAAGACATTCTCTTCTCTTCCTTCGGTGCTATGTGACCTTGGAGCGATGGGTTTGCATCTCTGAGCCTCAGTTTCTTAATGTAAAAGACAAAGGGAGAAGAAAGCACACTCCAGCCGCAGGAGCAGGTGTTATGAGGGTCAAGTTAAAGGATGGAGAAAAATGGGGTGTGAAGTCTAAAGATGTAAGGAAGGCTTATTTATTTTTGTCTGCATCTCCACAAGGCTGGTCCTATGGGCAGTACATGCAGTGAGAAGAGACAGTAAACAGAGCAAGAAAAGAGAAGTGTTCTCCAGCAAAATCAGGAAAGCTTCAGCAGAAAGGCTGGCAGGACAACAGAACAGCGGAGGCAGTGAAGGAGGGCTTGGCTGCCAGGGCAAGTGGAAACTGGGCATCACTTCCTAGTGCCTGGACCCGCGGAGGACAGGGAGTGACGGAGCCCGGAGGACATCAGGGCACGCTGGTGTGTGTCCTCGAAAATCAGTTAGGAAGGAAGTCCGCATGGATCGCTTCCTTCGAATTTATTCCCAGCAGCGCTATGACTGATTTCATTTGTTTCCGGGAGATGAGCCTATGACACATGGGCGTGCTGCTTGAATTGAAATGTCCAAGTGGAGACTGCAGGAAATGATTTAAAAAAAAAAAAAAACCTTACTCGGCTGTGTCTGGATGTCAGACATGCTCCTGAAATGGATATTTGGAAACATGATCCAAATCACAGCTGGAGAGTTTTACTGTTCGCCTCTGGAATACAGTATTGACTCAGATGCCTCCTCGTTTTTAATCATATCGTTTTTATACCATGTTCTCACAGTCACTGATTGTCTGGGGGCTTTATGTGTGAAGGACACAGAGGAGGAAAGAAACTTGCTCTATTAGTAAGTTAGATGAATGGGTCACAAAAGGCTGGATTAGGGTGTATCAGGGGTGAGCCCGGGATGGAGAGCAGAAGTAGACATTTGAAGAGAATATTGGTTCAGAGGAAGTCACCGTCCCTACTCTCGCAAATTTAGGAAGTTTGGTGGAAGACCGGTTCTTCCGGGAGGAAACGAGGTGAAATACAGGTACTAAATCTTAAGGGTTTTAGTTACTTTTTGAAACTGACAGCTGTGTGTCTGCTGTGTTTCACTCACGCTGGGTTCTTACGCTGAGCTGTGCACTCCGTATGGCAGGGAAGGGAAGGTGTGTGCAGCCGGGGAAAGCACAGGACCCTGTGTTTATATGGAGTCGTTCCCTGACATCTGTCCTACATCACTGCGGCAGAACGTCTCTTTTTTTTAACTAAATATTTCCATTTGTTTCTAGTTATTTGGGGGCCTCTAGAAAATTTTTCTTTATAAATCATTACAGCAAGAAGTTTAACTTCATGCAGTGACATAAAATAAATCGGCAGAGTGTGAGGAGATGTGTACCACATGCAGTCATTAGAACAGAGGGGTCATTTCATCCTTTTCTATGGCTGAAAAGTATTCCATTGTGTATATTTGTATGTGTGTGTATATATATATGTCTCACATCTACTTTATCTAATGTCTATTGATGGACCTCGAGATGATCATACTAAGTGAAGTAAGTTAGACAGAGAAAGACAAATATCCCATGATATCACTTAATATATGGAATCTAAAAAAAATGAGAACTTATTTACAAAACAAAAACTCACAGACATAAAAAACAAACTTGTGGTTACCAAAGGGGAGAGGAGGGAGGGGTAAATTAGGAGTTCGGGATCAGCAGATACACACTACTGTATATGAAAGAGATAAACAACGATGACCTACTGTAGAGCACAGGGAACTACATTCAATGTCTTGTCATAACCTATGATGAAAAATAATATGAAAATGAATATATATGTATGACTGAATCACTGTGTCATACACCAGAAACTAACACAACATTGTAAGTCAAGTAAATTTCAATTAAAAAAAACACACACAAGGTGATCATGACCTTCTGTTTGACAGAGGGATGGAAGGAGCAGCTTCTCTGGAAGGACTGATGCCTTCAGGAGACTTTCCATCACCCTCAACTCCAACATCAGGACTTGAAACTCACAGAGACCAGGCAGGAGGTCGGATACGCTGGCACGATGCTGGGTCACAGGGTGTCCAATGAAAGACGTGAACTAAACAGGAGATTAAAAACCAAATAGAGGGGAGGAGAGTATAGCTCAGTGGTAGAGTTACCTTAAAAAAAAGAAAACAAATAGACTGACTTTGCCATAAGATGGGATTTCTGCAGAACCCTGGAAGGGACGGAAACAACCGTCACAGTCAGCAGCTTGTCAGGTGTGACATGCTAAGGCTTGAACTCATAGATCCAGGCTCCGGCGGGTACTGCCCACAGCGCGGGGGAGGGCGGGGCGGCGGCCGCGCGGGGGCGGGCACGGCCGTGGACCGTGATAATGGATGGAATCAATTACGGAAACGGGGATGCAGGGTTTTCAGAAGGATGTGTCAGGGTTCACCGTGTCAGCGCGGCGATTCCAGAGCTGTTTTCGGAGCAACGGAGGGGGTGCTTCCTCGCCTCCCTTCTCCCCACAGCGACTGAGAGAGGGGGCACCGGGGCTTCAGGCTTGATTGTTCGACCTTCACCGCCTGCCTGAAAGGCTGTCAGGGAAGCAGGGGACTCGGGGAGGTGATGGGTACGTCTGCCACCTTGTTGGGGGCAATGCCGCCGCGGGTGTCTGCGTACGTCCAAACTCGTCAGATTGTACACACAAAATATGTGCCGTTCTTTGAATATCAGTTATTCCTGCATAAAGCTTTTTTTGGAAAGATTCTTGGGGAACAAAAGGCGCATTTCAGCGCATTACTCCCGTGAGGTGTCCGTCGTGGCCCACGGCGCGCGTGCTTGGGTTGGGAGGCAGACTGTTTGCTGCCTCCTGGGGGGCGGGCTGTTGTGTTGATCCGCCCTAGAACTGAGTGTGGCCGCGCCAGCTGGAACCTACCAGAGTTTTCTTCTCTTTTGGTAATAAACCCTTCAAAATTGTGAGGAGATGGACCCTAAGGGTAAACGCTTAATTTTCTCCAGTTTGAAAGCCAAGAAATCTCACATTTTCCAGCTTCTTTTTAGAGTTTTTATTTTTTCCCTTCAGGTTTTTTTTCTTCTGTCACTTACGCAGACGATTTTTCTTCTTTTTTTTTTTTTTTTGCCACCCAGTTTCCAGATGCATTTCCCCCCTGCCCAAACTGTCTTTTTCCTGCTACTCTTTCCCTGTAACTCTTCACATCACATAACTGTATCTTATTTCTTTAACCACGTGTTCCATCCATGGTGCCCTGATGCAGCTCTGGAGAATCTTACTGTGAGCTCACCTTTAGCCTCTTCTATGTTTAATTTCCTCTGTAAATAGAACACAGGATCAAACAAGAAAGGGGTAGTGATGTCCAGCGGAGCAATCTGCTTGGCTGTGCACACACCCATTCTTCAGTACCCCTCGCACTGCCCCAGCTCTGCTTGAATTCCACCTGTGCTGGGGAGCTCACCACTCCATTATTGGAACGCTAATGAATGGAGTAAGTGTGCGCCCAGTCCCCAGGGCAGCCGTCTCCGCTGTTTCCTCACCTCTCCCGTCTCATGAACTAGAACATTGCACTTCTCAGTGGGATTCCCGTTTTCTTACAGCTCAAAAGAGTAGAGAAAAAAAGAGTGTGGCGGATTCTGTGCAATGCTCGTAGCTAGATCATTTAATTCTCCTTAAACTTTAGGCAAGAGCATTCTTTATTCCTTTCTCGTGGTTTAAATTTCCTGCGTGCAATACTCACAGCTCTGACCTCTCTGAGGCTCAGAGGCTCAGCCATTTGCCTGACTTCCTTCATCAGGTGATTAGCAGGCTGAGAACTGAACCTGTGTCTCGCTCTAAAGCTGTGTCACAGCGGTCGTGGCTACACAGGGGTGGCTGCGTCCCACTACAAACCTGTTCCAAGCCGTCCCCACCGCCCCGTCCCCAGCCGCGCTGCTCCGGACTGGGGCGTTGGTGAGAAATGAGCTCTCCGGGCAGTGGGAGCGCGGGGGGGAAAGCTGGCAGGCCCGCTGGAGGGTCGTTGCAGTTACTCAGGTCTCCCAAACGAGGGCAGTGTTCCTGGGGTATGAATGTGGTGTAAAGGCGAGGGGCCAGCCACAGTTACAAAGTCTAGTGAGACTTGAAACCAACTGCACATGGACAGTAAGGAAAGTAAGGAAAAGGAGTGGCTGAAGCTAATTCCAGTAAATGGAAGAACAGAACGTAGAAGAGAACTCTTTAGTAGGAAAAGAATTTGTTCGGTTTTCAAAATATTGAATTTGGTGTAAGAGTTTTGGGTAAAAACATCTATGCAGAAAGGCCCAATAGGAGCTTAAAAATGAGTCTGTAACTCAAGAGAAGAGATCCAGCAGAAAAGCATGAATTCAGTAGGAAGCCGCATAAGAAAGCAGAAGTGAGTGAATGGGATCTTCCAGACCAAGGGTGTCAGACCAACAAGGGGGAACCCCCAAGGGCGGCAGGCTGCTGCGTCCCTTCCCAGGGTCTGCAGCAGCAGCCAGGAAGGACACAAGCTGGAAGGAGGAAGGAAGGAAGGAAGAGAAGGAAGGCAGGGACCTGTCATGGAACGAGGAAGGGAAAAGGACCCCTAACTGCTTTATCACCGCAGAGGCTGAGCACACTGGAAGTTACAAAGGCGCCATTGTGTGTGGCGGCGGGACAGCCACTTGGAGGCCTCAGTTGGAGAACCCTCGGGGTGTAACGCAGTGGGTTCAAAGTGACAGGAAGTGAAGCAGTGTAGACTGTCCTATGCAGTGCCATCACGGTTCAAGAGAAGGAGAAATGCAGCAGGAATATGACCAGGGATTTTTTTTTTTTTAATGTAGGAGATTTGAATTACAGTCTACAAATTTTTGAGAAGGAACAATGGAGAGGGAGTGGTGAAAAAATACAAGACAAGGTATTTCATGGCAGAGGAGTTGATAGAATTCAACAGGCAGCAAAAGGAATGGGGTCAAGATCTCAGAGGTTAGTCTCAGAAAAGAACATGGCAGCTTCCGTCTGTGGGAAAGGAAGGATGGAGGGAGGTAGGTCTGAAGTAAGGCAGTTGGCCATGAGGATGAGGAGTGGGTGATGGATTTGGGAAGGGCTTAAGAAGTTAATTTGGTGCAACTGGGGCATAGACTGAATTGAGCCAGACAAGGAAGGAGGCAAAGAATGGAGTCAAGAAGAACCAGGTTTTCAGGTCAGTTTACTGAATGGATGAGGGAGCCACTGGCTGAGATAAGAAGTGTCAAAGGACAGCTAGGTTTTGAAGTTTGCTGAAGAGTTTATTTTGGAGAATATTGAGTTTTTCTGATGCCTGTGAGGCAGAAGATGGAGATGTCTGGGTGGAAATCTGGTACCTCGGTCTAGAGTTGAGGAGACAGAGCTGTGAAGTTACCAATATTTAGGTAATGACTGTTTAAATCTACAAGAGTGGGTGATTTCATAGAAGAAGATCTAAAGTGAGTCTGCATCCGTGTGCGTGGTGGGGCTGCGGCAGGGAAGACCACAGAGAACTCAAAAGTACAGCTTGGGGGGTGAGGGAGGAGAGAGGGCGAGAAAGAAAGCCACAGGGCAGAGGGATGTTTCAGAAGTATAAGAAGTAGACCAAACATGCAGTCACCCCAAGACTTGTTAATTGACTGGTTATTTTTTCCCAATTAGTGAACGCCACCATCAACTCTTTTGCATGGTCTGTTAAAAATAATATACTGAAATTGTTTTCCCATCTTGTGAATGGTGTTTTGGGTAACAAGGTTTCATGCATTCATTTGCCAAGAGACATTCGATGGCGCAGAGAGAAACCAAAGTAACATATTCACGAACTCACGGCGCACTCACCGGAAAGTAACTGGACGCACTCTTACTGACTTCCAGCTCTTTGTGCTTTTTCCCGTGATGGGAAGTCTTTAGAATCTGTTTTAAAGAAGGAAACATAAGTACAATAAAGAAATAGAGACCACAGGAAAAGAAAAAACAAATAAACAAAAAGGTTTTCTCTGGAATAGATTCTTTCAGTGAGATACTGTTTTTTAATGCCTTTGGAGGTAAGGCCTGGTGCAAATGAGAACTCTTGGAGTGTGTGCTCTTTCCGAGTTGTCTGCCTTGTGCCTGTGGTTCTTTTGGCTCCGGGCTGTGGGGCTGCCTCGTGGAAGAGAATGGCATGTGATCGCTTCATCCTGGAGCAGTGAGAGGACCGCGCCGTCTTCCTCCCGCTCCCCCGTCTTCTGAGAGGAGCACCTGAGTCACAACTGCACCTTCACCTCTGAGGCCTTCCATTTGCGTTCGCCGTTCACCCTGGAACGCTGCTTTCTCTGCTGCCCTCGGCAGATCCAGCGTCTCCAGTCTTCTCGGTCTCCCCTTGACCCTCTCCCCTTTTGTTTGAATCTTTCTAATTAGCGATTCAGTTTTCCAGATGCTCTGTTGCAGTTCCCACCCGCACACGCTCTTGCTTTCCTGGTTGCCTGACGGTGCGGACGCAGGGTTGTGCGTGGGTGGCTCTTCCGTCATCTTCTTCTTCCCATCGCTCTTAGAAGGTGATTTTAACTTGGTTCTCCCTTTGCTCATCGGTTCCACTCAGAAGGTGTCCACAGAGCTGCTTCTGAGGGCCATTTACGGGAGTATGTAAAGAGGTGTGCAAAGGTGTGAGTCTCCGTGTCTGTTTGGAATGTCACAGCTTGGGAATGAACCGAAATCACCGCTTCCAGGTGGAGTAAAGAAATAAACCTTCAACCGGGAGAGACAGCACGGGTCCTTACTGTGTATATTTGTTATATCTGTTGGTATCCTGGGCTTTTCAGGGGACCGCAGTCAACCTGGACTTGTAAGACTTGAGCATTAAGAGCCGGCCCCTTTGTTGAGGCAGTTTCCAATGTGTGTTTAGAGAGAAATAGACCTCGGATCAAGTCTTGCTTGGGTTTGACTCACTTTTCCTCTCTTAAAAATGGAGTAGTAATAAATGCCTCACGGAGATTGAATGAAATCATGCCTGGAGTTCCCAAAATGCTGGCCAGTCTCACCCCCCACCCCCCAGTGCTGTGGACTCTTCTCTGTGGTGATTTCAAAGGCTTCCTCCAAGTATTGTGGTTTCTAATGTCTCTCCCTGCCCCCACCTCTTATGCACTGAAACTCAATTTTTTTTAATTGAAGCATACTTGCTGTGCAATATTATATAAGTCACAGATGTACAATATGGCGGTTCACATGTTTAAAGGTTATGCTCCACTTACAGCTGCTACAAAACACTGGCCGTGTGCCCCGTGCTGTACAGCACGTCCGTGTAGCTCATTTTATACCTGAGAGGTTGGACTCCTACTCACCCCCCACTGCGCTGCCCTCCCACCACACTCTCCCACTGGTGACCACTAGTCTGCTCTCTGTATCTGTGAGTCTGCTCCTTTTTTGTTATATTCGTTAGTTTGTTATATTTTTTAGATTCCACATGTAAGTGACATCTTACAGTATTTGTCTTTCTCTGACTTACTTCACATAGCATAATGCCCTCCAAGTCCATCCATGCTGCTCAGGTGGAAAATTTCATTCTTTTTCTGGCTGAATAGTATTCCATTCCACTCCACCACATCTTATTTACCCAGTCATCTCTTGATGGACACTCAGGTTGCTTCCACATCTTGGCTTCTGTAAATAATGCTACTGTGAGCATTGGGGTGCATGTGTCTTGTTGAATTAGTTTTCTCTAGACATGTACTCAGGGGTGGAATTGCTGGGTCATGTGGTTGTTCTGTTTTAGTTTGGGGGGTTTTTCGAGAAACCTCCATACTGTTTTCCATGGTGGCTGCAGCAATTTACATTCCCATCAGCAGTGCAGGGGGGTTCCTTTTTCTCCACATCCTCACCAACATCTGTCATTTGTGTTCTTTTTGGTGATAGCCATTCCGACAGGTGTGAGGTGATGTCTCATGATGTGTCCTGACAGTCTCTTGATAAGGAATTGTCTGTCTGTTAGTTTTAGAAGTTGCTGCAAGTTTATAGGGAGGGAACCCAGCAACTCATAAATCTACCCACATCTGCCTTAATAATTATCTTTTTTCTTTGGATTTAAACTAGATATATTATTTACCTATTGCCTTGTAAGAAGCTCCCCAATGCTTAGTAACTGTCCCCTGGTCACTGCGGGTCAGGCATTCAGGACCGTCCTGTCCACGTGGCCGTGACCTGCGTTCTCTCATGGGGCTGCCGTCCTGTCCATGTGGCTATGACCCACATTCTCTCATGGGGCTGCTGTCAGGTGTCCCCAGGGCTGCTTCATCTGAAGGCTGACTTGGGGTGAAGACTCCACTTCCAGGCTGCCCAGTTCCTTGCTGGCTCTGGGTGATCTAATGGCCCCTTGCCACATGGACCTGTCCTGTCTGTGGGGCTGCTGGAGCGTCCTCACAACATGGCGGCCGTGCTCCCCCAGAGCCAGTGATCCGAAAGGCAGCAAGAAGGTGACCGCAGGGCCTTTTACAGCCTGGCCTCAGAGCCTGACACCGTCACCGCTGCCACATTCTACTTGTGTGAGTCACTGAGTCCGCCGATACTGAAGGATACAGAACAAGGCTCCACCCACCCTCTCTCCTCTCCGCCCGCTTCGTGGTGCCCCCTCCCTCCCCTCCCCTCTCCCTCCCCCCATCCTCCTCTGCCCTTGCTGGACCTGGTTTTCCCATCTTAATGAGCAGCGGTAGTCTTCTGCCTTCCCGGGGCTCCTATGAAAACAGAGTGAGGTAAACCCTACGGAAAGTCCCTTCTGGAGGGGGAGTTGGAGGCGCTCCCACCCAGCACCGTGTGCCGCAGCTGGAGAAGTAAGACGGTTCACCCAGCGTCTGCGCTGGCACCCGGGGCAGTGTCCAGCTCCCAGGGGCACCGTCCGGTCAGAGCACGGGGTCTTCTGCGGGGCTCTCTCTGAGCGGCCACCTGCGTGGGTCGTGGGAGCTGGACACAGGCCCCTCTCCTCCTGGGGAAGCAGCTGCAGGCCTCACGCGGGGACAGCAGCGAGGCTCCGGTGCTCCTGGGTGGTCGCTGTGGCTGCCCTGCCGGGCTCTTCGTCACGGTCTTGTTCCTTAGAGGCTGTTTCTGCAAAACCAAAGCAGTGCTCAGACTAATTTCCCGTCAGACGCCCGTCTAACGCCCCCAGCAGGCCGCCCCGGCCCCGCGTGTCCGGTGCAGGAGTCTCAGGGTCACTGGCAGCAAAAGATCATTGGGCCTGAAGTGCTGTCAACTCATTTCCATGTCTGAGTCCTTTTTCTCCCCAAAACTTTGATCCACTGTGATTTCCTAGAAGGCAATTTGGGGGCCCAGGGAGGTGAGGAGTCAGGGGTGTCGGCAGATCCTACCCGCTTCCTCCTGCAGGCTCACCTCCACCATCGGGCCCACGCGCGTCCCGGGTTGCCCACGCTCTGCGACAGCTCTGCCTTCCTCGGCCTGCATGTCCCTCAGCTGCCACCTTTACAAAGGTGCTTTTCAAGTGCTAGTCACTGGACAGTTGCCCACACAGGGTGCCGACTCGCAGAGGTTCCACAGGTGGAGGAAAAGGAAGTGAGATGTGGGCTCCCCTCGACCTGCAGGGTGACCCAGTCCCTGGGAGGGTCTCTATCCAGAAAGCTTGAGAGGATGGGGGACATGTTACCCTTCTTTTGGCTTATCCTTTGCACTCCAGTCATCGAGTTTATATAGTTGGGGAGTAATCTCCTGGCTCAAGAGTTTAAGGGGGACGTCTGAGATTCGGGGGTTACAGGAGTTTGGAAATACTGTTTTTGTTGTTACTTTAGTTTTGAAAGCTCCCCTTGCAGTGAGTTCTTAGTTTATTGACCACTCCCTGAAGCTAAAACATGCACATCAAATTGTACAGGGGGACGGGGTTTGCCCCAGGAAGCCTATCGTGGCAGTCAGTATCGCACCTCACCGGGGATACACAGTGGACTCTGCCCTGGTTTACAGGGACCCCCATAGCACGTGGGTCTTACCGTCTCGGGGCCAGCCGGCTGTCTCACAGCCCCCGCGACCAGTGTCCTCGCTGGTCTGTGCTGCATGTAGTTGAGCTGGAAATCTGCGGCCCTGATTTAATCACCGACCAGGTCGCCATAGAGATGACATCAAGCCTCTGGCTGCCAGTAAACCACCCACAAATGATGAAAATAAAATAAACGACATATGCAAGTTAACGTCCTAAGTAAATAAAAGACTTTGCCTCCAGGTCTCCTGATTAACTGCTTTTGGTCTGGTGATGTTTATTAAGATTCACAGTGATTTGAAAAAATATCACAATCACAACCTTTGTCTCAATGATTTTTCTTCTTTTTTTTTTTTGTCTGTTTCAGATCTATCAGCACTCCTATACTGGATATTACGTCCTGAGCAAAATTCCTCATGGGTAAGAGTCTTCATTCATGTTCTTTTCATGAGAAATCTACGGAACAGAACGCAGGGTGGAGCACTGAGTGGTTGCTTAATTCTTAAGGCAGGAAACGGGGCGCCTTCACTTTTGACAGCAAAGTGTCCTGATCTTGTGGGACCTCTGTGATGCCTCCCTAGGTGACCATGCCTCGGGTCGAGGGGGCCCCTTGAGTCCAGTTACGTGCCCATCTGTGACGCCTCCTTCCTGAACAGCTCCACCACCCCCTGCTCTGGTTTCCGGGCTTACGCTCCAGGTCCTGCACAGCAAGATGTGTCCCGTGCTTCGTAATCAGCTGTGCCCCATCCAGGGGCCAGTGCATCAGCCCCAGGACACCCCTAAGCTCATCTAGTCCCTCAAAACTGCATGATTTGGGACCCAGAAGTATGAGTGGGAAGGAAAGACATGAGCGCGAGCGTGATTTTGTGGCGTTTTCAGTTCCACGTGGCCCGAGTCCCACACAACACGGGGTGTGTTATTGGGAGTGCATCTTTGGCGTGCAGAGGTGTTCAGATTCGGTTCGAGTTTGGTGGAGCCATGTGTTGAGTCACCACACGGAATACATTTGTGGAGCAAGGAGTGCGAGGCAGGGATGGCGTTTTGTTGCTTTCGTTTCTGTTCTTTCTTTCTCTCCCCTCATCCTTCTTCCTCTGTCTTCCTCCTCTCCCACTCCCCCCAGCTCTTCTTGTCCCACCTCCTCCTTCTCCTTCATACCCTCTCTGGTTTCTCTCACTTTTTTTTTTTTTTAAAGATGAGCTGTTCGGGAAACGTACGAAGAAATTGGGTTGTGCTGCTGGCGATGTGTGGATTTCTGTGAATATTTAGGGCGAAGCATCCTCATGTTCCCAGGCAAATTTAAACAAGCGGCAGGAGCTGCTACAAAACATGGTTCTGCAGGAGCGTGTTCGTCACAGCGCGGCGTGTACGGCTGCTGCTGTCTGTTTGCTGCTCTGTGTATGTAGAATATGGGCGCATCCTTGGAAGACAAACATGGAGAAAATAACTTCATTTGGACTTAAGATAAATCAAAGATGCATGGAAATATGCAGCAAAATGTGATTAATCGTTTCTGTTAGACTATTAGAAAAATCAAGCCCCGAGAAACTGAAGATGACCCACTGTAGTAAAAACGAAGTATCCATAGGCATTGTTCATTTCAAGCATATTTCAGATAGAAACTCCCCTGTTTTTCACCAGGGAGAAATGACTATTATTTTTCAAGCAGATAATGCATCGTCCAAGGTCTCGGCAGGCAGGAGTATAATTATGCCTTGAGATTTGTCTACCCCTTCTGGGAACAATGGAATTTTTTGTAGATGATGGATATTTCATTACATCTTATAGAAATTTGTAAAGCATTTTGTGCTTGACACATGGTGTTAATATTTTACTGCATCAGTTAGAATTCGGGAAAAATGGGTTCTGAAAACCTGGCACGAGAGTTTGCCAGACCAGCTTCGAATCTAAGGATGAGGTGGTCTGTGCCGTGGGCTTGGTTTCAGGGCTCATGATGAGGCTGTTCCCCCCACCCCACCCCCCTGCAGTGGATGCTGACATCGAGTGAGCTGCTTTCAGTATTTTTAAAGTAACCATAGTAATAATCATTGCCATTATCTATTGAGTTTCATGCGCATTTACCCCGGCACAACAGCCCTGCAAGTAAAGCGTCCTTCTCCCCCATTCACGGTGAGAACTCCAAGAGGTAGAGGAACTCTCCATCTTCTCACAGCTGGTGTCCAGAAGAGCTGGAATCCAGCTTGGCCTGGTTCCGTCTCAACCCCATGCTCTCAAAACAGCTCCCTTGGGTTACATTGTAACCGTAAATACCAGATTTTTAGTGGGGCTAATGTCTTTCTGTTCTAAGGACTCATACGAATGAAAGATGTAGCAGAGTACTCATCACACTTACGGGACACAACCTCTGGTGGATGAGGATGTCTGTGGC
This sequence comes from Camelus ferus, assembly GCF_009834535.1. NCBI lineage: Eukaryota > Metazoa > Chordata > Mammalia > Artiodactyla > Camelidae > Camelus > Camelus ferus. The sequence goes on along the minus strand of NC_045702.1, from coordinate 3,048,456 downwards.
CCATCTCATCACCCTGGAAACTGACAGCAGCTCCAAAAATGGCATTGCTCAACCACCCAAACTCTTCCTCTTTGTCATAAGACCGTTTATGGAAAATAAATGAAGTAGTTAGTTTCAAATATTGTCAAAATCTTATATGTATTAAGGAGAGGGCAGATTTCCATACTGGATGGGCCTTTAGGCCTCCAGCCTTTGCAACTTCAACCGCCTGAATTAGGGGCTGGTGGAGCCCTCCGTCAGTTGTGTACGTGTTCCACCAGGTGGCAGGAGGACACAGCCCCGGAGGTGGGTTTGGGGCAGAGAGGGAAGCACAGCTGTCTTTTTAAAACAAAAGTATCTCTATTAAAATATTTAAATTTATGTGACTCAAAGGACCAAAAACCTGAAAGCCTGTCTTGATAATTCTGGAGACATCGAGATCTGTACCTTTTCCTCAAATGCTCACCTCGCCTTTCCTCCCTCACTCCCCACTATTCTTCACTGCAAGCCAGAGACCATTTGGTCTCTGCAGGATGGGATTTTTGTCCTTTATAACATGGGTTTTTTTTTTTTTTTTCCCCATTAGCTTCAGTCTTTCCAACAAGTCACAGAGAAGGATTGGATTCATTTTTCAGTGCCTGATAAATTCTGGTTTCCTTCCTTTTTGCCAAGGGAGGAAGAATCTTGTGGGGGGGGGGCTCCTTTCCGTCTCTTTCACGAGCCAGAAAGTGACCTCCCGGTCCCGTGCTCAGCCTCCTCCTCCTCCAGCTGTGACCTCCCAGCTGGAGCCTGGAAGGACCCCGTGTGCATGTATCCCAGGCCAACTGAGTTTTCATCTGTTTAAAGATGGAGACGCTCAGGGCAGACCTGCTTGATGGTCGCATACTAAATTTTCAAAAATTGTATTCTTAAAGGACATGTGTCTTTTACACAGATTTGTTTACTAAGCCAAAATTGAAGCTAGTTATTTTTAACATAAAGTGTTCCACTGAATATATCGAATTTCAACAAAATAAGGCGATCTTTCATAATCGCGATCAGAGCCAGCTGAACGTTCCCTGGCGGGGGTCCGCGCTGCGTGTCCGTGGCGTTTCTGGTCGACCTGGCTGGGTCTTGACACCTTCCTGACATGACTCCTTCTTCTTGGGTTAGTTTTCCTTTTGGCTTGAGTGCTTTTTAAAATATACTTATTTCTGTATAATTATGATTTCTCGCATGTATTAGGGTCATTCTGAAAATCTTATGGACCAGAGAAAAATCAGTCCTTCCGTAACGGAAATCAATTTTTTAAAAATTGGGCAGAGTCCTCGGGTAGGTAGCACTGGCATTTTGGGCTTTGGCAGACTGGAGCAACATAGGGCAGAAACGGGGACGTCGTTGACGGTATTTTTGTTTATGTGTCAGGCCCCCTTCTGTGGGTATTGTCGCCCGAGCCTTGCTTGTTCACCTGTGCCCAGCAGGCAGACTTGTACAAAAGCTGCTTTCCTCTGGAATTCTGGTTGGCTTGTGAAGTCACATTCTATGTCTGTGAAAATAATCAACTGAGACGTGGTTTCCTTCCCCCCAGGATTCCTCTCTAACTTTACAGACTGAGACACAGAAGAACGTTCCTTTTATCTAGAAAATAGGTGTGTAGGTTGAGCACATATCACAGTGCCCCACACCGGCCTAACATCGTGACGCAGGAGTTAAGAACTGAAGCCCCGCAGGCACATAGACCTGAATGTGGATCCCAGCCTGCAGCTGACTCTTGGCCGTGTGATCGCGAGAGTTATTGTGCTTCCACAGATCTTAGTCTCCATATTTTAAGAAAGATGCTAATAAGAGCTCGAACCTTGCAGGCACATTATAAGAATTAAAGGGACTGATATTTGCAAAATGCACAGCAGAGCATTTTGCTTCTAGTGACTGCCTGGGAATGCGATTTCTTAACACTGTACTACGTCCCCAATATGTATTTGTAGTCTCATAATTGAATGCTACCAGACTTTACTTTCTAGCTAGCTCAGATCCTTTCTGTTACAAGGAGAGGAATGACATACCCCGACAGTAATAGAACTCCCTTTAATAATTTTTCAAAGCTAGGACTTGTTCCGTGACACTCAGGTAATTACAGTGCCCATGTGATTTTAATTTCTCTCTTTAAAAAGATGTCTGTGGCCTCGACTATCTACAATTCTCAACGCCCAGTGAGTTCTGCTTTAATCTCATCTCTATTTGACTTACTACAGTTCATTTTTAAGACATTCTTTTTTTCCCTCCAGTGGAAGCAGAAAAGACAATATATGTCAACAAATGTTTATTGAATTGAGCAACAAAAAGCACGGTTGTGAGCCTTACAAAGTTCAAAATCTTGTTGAAAAGGAAAGACACAGACTTTTATAACAATATTAAGTGCCTCAAATGGGTATTTTAAAGACTGAACACAGAAGAAGAGAAGGCTGTAGGCATCGGGGATCTCGTAAAGGATCTCACAGGGGAAGTCTGGCTTGAGCTGAGCCTTACAGTTGAGTAAGTTTTGATTTGTTCCATTTAATAGGTGGAGACAGAGAGGAGATATTCCATGTCAGATAAATCATTAAACAGGCTTGACCTTTGCAATGAGCCAGGCATCTTCCTGGAATTAGTGGGGTGCCAGGCCAGGCCAGAGGAGGGCTGTTCTCATGGGACTCTGCATGGGGAGAGATAGGCTTGGGTGGGTTTAGGAGGAGCCTGGAGTGAGGAAGACCTAAACTAAACCCCACCCCAGCGAGATGGGTCTTCACAATAAGAACACATTGAACACCGAGCAGAGGGAGACATGGAGAAGAAGGCAGACTTAGATTAGTTTTATGCGTGTTTGTAGAGGGAAGGAAAGGGATGGTTAGGAGCCTGGATTCAATTAGGAGGTCTAGCGGGGGAGCACTGAGGCGTGGATGGGGGAGCGTTCAGTGTGGAGACCACACTGATGTGATTAGGGTGTCTGGTGCTCTCTTGGAAAATGAAGACAGATTTCAAGGGTTTATATGCCATGTCCCTCTAATTAAATCTGTGGCTGTTGCAAGTTGAGCCTGGTGTGTGAGAAGATTCAAGGCAGCCAGTTCATGAGGGCAGCGGTGAGAATTCCCGGCACAGTGGCAGTGCCTCCACATTTCCTTCCCAGCCGTTTCTTTCCACCTGAACCCCCGGGACCCTGCTGCTGGACCTTTCGCTCAGACCTACTTTGCTCTGCAGATCTGCCGAAAGTTGCAGGAACAGAGCTATTTGCATACATCAAGGAAGTGCCAACTTGAAGCCAAAATATAGGAGAAAGAGAGTTCTTAGAATGGCACCTTCCATGTCTCTGCCGTGGCATCAGGCAGGGAGAAGCCTACATTACTGGCTTTCACAACATTTCAGGACTATGGACAGCTCTGAGATCTCCTGTAGGACTCGGTCTCAGCTGCTTCCCCCTCCCGCTCCCTTCCACTCCAGCCTCTTTCCTTCCCTCCCTCCCTCCCCTGAAGTCCAGACTCTTAGCAAGCATTACCAAAAGAACATGAACTTTAAAGTCAAATCGATCTGGGACTGCATCCCCAGTCAGCCTCTCTACTGTGTAATCATGGAAAAGTTAACTTTGCTTCCCTGGGCACAATTACTCCCTATATATATTGGAAATAAAATGCCTGACTCATAGGGTTCATGTAACGGTTTTATGAAATACTGCAGAATAAGGAGATGGTGCATTTAAGTGCCTACTTTGGTGTGCAGAATGCACTACAGGCTCTCTTCATGGTGGAACCAAGAGCTTTCATTATGCAGCCAAATCTAATTCATCACCCTCCCCACAATTTCCCTACATTTGGACAGAAAATAAATTTCATACTCAATGCTAGCTCTGATCAATTCTAACAGCTTCCTGCAGCTCTGGGTTTAAAGGCAGTCTAGAGCTATGCCTGGGCTCTGTGGGGAAGAATGCCGTGATCGATGGGTCTTGCCTGCAGTTAGAGGGAGAAAGACACATGTAATGCCCCCTACGTGCCAGACCTGCTTCCATGAAAGACCACATCGGTGATGAGTGCAATCACCGCTCCCAACAGAAGGTGCGTCCCTCCTCTGCTCACCCCATCCTCTGCCCCACCCCACACACAGACGCCAGGGACTTCCTGCTGTGGTGCATCTTGTGTCCACATCCTTCTGATGCTTCAAGTCCCAACGTCAAAATCCCCTCCAGCTCTGAGCTCCTCGAGTGAGCTTGCTTCTCATTTTACACTGTGATGTATCCTTGCATTAAATTGCTACCTTGTTGTGTAGATAGATGATTTTTTCTGAACAGCAGATTTAGATCCTATTGTAAGATGAATTTACTGCCTGACACTGTTCTCTCCTGAATTCTAAGGTGTCAGAAAGAGGGGTTTTGCTGGAAGGAGCTTGGCCTGTGTCAGTGGCCCCAGAGGCTGTTGCCCAGGACGGGAGCAGGGCTGCCCAAGAATAGCACAGGGGAGGCTGCACCTGCAGATCTGAGCTACCAGGCTCCCTCAGCCACGTGCAAAGGGCGTCTGTTTCAACCATTCTTTCCCATTGAATCATTTGCTGTTCTCAATAACTCGCCTGCCACATCTAAAGATTTTCAAGCAAACAAACCCACTTGGAAATGAGGTGAAAACACGCATGGTGCATCATTTTGTCAGGTGCCTTGTGGACCCGAGCGTTCATATCCTCGAATTGTTCCCCACACAGGAGGGAGTCCATAGATGTTGGCTGACAGTTGGAGGAAATGGGTTCATTAATAAAGCAGTATTATCTAGTAAGAAGATACAAGCGTGGGCCCCCACATCCATTAGACCAGCGACTCGGAGGATGAGACCTCAGGAGGGTTTTTGAAGTTACTCAGGTGTCTCTGGGTTGGATCTGGGGTCAACCGGCCCTGCCCCTCTTCACTTGCTGCCGTCACTAAGTGACCCTCCGGGATTATATCTGGAACTGAGAAATAACGCTTCTGGCTCTGGGAACACGTGACGGAAGTTTCCCCTGAAACGGTCATTTCCTTGTCATCTTGACAGATGCAGAGAAGTAGCGGCAGGTCTTAGATGAGCACGTGTTTGATGATACTCAGTAAACGCACTGTGCACTGAAGTCTGCACCACGGCGGTGAGATGGGGCCTGCGGTTCTGTTTTCTGAATTTGTCCCCAGAAAGGGGCAGTGATGCGTCCGCTCAGCCAGCGTCTGGGCTGGGGCTTGACAGGAGCGCCACCTAGTGGGCTCAGCGGGGAAGTTGCCTCTTTGGATTCCTGCATTTTGGAGCTGGGCTATGCGCAGTATGCACACGGCCTTGGACTTCCCGAGGAACTTCGGGGCCAATCCCAAGCCACGCAGAGTTAGAGGCATGTAGGCCGAACCCTTTCAACGGGGCCTGAGAGTCAGTCACCTGAGAAGGATCTGCCCACATCCCTGAGGTCAGCTCTGTTGTCGTTCACAGACCTTTTCCTAAAGAGAGACGCCGGGTGCCTCTGGCTGACTCCCCAGGGTGGCTGAGCCGGCCAGACGTTTGCAGCATGTGCTGTGCACCTGCGGGACCATGCTGGTCACGGGTTGGTCAGTGGAAAGGCACACTTCTCCCCTGCTGTCTCGTCTGGTCGGTTCTGTTTTTACATCACCTTCCTCTCTTCTCTGTGCTCCAGACTGTCCCTCCAGGGCGCTGGACGTTGGTGACCCCAGCGTAGATGAAACATCATGGCAGCCTAGACCAGGAAAGCAGCACTCAAGGGCCGCAGGAGGGGTGGTCATCTGGACCTTAGAAAGACAAGCCTGCCCTGGTCACATCTGTGTGATCACAGCCTCATTGCAGCATGACTTACTTACAGTGAAACTCACACTTTTTAAATGACAAGTTTTCATTAGGTTTTGCCCAACGGGAGCAATCACAGAAACACCTGCGCAACAAGCTAGGGCGCGTCCCCATCCCCCCGAAACAGTCCCCCGTGCCCATCCCCTGCCCCCTGTGGTTGCCCCTGGCATCCATCTCTATAGTGCTGCCTTCTCTAGAGTGTCTTCTGTACGGAGCCATACACGGGGACCTGCGTGCCTGGCCTCTTCGTCAGCATCGTTGCTTCCGGGATTCACCCACGTCATTGCCAGCGTCCGTGGGTCATATGTTCTGTTGCCGAGAAGTGGTCCAGTACATGGATAGCCCGTAATTAGTCTGTGCCTTCACCATGTGACATTTGAGTAGTTTCCAACCCGGGGCTATTACGAGTAAAGCTGCTGGGAACGCCTGCATACAGAACGTCTCACAGGCTCATGCTTTCTCTTTTCTTGGGTAAACAGCTAGGAGGGAAATCGCTGGGTCGTACAGATGTATGTGTTAGCTGGTAAGAAGCTACCACATTGTTATCCAAGGTGGCTCTGCTGTTTAGACCCCTCTCTTTTAGATTCACTACCCTGTAGGGCTGGGGGTTTTGACCCCCATCCTCCATCTGGTGCCCGAGGGAGGCGCCACCGTGCCTGCCTGGTTTCCCTCCCAGGGCAGAGCCTGTGCCCAGTGCCTCTCCTATCCTGACGCAGGCACTCGGGGAGCCCTTCCAACCTGGTCCCCACAGCTGTTCCCTTTGGAGTGCTCTGTAGGTGGCAGGGCAGTGGGGAAGTAGGCATCTGGCAGGACAGGAAGTGAGCGGGGGTGGGGGCAGGTTGGAAACTTCCGAAGAGGCTGTTCACACGCAGCCCCCGGCACAAGCCTCAGGGCCGGTTGAGGGGCTCCGGCCTGAGCATCGCTCACTTTCTGGGCAGATTTGGGGGAAGGGATATTTTTTTTTTTTTTTTTTGAGAACCTCCCCTCTTGGAGGTGAGACCAGATCCAAACAGGTGCACATCCCAGTGACATGTCCTGACTGTCCTGCGTGTCCTGGGTGTGTCTGCTCCTTGGCAGCTGAAAGGAAGAGGCCCCACACCTGGACCTCCAGCGTCTGTGCAGCAGCATCCTGCCTTCTGCCCCGGGGCTGCCTGTCTAGGCGGTCAGAAGGGGAGGGTGCGGTGGGCTTTTGTGACTTTGGTCTCCATTTTTCTGTTGAACCCTGATGACAGCACCATGAAGACACCAGGCAGGCAGTGCTGCCCCCCCCCCCGGGAGGGGGGGGCGATTGGTTTGCAAAGTACAGCCAACCATGCTGTGTGTTGGACTAGTAAGTATTTATGGAGCTGCTAACAATGGACAGAAGAATGTGAGCTGGGGCATTTCCCCGCTGAGGATGCTGCTTCCCAGGCCTGGGAAGCACAGAAATTTAGAGGCGCATTTAGGAGCCAACTGGATGTAGTTTTTAAGCTGCTGTGTCCACCAGCTGAGCATCTGCTCAGCTTTCGTCCAGTTGAAGTTCACTCCCAGTCCAACACCACGTCTCACGACGTCCTGCCATGGACTAAGCTCGTCCCCGCCGGGCTGGCTGCTGACGGACGGACGGCGGAGCACAGCTCGCCAGCCGGGGCCAGTCGAGCGCAAAACTCAGGGCGGCACCGCGCGGGCCTCAGGGCGCCAGGCGCCGCCCCGACGGCCTGGCCGTGCGCAGGCTGCTGGGCTCCTGTCCAGGGCCGAGCCTTCTCTCCGAAAGCGCAGCGGCACGACCCGTGTCAGCGCGCCCGGCCCTCACGGTCTGCAGACGGGCAGCTCAGGGGGGCGGGCGGGGGGCGCAGCAGGCCGAGCGTCTCGGGCCGGGACTGCCTCGGACCACGAGGAGCCTTGAAGGAGCCCCCGGCTTGGCTCTGCGCCTGCCGGAAGCCCCGGGGCCGGACGAGTGTCTGAGGCGGAAACCGCTTCCCAGAGCCTCGTCACGCAAGACGCGACTTTGAGCAACGAGAGTGTTTCAGGCCTGGTTCTGTAAAGACCCCCGCGGGTGAGCTGAAAGGTCCGCCATGCCTTCGGCCTTGGGAGGGGTGACAGGCAGGCCTGCGGTCGGCGGAAGCGGGCGAGGAGCGGCGCGCGGGGCGGCCCTGGAGCCAGCAGCGCGTCTGCGGGGCAGAGAGCGGTTTCTGCAGGCCTCCCGCCCGGGCTGGGCTCTCCACCCGGGACCGGGGGCCCGGGGGGCCGGGGGGGCCGAGGCGCTGGGGCCTGTCGCCCTCGCCTTGCTGTTAGCTGATCGGAATCGTTTCCGCTCCGAAGATAATTTCCCGTCTGTGCTGGTCCGCGCTTTGTGCCTCCTGGTTTATTGCTTTTCATTCCCTGCCGGAGCTGTTGGGGGTTTGATATTGGCTGGCTTCTCGCGGTTGTGCTCTTATGGTTATTGTTACTATTTATTATTATTTCATAATAAATAGAAAACATATTAAATGTTTTAACATTTTTAAATATTTAAAAAATATTTTAAATATAAAATAAAATATTAAAATAAAATAAAAATATATAAAATATTTTATGTATTTTATTTAAATATATTAAGTATAAAAATAAAATAAAAACAAAAGATATTTTATATATTTTATTAAAAATATATTAAAGATAAAAATATATAAAATATTCCTTTTTATTTTTATTTTTATCAATATACACAGTTAAATTGGTTTAAAATAATTCCGTGAAGGGCTTTATCAGTGTCTTCAGGTAACAGACCCAGCTGTCAGACAGAAGGAGCAGGGATCATCAGGTCCGCAGGGCACAGAGCCCGGGAGCCCCGCCCCTCCATGCATGTAGAACGTGTGTGGTCAGGTCCTCGGGGCTGCATGGAGGTGCTGTGACCTCCCAGCCTTCCCGGGTGTTCATTCCAAGAGCCACGAGCAGCCCACATCATCAGAGTGCAATTCATTGAGATGCAGATGCTGGGTATTTAGCTGGACCGGTTCTCAAGCTTTGGTTTATTTTGAAAACATCTGGAGAGCTTACCAAAAAATGCATGTTTCTAGGATATATCCAGAACAAAGTATATTAGATATGATTCAGTTAGGTTGGGGGGGACAGAAAACCCAATATAACAAAGGCTTTTACGGGGAAGAACGTGCTCTCTTGTGTGGGAAAGTGCAGAGAGGAATGCCCAGCTGGTGCCCACAGAGTCAGGCACCCAGGCCACCGTGTTGCTTCCCCACCCGGCAGCCTCCACCTCGCGCCCCTCGGTGGCTGCTGCAGGCCCAGCCATCACACAGAATTCTCAGCTAGCAGGAGACGACAAAGCGAAGAAGGGCACACCTCCTCCATGATCGGGCACTTCCTAGCAGTGAATTTAGAGCAAGGTCTCACCCACCTTTAAGGGAGGTTGTGGAACAGAGTCCTTGTGCCAGGAGAAGGGCAGCTACTAGGGGCCCAGGAGGGGTGTTTTGGAGAACAGAAAAGGGGAAAGCGTGACAGCCCACTCTCTTTAGTACACCGGGGGTGGAGACCAGGAATCTGCCTCTTTTAAGCAGCTCGCTCAGTAATCGTGAAGCGTGTGGTCTCTGGACTAGTCAGAGAAGCCCCAGCCGGCTCGCCCCGCACCTGTGGCTCGTTCCCACATGCCAGCCATCAGCCGTGTGGCTGAACAAAACGCTGACCTCACATGAGCCATCCAGTTTATCCTCAGCGCCACCCGAGAGGGCCATTTTATCGTCCCCGCTCCAAATGATTCCAACACCTTCTCCCAAATACTTGACAGTGCAGATATCAGCGCCCAACATGTAGGGAGAGAAGGTAAGAAAAAGTGAAAAGAGGGGCTTACAGACAGTGTGAGGCGGGTGCAGGAGAGGGGGAGAGAAACACACGGGGGGGAGCAGTGAAGGGCCGGGACGGGAGAGGCGCCGTTTGAGAGCGTCGGTGGGCGCCCCCCCCCCCCACCGCGGGAGGCTGCTGCCGTCCCACCTCCCGAGCAGGACACTGGCTCATCCGTGTGGGGAGAGAAGCTTGGGGTGTGGGGGGCTCCTGCCTTTCCTAACCGTCTCTGCCTGTGGAGAAGGGCTGGCGGGGCCAGTGGGACTGTGGAGAACGCGGGGAGGGGCTCTCCTTTTGTATACGTAACTAAGACATCTGCGCCTCCGATGACACCGTGAAGATCCCCTTGTCCCAACTGCCTCGCACCAGCCCCCAGTGTTCTCTTCTTCTTTTCCACGTACTCGGGCCGGATGTTCCAGCTACTTGACTGGATGTCAAACTACCCCAAAACTGGGTGGCTCACATCTCACATTTCGTTTGTTCATCAGTTTGCCATTTGCATGGGGCTCACGGGGACAGCGCGTCTCTGCTCCAGACGGTGTCAGCGGGGGCCGCCCGGGGCCGGGGGCGGGACTCATCATAAGGCTGCCCCTGCGCGAGCCGGGCGGTTGACGGCTGTCAGCTGAGCTCTCAGCAGCTCTGTTGGCTGCGATACCTGTGTGCAGTCTCTCCACGTGGCCTGGGCCCCCAGGAAAGAGGACCCAGGTGCGCGCTGCTACCTTTGGGTCTCATCGGAGCAGTATCACAGCGGCTCTTCCGCCGCCTTCTGGTCATCGATGCAGTCAAAGCCCTGCCAGGTTTCCTGGAAATAAACTCTGTCTTTGGATGGAAAGCACCAAGGTTTTGAAAAAGCATTTTGGGACCTGAAATAGTGTTGTGGCCATGCTTGGAAAACCCCATTTACCGCACAGGCCAGAAAGATTTTGCTGAGTTTTCTCTGTAATTTGCATTTTGAATATAATAGGTATACACAATATGCAGTTTTTAACTAGACCCACACCCTTTGTTATAAGATGCGGATGTGGACTTTCTTGAAGACCGTGGGCAGATGTATTACCTGGGAGAGCCCTGCTTCCACTGTATGGAGGGCAGCCTTCCTTACCCCAGCTCTCTGCAGGCTTAGATGGTGAAATAGTCAGGGTTCCTTCTTAGTAAGTAAGGCTCGCAGCCTCCCGTCCAGATATGTGTGGTCTGGACTTAAAGAGTGTGATTTCTTACTGCTAAACCCTTCATGGCAAATCTCCAAACCGTCTACCATTTCTGCTGCATATCCCATCTCCTTGGAAGAGATGATGGAAGAGAAGGGCAGGTGGGCCCCTCAGTCCAGCAGACTTTCTCCACTTGCGTCCAGAGGGAGGAGTGGGAGCTCAGGCTGGCTGCCTGCCACTGTCGCCCTTGAGACTGTCCACCCTGGACAGGTGGGAAGCGTGGGAATCCCGATTCAGGGAGCACGTCCTGAGGAAGCGTTGAGAGCATGAAGGCGTGCCACTAGGTCATTAGCAGAACAGAAATAACCTTGAACCCAGGGTCTGCCGGTGAGGCTTAATGCCCGGCACGGCCCCAGGGAGTGCTGCTCTCCTCCCCTCCCCTCCCCTCCCCCTCCTCCTTCTCCCCCCCCTTCCTGTTCTTCCCTGTTCCTCCTCCTCCTCCCCTTCTCTCACCTCCACCCATCCTGTCCCAGCTTTATTGAGATGTAACTCACACACCATGCAATTCATCCATTGCAATTGTGCAGTTCAGTGGTATCTCGTGTTTCCCAGAGCTGTGTGGCCATCACCTCCTTCGACTGTGGAGCGTTCATCACCCCCAGAATACGCTTCACCACTCAGCTGAGGCTCCAGACCTTCCCCGCCCCTCCCTCGTGTCCTCCTTTACAGGGTTGATTGAGCACAGTCTAGACATTGCCACAGAGCAACACATGAGGCATGAGTCCCCTTTTGTTTAAAAAATCTCTCCACGTGACTCTATTTAGTACTTACATTTATGATCACGCATGTAAAGTGTCCCTGTAGGTTGGGTTGGGGATACATGGTAAATATCTCAGAATGAGCCTCCCCCAGCCACTCAGCGAGCAGAGCATCTCTGCCCCAAAACGTCACCGTCCAGATCTTCCACGAGGAAAGGAGCGCCTGGTACACCGTAGGTGCAGGACCCCCCTTAAAATAAATAGTAATGCATGCACTGTGCGGGCCCCTCCGGAAGGATTTGTGCCTGGGAGAATCCCTGCCTGCAAGGACGTAGCTGTGTGATGTGAGGCACGCGTGAGAAACGGGGACGCCAACCTGTAAGTGGTGCCTCGCTCTCAGGTGCCACGAGCCTGGTCATCAGCGACAGTGACTGCATCCTGTTCGGCCACCCATCCACCCGTTTACTCCCTCTTCTGTGAACGCACGTGGGTGTCTGCGACGTGTCAGGTGCTGTTCTGGGGCCAGGCATGTACCTTGCATCTTTATGTTACCCGCTGTGCAAAGCACGGGGGAAGACTCAGAGAACACTCATCATTCAACATTAAAAACGCTGTTTTTGGCGCCTCTCACCGTGGTGGCTTAAGGAGCCAGAAGAGCAGGTTGGCTGTTCTCCTCCAAGTGCTGTTTTGTGGGGAAGCTTTTCAGTCCCCTGAACTAGCTCAGGAAGATAAATGGGTAAACTCTGCTGCACTGAGTTCCTCGTCAGAACCCCACATGATTTATGCCCTGTTTTGTTTATTGCTCCAATAAGCAAAATCAGAATGGATTGCATGACCATTCTGAGACAGAGTAAGTCCAGATAATTTTATTCTTCTTTCGTCATTTTTTCTTCCCGATCCGTCTCCACCCAGGAGATGATTCATCACAGGGCCTACCGCGGATTCTTTAAAATAAATGAGTGAATAAAAAGAAAGACAGAAAAATGGGGGGGGGCACAACCCACCCACAAATAAATACATACGTACCTTTATGCATTTTCTCTCTCTCTCTCTCTCTCACACGCACACCCTTCAGAGTCATCCGGTCCCTGATGGAGGATCATGTGATGACAGTGACCCCGGTCTGGGGCCTCGGGCAGACAGCTCTGCGTGGTCCTCCATGGTGACTGGGCATCCAGGCCCCTCTGCTGAAGGACCTTGCTCCCCAGGAAGCAGCGCGGAAGCGCAGGGAGGGTCAGCAGATGCAGCTCCCCCGGGCTGGTGTCTGGCCTTCTCTCTGACGGCCTTTCTCCTCTGTTCCGCAGTCAGTTGGAGATTTTTTTTTTCTCTTTGACCAAAGCAGGAGATTAATCTTCAAACAAAAGTCAGCTGTGTGTCCTTGACCCAGTCACTTGCCCTCGGGGCTTCAGATAATCTCAGTACAAAGGATGTACCAGTTTCCTGATGTTACAGTAGCGATCACCACAAACCCAGCGGCTTCAAACAGCAGAAGTGGGTTCCCTCCTAGTTCTGGACACCAGAGTCCGAAACTGAGACGCCAGTGGGGTCGTGCTTCCCTGACACCTGCGGGGGCACGCCTTCTCGCCTCATCCCGTTTCTGGGGGATGCGGTCAGTCCTCGGGGCCCCTTGGCTGGTGGTGCGGCCCTCCCACCTCTGCCTCCGTCACCCCTGGGTCTTCTCCTCTGTGTCTGGCCTGTGTGTCCTACCCTCTCTGGCATAGACTCCGGATCCTGGATTCCGATCAGCCTCCCCTCCTTTTCGAGAATGACTTTATCTTAATATGATGGCATCTGCAAGAGCCTGTTGGCAAATACAGTCGCACTCAGGTGGCAGGGCTGGGACTCACCGTATCTGCGGGCACAGTCTGACCCACAGCACGTAGCTTCGGCTCCTTGATCTCTAAGACGCCTGCAGCCTGTTCCTAGCTTGCATGGCTGGGCGGACTGTGGTGCCGCCACCAGGGTAAAGGGACAGAGGACTCTGTTGCTCTCATGTCAGGGATGAGGACTCCTGGGATGTCCACGTGGAGATGCCCTGTACGCCGTCCGAAGTCTGGGGAGAGGCCCGGGCTGGGGTGTGGGGACGGTGCTCCTCGGAGTAGGAACAGAGGTTAACTGTGAGTGAAGGAATCCCCTGGGGGGAGGACCAGGTGCTGGCGGTGGGAGCCCCAGACACTCACGTTTAAAGAGAAGGCAGAGGTGGAAGAGCCCACAGAAGGAGAACTTGGTGATTCACTCGAGCCGTTTCAGCTTCACGTGGGATGGAAGCCACGTTCCATTAGGTTGAGGATGGGTTGGAAGGTCAGACAATGACCCCTGCATGTGACCTACTTACCTAAGTCCGGGTGAGAAGTCAAGTAGGGGTGGGTCATAAAGGGTGGGGATGCTACGTCAGATGAGGTGTGTTTTGTTCATTTCCTCGTTACGCTTGTTTTGTACGTAGATGGGAACGTCCCCCCGTGGAAAGGAGTAAGAACCAGGAGAGAGGTTGAAGGTAGAAAGAGCAGACGGGGCAGGTCCTGGGGGGCCGGAGCTGCGCGGCAGTCACCCCTCGCAGGTGCGCGGAGGAACCTGAAGCGCGCATCGCTGAGTGAAAGAAGGCCGTCTGGGAGGCCTGCACTCTGCGGTTCCAGTTCTGCGACGTTCGGGGCAAGGCCTAACTATGGAGACAGTGAAAAGATCAGTGGTTTCCAGGGATTTGGGGGCTGGACGGGTGGCGCACAGGGGATTTGTAGAGCAGTGAAGCTCTTCCGTATTGTGGACACATGACACTGCATACCTGTCCAACCCCACAGAGCGGGCAAGGCTAAGTGAACCCTGATGTAAACTGTAGAATTTAGTGAGTAGTAATGTATCCATCTTGGTTCGTCGGTTGTGGTTGTCACAAATGTGTCACACCAGTGCAAGAGGTTCATAATTCGGGAAACTGGAGGCAGGAGACACCAGGTATCTGGGAACTCTAGTTTCTGCTCAGGTTTTCTGCCCTGGAAAATAAATATTATTTAATTTTTTAAAATAACTAATAAAGGTTTCCCAGAAATGTGAGTGCAAAGGAAAGGATTTGATGGTTCTAGGCTGGAATGGAGAAGGGGGTACAAAGAGGGAGCCGGCTTCGACAGGAAAGGGGAGGCCTCATCCTCTGAGGCTGAGGGGAGGACAGATGGGTACCCATGTGTGTGGATGGAGGGAGCACACCTGTCGTCTGTAGCAGGGAGCCAGGTGCCACCTGAGCCTTCCTGGAAGCAGACTAAACATGCAGGTTTATTGAGAATAATGCCTGTGAAAGACCAGTGGGACAGCAGGCAGGATTGGGAGGGAAAGGCTTCAGGCCACAAGGACAAAGTGGCAGCTGCAAGGCTGGGAACAGGATAGGAAGCAGGGTTCGGCCTCAAACGCATGCAGATCTTGTTACGGGACCAAGCTTGGTCCGCTCGCCCGCGTGCAGTAAAGCCAGTCTACTGACCCCGGGTGGCGGTGAAGGAAAGTGCAGCGTTTATTGCAGGAGCCAAGCAGGGAGTCCAGGCAGCTGGTGCTTAAGAGACCTGACCTCCCCGAAGGCTTTCAGGGAAAGGTTTTTAAAGACCAGGTGGGGAGGGGGGCTGTGGGTGTGTGATCAGCTCGTGGACGTTCCTCTGATCGGCTGGTGGGGAGGTCACCGGGAGTCAACATCAGCAGCCTTCTGGTTCCAGCCTGTCTGGGGTCCACGTGCTGGGGGGCAGCAGGCAGTTAACTTCTCCCACCCGGTGGGGGTTTCAGTGTCTGCAAAACAGCTCAAAGGACGCGGCTCAGAATGTGCTCTGTAATATGATCTGAGGAGGAGCTAAAGTTCCTTGACGTCGTGTGATGGCTGAACTATTATCATTTCGTCTTGCTTGACTGTTTCCCTTCTTTCTGCATTTTCTCACTTCTCTGATTGAATGCAATCTTTCAAACTCAGGGAAGCCCTAGGAGACTAAAGGTTTTCTACAGACAAGAGGCAGGAGGAGGACGTGGGTGGGGGTGGGGTGCTCTGTTCCCAGATGTCCCCGTGGGGTCCTGCTCGGTTATAGTGTGACCACCTGGGACAACCCAACGGGGAGCTCAGAGCAAAGATGGCCCATTGAGGACACCGCACTGGGTGGAAACGCCCCAGGTCCCCTGCGGCAATCAGTTACCGCCAGGGGCTGCCCGAGCAGAGCGGGACCTGGCTTGAAAGCTGTCGCCGCCTCTGGTGATGTGAGCAGCGGGGGCCCAGCCCACCTTGCAGGGAGCAGCAAGTCTCCCAGGAGGGTGATCAGAACTGGGCCCCCTCCTGTCTGTCCCGCAGGTGGGCCTCTGCTTGGAAGAAGGGGGCAGCAGGTAAAAGGGGATGTGAAGGTACCAGGGAAGACTGGAGCCGTCGTCGGGGAGAACGTGAGTTGTGCTGACTGGAAGGGTCAGTGCCCAGCGAGGCTGGGGACCGCAGCTGGCTTGTGCCCTTCTCTGGGGGCTCCAGGGGTCTGGGCGTTTCTGTGAAGGAGGCGGGTTGAGCATGAAACCAAGTTGGGTGTCTGCTAGGCTCGTGGGAGTGAAGCCATCAGCAGGAGATGGAAGCAGAGGATGAACCATAAGAGGGGAAGCTGGAAGAGAGGACGCTGAAGTCCACTTTTAACTCTTTTAAAAGGTCACTTTTGAAGGTCACCAGTCAGGTATTTTGCTTTGAACCTCAATTTGGGTTTGAAGTTTTCTCATGATTGAAGTGTAGGGGGTGCATTTTTGGCAAAAATACTGTTGCTGCCCCACCCGAGTTGGTCCGCACAGGGGTCCTCCTGCCAAGGGGGCGAGCGGGGCTCAGAGGCAAAGGAAAGCTTTGTTCTTTGATCAGCGCTCAGAGCAGCGGGCGGTCCCGAGCGCGCGCCCCTCCCCCCACAGGCCGTGGGCGGGGCGGCTGCGCGGGGACTGGTCCGCGGGAGGGGGCGGGGCGGGCCGGGCCGCTGTGCTGCGCCCGCTGCAGATGGCGGTGCACACGGCCCGCCGCCACCGTCCGGGACTGAGTGTCGTGTGCAGCACTTCTGCACGCGGCCCGCCCAGTGCAGGCGTCCGCACCGCCACTGCACACCAGGAACTCTGGTCTGAGGTGCTGGGTGCGAGGCCCCTTGTGGGCAAGCGGAGCTAGACTAAGCACGAAGGAAAAGGAAAGGTTAGACCGTATTTAATTATCCAGATTGCACATTTGTTCCCCGGGAGCTGCAGTGGGCTTTGTGGGCGACGAGAGCAGGTATAGGATGTTCTGCTTTCCTCGGCGCCCTTACTGAAGGCTCGGGGTGCTCTGTTTCCTTCTGCCGACGCCGCCCCGGTCTCCCGGCTGCCTTGCTGTCTGCAGGGTTCCTCCCGGGGAAGTCGGTATTCTCCCCTTTGTGGTGGGTCAGTGTCTCGGGGGACATGCTTGGACACATGCGAATCCTGTTTCTCTACAAACTTTCGCCCCCTCATTTTAGGACCCGCCAGGGACCTCGTCTGCAACGCTCAGTACTGGTGTTCATTCAGGGCTGGCACTCCTACCTTCTTTCCTTTTACGTTTATTAATTGGAATTCTGTTGTGAGAAAGAGCTGCAACCACAAGGGCCTGCTGCCGAGCTCGGGGAACTGTGCTCAGTGTCTTGCAATAGCCTATAATGAAAAAGGGCACGGAAAGGAGTGTAGGTATGTTCACGTAGGGCTGAAGCGTTGTACTGCACACCAGGAACTGACACGTTGTAAACTGACTATACTTCAGTAAAAAATACACAAATAAAAATAAAGAGCGACTTTCCTCCCCCGTTTAGTTATTTATTTGATCATCTATTTGTATCAGTGTAGGTTCATGGATATTTATTTCAGTCTATGGGTTAACCCAGGATTATCATTTGTTATTTTGTTGCTCATATCATTCCAACTTTGGCCATGAGAAATTCCTTTAGGTTAGCTTCTGCCTTCTATTAACAAAACTATCTTTTTCAAGTATTTCCTTACTTTCTGGCCCATAAAGTGTTCCAGATTCATCCTGCCTTTTCCCTTTTCCAGCCTGGATGCAGTTACTTCTCTGGGGAGCCCTGCATTTTTTAAATTGGAAGACGGTGCTTAGAGAGCAAGATCTGGGCTCTGGGGGTGCTCATTGTTACCGGGGCTCATTGGCTCTGGGTCTCTCCATGAGCAGAGTAAGGACTTACATGCGCATATGCTAACCCGTGGACACACACCTATCTGTATTTCGGAGCTACATATATCACCATTGGTTTATACCAATACCTCTGCTTCCAGTCCAACATCACACAGTTTATTTTAGCTTCACCCTTTCCTTGTAACATTTGTCTCCAACAGTGAGAAGTCTGGTCTTCATTATCTCCATTATGTTTATGTGTTTGCAGAGCAGTTTATTTCTGGTGCCTACATTAAGTAGTTTCAGAGTTGCCGCCCACACCCTGTGAGAAATACGTTTACTCACCAGGTGACAGCAGTTCTTCTTTGCCTTCAGGTGTATGCCCTCAGGATCCTGCTTCCCAAAGTTACTTATGTGGGTCCTTTGCTTCCCAGCCCCCTCAGTGTAGTTTTGTGCTTCATTTGTAAAAGGGGGCTGTTCTGTTGTTAGTGTTTCTCTTCCATCCTGGGCTCCCCCACATCCTGGCTGTTTTTAGTTGTTTTATTTTTGGAGCAGGTGAAGAGACGTGAAACCCTACTGTGGCCCAAGACAGGGCATGATACCACAAAATACACCCAGAGGAGTGTCTCTCCTCTCTCGTCCCAGCAACCCGGCCCGGTCCCCCCACCTTCCCGCCCATCCTGCGCGTAACCCAGCTCTGGTTTCTGGCTTGTGCTCACCGCATTTCTTTTTTTCACAAACAAGGAGACACCGTGTATTCTCTTAGATCCCTTTCTTATAGGGTGGATTGCACACTGCAGATATTCTGCTGGGCTTTGCCTGAAATAACCCTGTCGTGGAAATCACTCCGTATCGGTCGATAGACACTGTCCTTCTTCACAGCTGTACCGTGTTCCATTGTGTGTATGTGCCCTAGTTTATTCAAACACATACTGTTTACAACGTCTTGTAATTACAAAGCTGCGATGGATGTTGGCTTCTGCATATGTACTTTTATGTTGGGGGGTTGTGCCTGTTTGCATCCTCACCAGCAAAGTGTGAGAAACCTGTTTCCTCGCCGCCTCACCGGCACAATGTGTCTTGCTTTCCTTTGTTTCTCTTTTTTTTTGGAGGCGGGAGCAGTTTTATAGGTGAGAAATGATAACAGTATAGTTTCCATTTGTATTTTTCTAATTTTTCACCTATTTGCATACTTTTTAATACATTTGAGGACCATTTTTCTATATTTTTGTGAATTATCTGGCTGAGTCTTTTTCTCGTATTTCTTTTTTTTTTTTTGGTCTTTTATAACCTTACTAGAGTTCTTTATGTAAAAGAATATTAGTCATTTCTCCGTGATATTTGATAAAATACTTTTTCCCGGTTTCCCAGTTATCTTTTGTTTGTGATTTTTTTTTGATCATGCAAAATTTTTTAGTTTTTATGTAATTTATCGCTGTTTTATTTGATCACTTTTGGATTTTGAGTCACCCTTAGGAGGCCTTTCTACATAAGGTTAGAGAGGAAATCACCCGTGTTTGTAAAAATATTTTGAAATATTAGAAACATAGAAATGGTAAGACTTGTTAAAATTCATTAGGAACCTAGACAGTTAAGACCCCCACTTTCCTCTTCTAACTGCCTGGGCGCCGGGCGTCGGCCTTCCCAGCGGATGCCTGTCGCCTGTGCCGTCCCTTCCTTGGCACGCACCACCTGTCTTCAGGTCCCCCTGGTTTCTCCACACCCACCCCCACGCCGCCTAGAGCTGCCTGGGTGCGCTGCAGGCCATCCCGACCTCCCCAGCACTTTTCACTCTGAAATGTCTTCTGTTTGGTCTTAAAGGTTTATTAAGCATTGACTTTAGAATTTTCTACTGACCCAAGCCCTGAGTCAGCACACCCCTCCCTGTTTCACCTCCCTTCCCTTCTTGCCTCATCTCCTTGCTTCAAGCAACTTCTAAAATTCAACATCGTTCTTTGCCGAAGACCATATGAATGAGCAAATTCATGGCTACGTCTCCTGCCCCGGAAACGGTGCCGCCCGGTGACGGGCTGGCCTGCTCCTCAGAGCATGGGGGTAATTCTCCTGGGGAGCCCCACCATCCGAAAGAAACAGGAAAACCAGCCTTTTCCACGTGTGTAGACAGTGGCAGCTACAAAACTGACTGAAAGGTTTAACGTCTATAGAGCTGGTAGGTGGTTTTTTTGGTTACGACTTCCGTTCATTATGATCTTTATTTAAGTGCATAGATGGGGCTTTTTGCATGGTATTTTGCAGATCAATAAGTTAAGAATGAAAAGTGAGGGATGTGTAAAAGCAAAGAAGTCCTTCTCTCAGGCTGCCCCTCCTGCTCTCCTCAGTGTCTCTGTCTTTGTCTCTCTCGCTCTCCCTCCCATCAAAAACCAAAGGGTGGACCCTGTCCTGAGACCACTGGTTTTGGAAGGTCAGAATGCCCTGGCATTATGCTTAGTTTGGCTCCAGGAAAGCCAAAGATGGGATCTGTTACTATCTGGGTTGGGCACTGGTGGACCTGTTTCAGCTTCGTGTAAATCATGTGCACATATACACACACTACCATCTGAAGGAATCTAATGGGCGCTGAACGAGATGGATCGTCTGATAACACGAGCCCCTGAAAGTGGTACCGTGGAAGAGAAATGGGCGAGCTACCGCTGAAGGGAACTATCACAGCGTCGCAGATTCTTGTTTCCCACCGTTTGCTTTGTTTCTTTCCTCTCAGGGATCCGCAAAGTCTAGACCCCCCGGAAGTCAGCGACGCGAAGCTTCAGTACGCGGGGTGGGGCCCGAAGGGTCAACAGCTGGTAAGCACGTTGCGTTCGGTGGCCAAGTGTCCATGCTGATGACGTTTACGTTTTATAGACTGAATCTATCGCGCTGTACTGAGAATCTGTGTTGGTGTGACTTAAATTTTGGAAAAGTGCACCAGAACACCTGCCTAGGGAAAATTCCCTTTCCTTTTGTTGGACGTTCCCCTTGGAATTGGAATCGCGTGTGCCTTGGTTCTGGTACCGACAGCCTTAAAGCCGTCCCCGACTGTAAGTGCATGTTTGGACTGTAGACTTACCGTGAGTCAGAGCTCATCAAAGGACTGCGTACGGGAACCATCGGGGCGTGGCGTCATGGAGGTTTCTTGTGTTTTGCTCTCGGACCTCTGGCTGTTTCCTTGGGAGGCTTTTATGCAGAAGGTGGATCGCAGGCCCTCGTGGAGTCGGGCCCCCGACCCAAGTGTCTGCCTGCAGAGTGCCCCCAGCGAGGGCGCCCTGTCTGTTCACCCCCGATGTCTTCATGGATTCCCACTCAAATTGGCAAAACTAAGATGTTTTGAGAAACTGAATGGCCAGGCTGGTGTCTTGAAAGGGGCTCTGAGCTGATGGTTAAAGACAGGGGCTCCAGTCCTGGGTGTTCGTGGACCGGCTGCCAGGCTGCCATCGGCCAGCCCGCTAGTGAGTGGAAGGTCTGGGCCAGGTGACCTCCAGGGTGGTTCGAGTCCCAGGGTTCCCTCTGTCCAAAACCGGACGAGACCCCTCTAGCAACAGAGCTGGGCGTCAGCTTCTCTGAGAGCGCTGCCCTGACACCCCTGCCCGCACTGCGGGGTCCCCTCCCCTGGCGCCACGTCCCGCTGCACAGGCTCCTGTCACACGCATCTCCTGTCGGTACGTCTCTCCCCGGCCAGGCGGCCTTTAGTGTCAGTATCCAGCATTTGTCACATGTGTGGGTTTTTTTTAATTTTTAATTACATATTTTTATTTTAATACTCATCTAAGGATGGTTAAAAGCATCTTTGAGTCATCTCAAAGACCATATTACAACCAAGTGCCATCACGTGCTTTCAGTGGCCCTGTTCACTTTGTATCTGTCATCACACTGGGGCCACATTAAACAGCATTGTCACCTGTGTGTTCTGAGTGCCTGGCCCAGCACCTGGCGCTCAGGAAAGATCTGCCGAGGTCAGAAGCGATGCGCGAACAGAGTGATTATCCTCAGCGGTGTGTCCCCGTGGTCCTCAGGCCCTGAACGTAGAACTACTGGACGGAGGCAAATGGCCAGAACCGACGTAGTTGTTCAGGACGTTGCCATCCGTTAGTGCGGTTCAGCCTCTTTTCTGCTCCGAGGAAGTGGAGGTTCGGTGAAGCGGTCAGCGCTGACGTTTGGGCTGACTGCCAGGCGCACTGAGGTGCTCGTGGAAATTTGGGTTTTAAGCTTTCTAACTTCGCTGCTCTTGTTCTGCGGTCCCTGTGCGGAGTGCAGCAGGCAGCGCAGATGACTGCTGACAGAGCGCCCTGTGTGCGGGGGCGGGAGTCAGCAGACTCGTGCCGTAAGGGGCCCGGCAGTGCGCGTTGTCGGGGTCACGTGCCCTCTCGGCCGTCCTCCCCTGGGGACTCCTGAGTCCCGGGGCCAGCAACCCACCGAGAGGCGCCCCCAGCGCACAGTCTTGGCAAGGAAAATTCAAACCCACAGGCAGGCCTTGCAAACACTAACAAATCTCTCATTGCCATTTTATTTTAAAAAGTAAATATTGCTCCCCAAAGGAAAGCCACTCTAATTACAATGAGTCAGACTGAAATGAGTAAGTCTCCTTTGGGAGCAGAGAGCGCAGCTGCACCCCAAGTTCACCCAGCGCTCTCCCAGCAGTGGCCCCGCAGCGGCCCCTCCTTGTGTGGGGAGGTCGCAGTGATGCATGCGGGCGGGAACCCCGTCGTCACAGGAAGGCGACACCAGGCACCAGGACGGCCTTAAAGGCACTTTCTCCAAAGCCGCTACATGGCCCTCAGTTAGTAAGCTGTGTTGGGCCTTCAGATCGCGTCGTAGCTGGTGAGTACTGCCCGGTTGGCCCCCGCATTGTTAGAGGAGACGGACAACCTTGACCTTAGGGACGCCGCCATTCTGCTAGAAATTAGTGCCTGAAACGGTGCTCCCAAGATGTGTTCCCCAACCCTTCTCCGTCCTCTCTAGGTGTGGCATCCTGTCCGCAGTGGGGGCTGCGGGAGATGGGTACCTGCCCAGGTCTCTTGGGTCCTCCAGTCTGGATGAAATGTTTCCTCTGGAACAGAGCCCGCCCAGCAGGCAGGCCTCGTGGACCGCTCCCTGCTTGCTCGGCTGTGACCCTCGGCCAGGACCTGGAGCCTGGGCCTCCTTCCAGGGATGACCTAGGTCACCTGCTGGCACTGCGGGCTCCCCAGGCCTGTGTGTCCACCAGGCCTTCCTTCCTGGGTTCCAGCAGCCTTTCCTCCAGGAGACCTTTGCACCTGCATTCTCTGCGGCCCCTGGAGGGCTGCCTGTGCAGAGCCCTGGGCCGGCCTCTGCCCTGGTGGCAGTCACACGTCTTAGGCCTGGGACGTGACCGCCGTGGCTCTGGAGGACTGCATCCATTCTAAGGAAGCTAAGCTATGAAAATCCACTCCGTGTGACGCCTTTGGTCCCGGTGCTGCGTTCTCACCTGCTTCACTCTGTTTTGTCAGAGGAGGTTATTCTTCTTGTTAACACGTCAACAGCAACAACAAAGGCGAGGGTCTTACCTCACCCGTCCACTAGCGCTGGCTCACGCTGCCTCCTCCCCAGACAGCATCTTAACACGTTTCTGTGAGTCGGTGAAGGATTCAGAAAAATCTGAGCTGAAGGCGTCTGCACTCACTCTGGGTCACTTCAGAGCCTTGGAGTTAACGCGTTAGAGAAAACAAGGTTTTTAAAAATAGCTCATTAACATTGTAAAAATTCACGCTACCAAAGTGTCAGTAATTCAGCATAAGATGCTAGATGAAGAGGTTGTTCTTGAAAGCCCAGAACACTGTCAGATGGGGTGAGGGGCAGGGCGGTAAAGAGGGAGGCTGGAGAGTGTCTGCTTCGTGCAGCTCCAGGTGTGGACGTCTGCAGAAGGCCTGGCACCGTGGGGAGGACCCTCAGCTCTCGGCAGGACAGACAAGTACAGAGAGAAGGGCCCAGTGGGTGGCGCTCACCTTGCAACACTGAGCTCAAAGGCTGGGAGGTGGAGCCAGGACACCTGCCGCCACACCCCGAGCGAGACAGTGGGAACCCGGGAGCCAGCCCAGATGTGAACCCGGGAGCCCCATCTGGCATCCCAACCACCTCATCCGTCTCAGAGTCTGCGGGTCCTCATCTTAAGCCTTCGAAGAAGGAAGCTGTATCTAGTTTGTTCTGGCTACCAAGGGCCGTTTATAACAGAAGCTCTGGAGTCAAGGGGGCACACTCTGATCTTGCTTCTGGCACCTCCTGAAGGCGTGATCTTGATTAAGATGACCTCTCGAAGCCTCAGTTTCCTCATCTGTAGACGGGAGGTAACAGCGCGTGTCTTGTGGGGAGCCGCTGTGAGGATCAGGTCAGTCTGCTCACGCCTGGTGAGAAGGAAGCTCTGATGAAGGGCGGCTACGACTCCACCACGATGCGGAGAATGAGAAGAGAGTAAGGATTCCATGAAATGAGGGCCCGAATGTGTGGGAAGGCGAGCGAGGCTGGGCTTGCCGGAGCGGGGAGATGCCGGATGTCACCGAGGGGCTGGGTGGTGTCCGAGGGCCGCCTCCCCTGCGACCCGCAGGGCAGGGAGGCTGCTCAGGAGATGCACCGTCGCCTTCTGAGGCTTTCGCTCCATGTAGGTTTTCAAGCAGCTGTCTCCTTGGAAAGACTGTCATCAGGCGACATTTCCCCTGCCCTGGCGCTGCCCCAGGTCGTCCCCGGGGCAGAGAGAATGCTCTCTGTGTAAGACGCCTGGGCGCTGGCCCCGGAACTTACCCTGCCCCTGCCTGGGAGCTCCTGCCTGTGACCGGCACCTCCCCGCCCTCCCCCGGCCACCCTGCGGCCCTGGCGACCACCGTCCAGCTCTCGGTTTCCGTGAGTTCGGGTTTTTTAGGTTCCACACGTCAGCAAGATCATACAGTGTTTGTCTTCCTGTCTGACTGATGAAATGGTAACTAAGTGGCTGGACGGAGGTGTTAGCCGGCGCTGTGATGGCAGGCGTTTTGCAGCAGAGACGTGTAACAGATCAACACTCTCCTCACCTTAAACTTACTCCTTGTGTGTCAGTTACCATCTCAATGCAGTGGGAGGCGGGGGCAGACCCTTAAAAGCAAAGGCCGGTAGGACCTCCTGCCTCCTTCTCCCTCCTGTAAACCGCATCCCTCAGCCCTGGGCGCTCTCGCTGCTCAGCTGCTTTCTCTCCTTTCCGGCAGCGCCCCCCCAACCCCGGGAACTGAGCAGAAACAGGTGAGCTGCCTCCCCCAGGTCACAGCCCCAAGGGCATTACCGCTCGCCCAGTTCTGAGTAAGAAAGCCAGCAGGGAGCGTTCCATCGACGTTGACAAGTCCAACGAGGGGAGGAAGATTGATCTTTCCAGCAAGAGGAGATTATTTAATGAAACGTCGTAGGCACAGGAAGGACTGGACCGGAGTGACATCCCATTAATAACTTATAAAAGCCTCTAATCAGTTTGGGTTAATTTGGTATTCATTGTAAAAACATTGATCATGGGCCCTGAAGTCCATGACAGTAGCCAAGAAATTAATTCACCGGGATGGAAATCGCCTCATGTGTCCTCAAATAATGGATGGGGATGCTTGGTGAGTGATTTACTAGCCCCACCAAGGGTGCCCTTCGAAGTCAACGCCGTACGTTATCACTTCCTGGCTCCGTGGGACTCAATCACTTTAATATTCTCTTGCACTCAAGTAAATAAGCTCAGTTCTCAGCCATTAACCTGAATGGATGGGACAGAGCAACGGACGTACCACTGACCACGGCGGAGACCTGGGCAAGTAGGAAGTGCTTGCCAGGGCTTCCCCTTTGACCAGAAGGTTCTCTGCAGATACTGGGATTTCAGAACACAAAGGCGGCTTCAGAAAAGCAGAAACAAAAGCTTTCTTCCGTGTGGGATTAAAGAGGGAGTGACAAAAACTGTGTCATTAGTGAATTGTGGTTCGGTGGAGATTTTTGTCTACCTTCTGCCGTATGAATGTAGGGAGGGGCACAAGGGAAATTCATTCTCAGAACAGCATGAAAATACGTGGTGAGAGTCATAAAGACATTCCAGCACTTCGGCAGAGAAGCTCCTCAAAGAGAAGCCAAAAGCCATGTAAACAAAGACATTCGTAATTCTGTTATCTGTAATGATGGTTTTAAAGCCAAAGTGTTTACAGGAGAGCAGTTTGGTGACGTATGGTACGTTGACAGGATAAGCTGTTACACAGCCATCAAAAGAACGTAGGTAGACGGTATGTGAGCGTGGAAAACACACCAGCTGTTACCTAAGATCAGGACTGACAGTGAGCTGTTTGGTGTGACTTTGCCTGTGGGGAAGGGTGACTGTGTGGCGCTGGCCATATTATGAGCATGTTACCCACTTCTAAAATTTTCTCGGATAAGTAGCATTTTATATTTATTAAAAATTGAGAAGAAAATGTATCGTCAAATACAAGGTTTAAGAATTCCACTCAACAGACGTGTCCCAGCCGAGAGAAGGGTGACGTGTGGTGTTTTTCATGGAGGTGCAAATGTGAATAAACTGGTCCCTAGGGTGACGGTGCCTTCATTCCCGCTGGTTTCAAAGCACCAGGCTTGTGCCCTTTGCCTGGCTCTCCTGCAAACCTGCAGGAGAGGTTTTCCAGAATTTACTTGTAAGCCAAAGCAATTAAGAAAAAGGTGGATTTGGGGTTGAAAGCTGGGCCTGACCTAGTGGTGCACGTAGGTCTATGAAGGTAAACCATGTTCTCTTCCTCATCAGAGTTTCCCTAATGCAATTGTGATGGAAGCAATGCACTATCTTTTATAAAAAATCTAATTTAGAAGGGCGCCCACATCTGCCTTGGGAATATTAGGTTAGAGAATTTCAGGACCAGGGTTCTGCATTAAGAAAGAGTGCATTCAATGATGGATTCCTTAGATAATGCAACAAGGCAATAAAATAATAAATAAAAGTAACCTTTTTAGACATTAGGATGTGGGGGCTGAGACCACGGGTGCATCTGCAGCCACAGGCAAACCCATCTGCCCCCATTCTGTGGATGGAGCAGGTTCTGGGCATCTGGGGGTGTTTCCAGGAGCCTCTGGGGTGACCCACACTGTCTGTGCCGCTCGGAATGGGCTTTTACGGGCTGTTCTGTGGGCTTCTCCCATTAGGGTGGAGGGAACACCTCTCTATCATAATTCCTGAAAGGTTTCACAGCTGGGAAAGGTCAACGTAATGGTCCCGTCTCCTCCTCTCCGTGGAGTGACCCTGGCTTTCTCCCTCTGAACTGCTGTAATACTGTCATTCCCGCTTACTGTGGCCGCTCATCAGCTCCCTCGTTTTATTATTCAACTATTTCACTTTTGAGTAACTTCCCTTCCCCGTCCAAATGGAAGCTCTTCAAGGACTAAGAATGTTTTTCTTACGTTTTCATCTCCCCCGCCCCGATGCTCCACTGAGCGGAGTCCGGCTTCTCAGCAAACTCTTACCTGTTAGATGAGCAGTTCCCAGACGGGAAAGCAAAATTAAATGTCAAATTTATGGATACAAGGTTCAACATCCATGGAAATTAGAAAAACTTGATGTTACAAACTAAAAATCTGAGGGTTTAACAACTCGTCTGATGCTTAATTAACGCAGTGGTTCAGACCCTGAGCTACATAGAAGGATTTCTGGATTTTTTAGTCAGACTTTTTTTTTCTTAAAATGTTTATTATGCTGTGAAGGGTCTCAAAACAAGGATGTGAGTTTCCATTATTTAAAACTTGTCAAAAAGAGCAGGCTGGACTGAGTGTTCTGCCCGGAGGGCCGGAACCCCCTGGCTTTCCCCAGGAATTTCGGAGTACGAGGCCCCCTCCTTCCCCCACCAGGACACGGTGGTTTTGCTCCGATGCCGGAGGGCGCAGTCAGACCTCACTGGCGTGTGTCCTCACTCATCCCCCTGGGGCTCCGTCCGGACTGGCGGAGTCCACGGAGACGGGCGGGGCGCCGGACCCAACATGCGTGGCTCACGTGATGCGAGATGCTTCCACGAACGTCCGGAGACGTCAGCAGCATGAGCAGCGTCTCGGTCAGCTGTGTGCGA